>NW_024737097.1:22902930-23017839 GCF_018991925.1 Homarus americanus | reverse complement strand
AGAGGAGGGAGGAAGAGGGGAGAGGAGGGAGGAAGAGGAGAGGAAGGGGGAAGAGGGAGAGGAGGAGGAAGAGGAGAGGAGGGAGGAAGAGGAGAGGAGGGAGGGAAGAGAGAGGGAGGGAGGAAAGAGAGAGGGAGGAAGAGAGGGAGGGGAGGAAGGAGAGGAGGGAGGAAGAGGAGAGGGAGGGGAGGAAGAGGGGAGAGGAGGGGAGGAAGAGGAGGAGGGAGGAAGAGTAGAGGGAGGGAGGAAGAGAGAGGGAGGGGGAGGAAGAGAGGAGGAGGGGAAGAGAAGAGGAGGGAAGAAGAGGAGAGGAGGGAGGGGAAGAGAGAGGAGGGGAGGAAGGAGGAGAGGAAGGAGGAAGAGGAGAGAGGAGGGGAGGAAGAGGGAGAGGAGGGAGGAAGAGGAGAGGAGGGAGGAAGAGGGAGAGGAGGGAGGAAGAGGAGAGGAGGAAGGAAGAGAGAGAGGAGGGAGGAAGAGGGAGAGGGAGGAGGGGGAGGAGAGGGAGGGAGGAAGAGGAGAGGAGGGGAGGAAGAGGAGGGAGGGGAGGGAAGAGGAGAGGAGGGAGGAAGGAGAGGAGGGAGAAGAGGAGTGGAGGGAGGAAGAGAGAGGGAGGAAGAGGAGAGGAGGGAGGAAGAGGAGAGAGGGAGGAAGAGGAGAGGAGGGAGGAAGAGGAGAGAGGAGGAAGAGGAGAGAGGGAGGAAGAGGAGGGGAGGGAGGAAGAGAGGAGGGAGGAAGAGGAGAGGGGAGGGAGGAGGAGAGGAGGGGAGGAAGAGGAAAGGAGGAAGGAAGAGGAGGGAGGGGAGGAAGAGGAGAGGAGGGAGGGAAGAGAAGAGGAGGGGAGGAAGAGGAGGGGAGGGAGGAAGAGAGAGGAGGAGAAGAGGAGAGGGAGGGAGGAAGAGAGAGGAGGGAGGAAGAGGAGAGGAGGGAGGAAGAGGAGAGAAGGGAGGAAGAGGAGAGAAGGGAGGGAAGAGAGAGAGGAGGGAGGGAAGAGAGAGGAGGGAGGAAGAGAGAGGAGGGAGGAAGAGGAGAGGAGGAGGGAGAGAGGAGGGAGGAAGAGGAGAGGGAGGAAGAGGAGAGGAGGGAGGAAGAGAGAGGGGAGGGAGGAAGAGGGAGAGGAGGGAGGAAGAGGAGAGGAGGGGGGAAGAGGAGAGGAGGGAGGAAGAGAGAGGAGGAGGAAGAGGAGAGGAGGGGAGGGGGAAGAGGAGAGGAGGGAGGAAGAGGGGAGAGGGAAGGGAGGAAGAGGAGGAGGAGGAGGAAGAGGAGAGGAGGGGAGGAAGAGGAAGAGGAGGAGGGAAGAGAGGAGGGAGGAAGAGGGAGAGGAGGGAGGAAGAGTAGAGGAGGGGAGGAAGAGGAGAGGAGGGAGGAAGAGGAGAGGAGGGGAGGAAGAGAGGGGAGAGGAGGGGAGGGAGGAGGAGGGAGGGGAGGAAGAGAGAGGGGAGGGGAGGAAGAGGAGAGGAGGAGGAAGAGGGAGAGGAGGGAGGAAGAGGAAGAGGAGGGGGGAAGAGGAGAGGAGGGAGGAAGAGGAGAGGGGAGGGAGGAAGAGGAGGAAGGGAGGGGAAGAGGAGAGGAGGGAGGAAGAGAGAGGAAGGAGGAAGAGGAGAGGGAGGGAGGAAGGAGAGGAGGGGAGAAGAGGAGAGGAGGGAGGGGAAGAGAGGAGGGAGTGGGGAGGAGAGGAGGGAGGAAGAGAGGGAGAGGAGGGAGGAAGAGGAGAGGGAGGGAGGAAAGGAGGGAGGGGAGGAGGAGAGGAGGGGGGAAAGAGGAGAGGAGGGGAGGAAGAGGAGGAGGGAGGAAGAGAGAGAGGGAGGAAGAGGGAGAGGAGGGGAGGAAGAGGAGAGGAGGAGGGAAGAGAGAGGGAGGGGAAGAGGAGAGGAGGGAAGAGGAGAGGAGGGGAGGAAGAGGAGGGAGGGAGGAAGAGAGAGGAGGGAGGAAGAGGAGAGAGGAGGAAGAGGAGAGGGAGGGAGGAAGAGGAGAGGAGGGAAGAGGAGAGGGAGGAAGAGGAGAGAGGGGAGGAAGAGAAGAGGAGGGAGGAAGAGGAGGAGGGAGGAAGAGGAGAGGAGGGAGGAAGAGTAGAGGAGGGAGGAAGAGAGAGGGGAGGAAGAGGAGAGGGAGGGGAGGAAGGAGGAGAGGAGGGAGGAAGAGGAGAGGAAGGAGGGAAGAGGAGAGGAGCGAGGAAGAGAGAGGAGGGAGGAAGAGGAGAGGAGGGAGGAAGAGGAGAGGAGGGAGGAAGAGGAGAGAGGGGAGGAAGAGAGGAGGGAGGAAGAGAGGAGGAGGGAGAAGAGAGGGCAGCTGGCAGGTCACCATGCAACAGCTCAGACAGACAAGACAGGCAGACACCAGAGGCAGACAGCATCACACCCAGCTGCTGCGACCTGTAGTAGAACAGGAGCGGTGGCAACAGGAAGAAGCTGTCCTGTGATGGTGGCAACACACACGTACAGCAACAATTACACAGTCACGTAACAACAATAGTTAAGTCACGTAACATCAGCAGTTAACAGTCACGTAACAGCAACAATTAACAGTCACGTAACAACAATAGTTAAGTCACGTAACATCAGCAGTTAACAGTCACGTAACAACAATAGTTAAGTTACGTAACAGCAACAGTTAACAGTAACGTAACAGCAACAGTTAACAGTCACGTAACAGCAGGGTTGGAAAAAATCATGATTTAAAAAAAAAAATCGATTTATTTGATTTAAATAGGATTTTTTTATTTAAATCGATTTTTTACTAATTGCATCAAAATAGTATTTTTAAACCATAAAAAACAGTATTTTTCAACCAAAACTTATTCAGGATAATAAACAGAAAATTGGCATTAAGATATTTATGCAGTAGATGTACCAATGGAATTTAACACAATAATATTATTTTGTAAAATAAAAGGCGGTAAACATATCTTTGAGACTTTAAATCATAATAATGAAATTTAACATAAATGCTCTTATAGGATTACAGTGTTTCAAAATTAATAAACTTTCTTCAAAGTCAACAGAATAATATTCGCATTTTGTGAAAAAAAATAATACTAGTAACAAGTTTATTTTCTTACATTTGTTGGATTATAGTTATTGTACAGTATTAAAATTACCGGTAATAACTTCAAGTCAACACAATATTCTCATTCTGTAAACAACAAAATGGTTCAAACATTTAAATTAGCTTAGTTGAACATTGAAATGCTTATGTACTGTGAGCAAAGCAGATGCCTTTTCTGTCGCCAGCGATTTCTTACCTTTAGTGTACAAATCCATATGTGGAAAAATTCTCTCAACCCCTGCTGATGATGCAGCAACTGTAAATAGTGCCTAGAACATCCATTACATTTCTGTCATATCATTGGCAAAAATACTGCCACCAAGCAAGGGGGTAGAGATTTTTCTTGTCACACCAAAATAGACCTCTTTAAATGGTACTTCTTCCATGGAAGGACATTAATGTTGAAAAGGAAATGTGGAAGAAACTCCTTTTTTAATTTCTGTCATCATATAAGTCCAGATGTCGGCCCTAAATACCTTGGATCTATCACATTAGCTCGAAAAATGGGCAGGTGTCAATGCTACTTTAATTCTTTTTCAAAATTATCCATATCCTTCTTATCTGTTAAATGCTCATAATATCAGTTTTCAGTTTTACCCAGAATTTCTACAGCATCACTTAATAGGAGTATGTTCTCTCTGGACACAGTCAATGCCACAACAATAGGCTTAAGTCTCTAAATAGTCTTCTGCAGTTCTTTTCAATGCCTTATCATTAACTTTCCTTTCAATTTTCTTATCAATGTCTTCACTATATTCTTTGCACACTTTGACAGGGTCTCCCAGTTCTTTAAATAAGATTCAATAGAATCATCAAATTGTCTGATGGCGTACTAACGTGTTCCTCCTGCTCTTCTATACAAAGATCCTGGGATGTGATGATTTCTGAAGTACTTAATGATTTCAGTAATGTGCTCCTTAATGTTCTTGATTGCAAGGTCTTGTGAAAGCAAATTAACAGGTGTGCAAACAGCCATATGTTATAATGGACTTATCTTGTCAGATTACACTTCTCTCATTTTGCCATATTAGCAGCATTATCTGTTACACAGCTTCTTACTGTGCATCAAATTGTCTTCACACTTTTTTGTAGCACATTCAGCTAATTTCAGCAGATATTCAGCTGTGTCTTGATTCTGTGTCTATAGAGTCAACAAGATAAATACTGTTGTCCGCTGTTAAGTTATACATATAGGCTCATGATGGACATTACTCCCATCCATCCGCCCAGCCATGCAAACTGTTTTCCACTAAGTTCTTCTGAATAATTCTTAATCACTGAATCGTAAGAAGCGAATCCAAAGACCTCAATTTGATGTCTATTAGATTGGAACATATCTGGTCTTAGCATTTAATCATCTTGATAAACTCTTTGTGTGCTCCACTGTTCGGAAAGAATTGATTGTTTGCATACATATATATAATTAGCAACTTGCTGATCCAAAGTGACTTTTTCAGACTTAGTAGTTTTATATCACAAATAATTATGCTTCTTTGATCCATAAGACTCTCTCTCTCTTGAATGGTGAGGAAAGAGCAGCTGATATATCTGTAACTAGAGAGATGATGACGATGAAGCTTTTGAAAGTGAGGTGCTTGGATGAGGTGACGAGAAAACAGTTATTAGTACAAAAATCATTTTGATTTAAATCATTATTTTTTACTCTGATTTAAATCGATTTAAATCATGTGATTTAAATCATTTGGTTTAAATCATACAAACCCTGCGTGACAGCAACAGTTAACAGTCACGTAACAGCAACATTTAACAGTCGCGTAACAGCAACATTTAACAGTCACGTAACAGCAACAGTTAACAGTCACGTAACAGTAACAGTTAAAGTCACGTAACAGCAGCAGTTAACAGTCACATAGCAACACAGTCACGTAATAAACAGCAGAAAGTCACGTAACAGCAAAGTTAACAGTCACGTAACAGCAACAGTACAGTCACGTAACAGCAACAGTTAAAAGTCACGTAACAGCAGCAGTAACAGTCACGTAACAGCAACAGTTAACAGTCACGTAACAGTAAAAGTAAAAGTCACGTAACAGCAGCAGTTAACAGTCACGTAATAGCACAGTTAAAAGTCACGTACAGGCAACAGTTAACAGTCACGTAACAGCAACATTTAACAGTCACGTAACAGCAACATTTAACAGTCACGTAACAGCAACAGTTAACAGTCACGTAACAGTAACAGTTAAAAGTCACGTAACAGCAGCAGTTAACAGTCACGTAATAGCAACAGTTAACAGTCACGTAATAGCAACAGTTAAAAGTCACGTAACAGCAACAGTTAACAGTCACGTAACAGCAACAGTTAACAGTCACGTAATAGCAACAATTAACAGCATCATTGAATTGAATTGTAACAGTTTATTTAGCCAGAAAAACACAGATACAGAGTAGATAATAATAACAATATTAACATGGCTGAGCCAGTTGAGAACCTGAGCTCTCTTTGAGAGTGTGGTAACATTCTGACATGTTCTTATTACCACCACGCTATGTGTACTATTCCAGATGTTACATAATACTTCCTTGAGATAAACGTACAGCAGTATGTCAGGTGCCTACAAGACAGCTCAGGCTTTCAACTGGCTCAGCCATATTGTTATCGACTGTGTATCTGTGTTTTTCTGGCTAAATAAACTGTTTCAATATCAATATCAATGACCCAGGCAACAGCATCATAACGGCAGCAAGGTTCGTGTGGTGACAGAGACAGGGGAGGAACGGGGCGGAGCGGGGCGGGGCGAGGCGGGGCGGGGCGGAGCAGGGTAAGGGCGACGGCGATGACATGTGTGAGCCGAGAGGAAGACGCCCGCACCCAGGTCAGGAGACAACCCGCTGACCGTCGGCCCCCGCCCCTCCCACCCACAAACACACTCAACGCCGCCCCTTCCTCCGCCCTTTCTCTCACTGATCAATATTTCCAATGTTCTTTTACAGATGTAAATGTCACGGGTCTAAAATGACGATTGGTTATAAAGTAATCATAGATTGAAATGTCATGTGAGCGCCGGTGAGTTGCGCCGCGCCGCTGGGTCGCCACACACCGCCACACACATACCCCTCCCTCCCTCCCGCGCACACCACTACCTCACACTTGTTACTAAGGAAATTAACCTTCCTTGGGCCCTACCATTCAGTTTCCGTCAGATAACACAACACACTGGCTTTGAGTTAGAACAGCAGCAGCTACTGTACAGCCAGTACAGCAGCACCAGCAAGAACAGCATCGAGAGCACTGATGCAGGGGGGCCCACGTGGAGGTGACGTCAAGACCAGCTTAAGAGAGAACCCTTACCCTACCACCACCACCACCAGCAGCTGCGGGTAGATGTGGGCGCCCCTCTACAGTGCCGCTCCTCCCGTGTCACATATTGTGGTAACTACCGACAGGTGTAGTTAATGAACAAGGGTGGCAGGGAACAGGGAGCTGGGGCTTCTGTAGTGGTAAGTCCTCACTGCCACTACCCTGGAGAAAGTCAGTACCTCCTCCAATACCTCCATTAGTTAATTGTGGAAGAGTTTATTGGAGGTGTTGGTGAGGGTGGAGGAGGTGGGTGGGGGTGGGTGTAGCGGTGTGTGGCAACCCAGGGCGGGGCTGCAGGTGAGCGTGTCGCTGGGCCCGGCCGCCTCACTCCGCCGCCGACCACGCTGCCGACCAGTGCAACACGCTCTCCAAGCTCCCTCGTCCGTGAACCACGACAACGCCGCCCGCACCACCTACACTACACGCCTCCAGATGCTGCTGCGCCTAGCCCGCCCACGCCACCACCCTGGCGGCCGCCCACAATAGAGAGGGGCAGGCGGTGAGCAGCTGCCCCTTGACCCAGGTGCAGTCCCCGCAGCGGTCACCACCACTGCACCACCGCACTGCCGCTGCACCACAATTTACACCATATTGCACCAATATCTCCGCACACTCACCCTGACCACCACCACCGCACCTCAACCTCCAATAGTAGTTAACGTCTGCAACTTGCACTTCACGTCATAGTGTCGTGCAGGCGAGTGTTGTGTCGTAAAAGACAACTCTGTATGTGTCCCGGCCAGAGTCTGTGTGTTATAAGTGAACCATGGGTGATGTAATACACCGCCCACACCACACGGGGTCCACCCAAGTGCCCCAGCTGTCTGCCCGCCCCTTACTATTGCCCCTTCACACCCTTTAGTTTTCACTCTCCTCCCCTTATTTTCAACTCTTTCGATTAGTTGGCAACGTGGTGCGCATCGTTGCCTAAACCCGAGACATGGAGCAAATATTTGTAGATGGATGTTTACAGCTGACAACTGTGTGGTGGGGGGTGGGGGGCCAGGCAGGCGGCGCCGGGTCCTACAGCGGCCTGGCAGGCAGACAGTATCGCGTGCTGCCCCACACCCGCTGTAGTTTTGTGACAGTCAGGATTGATTTATGGATCCCACGGCCCGGTCAGGTGGAGCCAGGAGGGCGCCTTAACACACTCCCATGAGACCCAACACAGGGTGCCTGTAACAGTCGCTGGTGGTGCCCCCCTACAGTGTGAAGGGTAGGGGACGGTGCTCTTAAGGTGTACCCTGTAGTAAGAGGTACTTCGCTGTAGTAGTTGTTGTTGTAGAGTATTATACAGTACTGTAGAAATGCACCTGAACCAATACATGTGTTCACCTCACTCCCTGGACACAATCATCCTCTTGTGAACGTCTAAGAGGTCATTCCACGCCTCCTTCGGCGTGTAGGACATCACACACGCAGAAGGAGGTAGATCCTGCACGTTTCTACAAGCCTTCAGAAGGGACAGGAGTCCTTCACTAGCCCCCAGGACCCGTAGAAGGAGGTCACACGTCCACAGATGTCAGGTAGGATCACCACTGCTCCTTATAAGGCTCTATTGTACACTAGTGACCGAGCCTCCTACACTTCTCTCTCTCTCTCCTGTGTGCTATCACGCTCCTCTTCTTCATCCTCCTTTTTCCTGTTACCTTACTCCTCCTCCTGTCTCATCCTCCTTCTTCTTCTTCCTCCTCCTCCTCCTGTCTCCTCCTCCTGTCTCATCCTCCTTCTTCTTCTTCCTCCTCCTCCTCCTCTCATGTTACCTTACTCCTCCTCCTCTCCTGTTACCATACTCCTCCTCCTTCCTCCCTTGTATACCAATAATCTATGGTGTCTGTCCCGAGGTTTGATACCCTGAAGATTAACCATCCTAACGTTAACCTACCTAACACTAACCTAACCTACCTAACACTAACCTAACCTACCTAACACTAACCTAACCTAACTAACACTAACCTAACCTACCTAACACTAACCTAACCTACTCTTCATATTTATCTATCTCGCTTAACCTAATGACCCTGATATAGTTTTATTTACATTAAGGACACATTTGGTTAGGTTAGGTTAAATTACTTCAGTATTTGTGTATGATTTTTTTATTTTATTCGTGGTATTCCATGAAACACTATGACCAAGTGGCGGGTTTGTTCGTGGTATTCCACGAAACACTATGACCAAGTGGCGGGTTTGTTCGTGGTATTCCACGAAACACTATGACCAAGTGGCGGGTTTGTTCGTGGTATTCTATGAAACACTATGACCAGGTGGCGGGTTTGTTCGTGGTATTCCATGAAACACTAACTATATGGCAGTTCTGTTCGTGGGATTTTGTTAACATTGACCAATCGGCTGGCCTGTTCGTGGTACCGTTATTTCATTAAACATTGACCAAATCACGGTTCAGTTCGTGGTATTCCATTTAACACTGCCCTTTCGCGGTCGTGTTGGCGGTAAGATAAGCAAACATTGACCACTGTACTACAACCTTCCAGCAACACTCACTGCCACACGTAATGCTCGATATATTCTTCTTTACTTTATAAATATTATCTAATGTGTGTGTATCCCGTACCTCTGTGTGTGTGTGTGTGTGTGTGTATCTAAGTGTATATGTGTGTGTACCTGTGTGTGTGCGTCACAGGTAATCGTTTAATTGGCCAACATCTAACAAGCTTGATAAATAATTCACCCCAATTTTATAAAGCGTTACAACACCGGGCCGCGTCACATCTGTGCTTCAGCTCCATGCTTTATTTCTGCGTCACTTGTGCTTCAGCTCCATGCTTTATTTCTGCGTCACTTGTGCTTCAGTTCCATGCTTTATTTCTGCGTCACTTATGCTTCACCTACCTGCGTCATACCTGAGTCACATCACTCCTTGGCGTAACGTTACGCATAATTCCCTCCATAATTACTATAATCTTCCTTATCAAAGCTTTATACCAAGCGTTAGCAACGTCATAGTTGCAGTTGGGCTACTGGTGGCAACAACACAACCTTGGCGGATAGCAAGCAGCAACATGGCAGCACATGGGTTGAAACTGAAAACTGGCAAAACTGGCAGACTAGCAGGATGAAAAACTTGGGTTGGGATCAAAACTGGTTGGATCAGTTTGGGGTTTGGCAAACGTTTCTTATAGGTCATATAAAACAGCATATATGATAGCAACAACATGGCGTTGGCAAAACAGCATGGCGTTGGGTTGAACAGCAGCAGGATGACAGCAAAAACAACAGCAAGATCAGTTTGGCAGGGTTGTGGGTTGGTTTGGGGCCTACCACCACCACCACCACTACCACCGTCACTACCACCACCATTACCACAAAGTACTACCACTATCTATTACCACAAAGTACTACCACTATCATTACCACCACTACCACTATCATTACCACAAGTACTACCACTATCATTACCACAAGTACTACCACTATCATTACCACAAGTACTACCACTATCATTACCACAATTACTACCACTATCATTACCACCACTACCACTATCATTACCACAAGTACTACCACTATCATTACCACAAGTACTACCACTATCATTACCACCACTACCACTATCATTACCACAAGTACTACCACTATCATTACCACAAGTACTACCACTATCATTACCACCACCACCACCACTACCAACACCACTACATTTTTACGTGGCCTCCAGCCTCCCCCAATAGCCACACACCTTCGCCACCATACAAAAGTGGCTGCTACTACCACCACTACCACCACCACTATGATATAATGGTTGATCCTCGTGTTGCCGGCCATAGGGTCACCCTGAATTAACGAAGTGTACAACCCAAGAACACCGAGCAACTCGCCTACTGCACTGGCCAACCCTTACCCCAGAACCCGATCCGCTGCATGTCGACTAACACCCAAGTTCCCAATTACTGCTGGACACACACACACCACTGAGTCTATCCACACGTATATAGCAACAAAACTGTCATCATAACACGTATACAATAATCATGATATTGTGAGATGCTGAGCTAACACTTCACTTGAGCTCGACCTTGAGAGCTACCGAGTATTACCTAACCTAACCTATCCTAGCCTAACCTAGCCTAACCTTATACTTGAATTCATTACTTGAGAATTTAATATAGCAATTGGTGAAAATGTTTAAGGTTAATATCAGTGTTAATATAGGTTAATGTCAGTGTTAATATAGGTTAATGTTTAGATTGCACACCGCAGTTTATTTCACCTGAAGAATAGACGTCCCAGGAAGACACAGTAAGGGGGTCAGGGGGAGACAGTAAGGGGGTCAGGGGGGAGACAGCAGGGGTCAGGGGGAGACAGGGGTCAGGGGGGAGACAGAAGGGGTCAGTAGGAGACAATATAAATGGGGGAGGGCAAGGGGTCAGGGGGGAGACAGGCAGGCTGGGGAGACAGTAAGGGGTCAGGAAGACACAGTAAGGGGGTCAGGGGAGACAGTAAGGGGGTCAGGGGGAGACAGTAAGGGGGTCAGGAAGACACAGGTGTCAGGGGGAGACAGGCAACAGTAGCACACAGTATAAATAGGGGAGACAGTAAGGGGTCAGGGGAGACAGTAAAAGGCTCAGGGGGGGATGGTAAGGGGGTCAGGGGGAGACAGTAAGGGGGAGGGAGGTAATGTATAGAACAGACCCCAACACACGTAACATTATCCCGGGTAAATATTGGACTTGGGGTCACCATCACATAGCGCTGGATCCCTGCACTCTCTCTCTCTCCTGAGTGGTCATGTGGCCCTCTGAGTGACCATGTGGCCCTCTGAGTGACCATGTGCCCCTCTGACCAAGTGGACCTCTGAGTGACCATGTGGACCTCTGAGTGACCATGTGGCCCTTTGAGTAACCATGTGGTTCTCCTGATTGACCATTTGGCCCTCTGAGTGACCATGTGGCCCTGTAAGTGACAATGTGCCCCTCTGAGTGACCATGTGGCCTTCTGAATGGCCATGCGGCACTCCTGAGTGACCACATGGCCTTCTGAGTGACCATGTGGCCTTCTGAGTGATCACGTGGCCTTCTGAGTGACCGTGTGACCCTTTGAATAACCGTGTGGCCCTTTGAGTGATCATGTAGCTCTCCTGAGCGACCATGTAGCCCTCCTGAGTGACCATATGAACATTTGGGTGACCATGTGGCTCCTGAGCGACCATGTAGCCCTCCTGAGTGACCATATGGCTCCTGAGCGACTATAATATTTGATAGATTCACGTATTCTCCTGAGTGACCATTACCACGTGGTTCTCCTGAGAGACCATGTGGGCCACCTGAGGACCACGTGGCCCCTCCTGAGCGACCACACATGTGGCCCCCATGACCGTGCTCCTCCTAAGTGACCACGTGGCCCTCCTAAGTGACCACGTGGCCCTCCTAAGTGACCACGTGGCCTTCCTGAGTGACCATCTTGAGTTGATGGTAACATAAGAACATAAGAATGGAGGAAACTGCAGCGGGCCTATTGGCCCATACTGGGCAGTCCTGTTTACACGGTTCGTAATGTTAATAAATATGGGTTATATGAGTGACGTGAACGGTTGGCACCAGAGATAAATACGAGTCATTACGTCAAGTATTTTGGGGTTATTTAAGGTTAAAGGCTGTTAATTAAGACAGAGCACAGGTGTGAATGTCACCTGAGGAGGTTCATTACTCTCTCTCTCTCTCTCTGTGTGTGTGTGTGTGTGTGTGTGTGCGTTGACTCTGCCACAGTGACACGCAACTCTGGCGTCCAGACAGACAAGCTAAGAGACAAAAACATATTGACAAAAACAAGAGAGACACAGACAGATGCATTTGAAGTGTAAAGAGAGAGAGAGGATGGCTGGGGTAGAAGGGTCACCTTATAAGAGGAGAAGGAGGAGGTGGCAGGCGCGGCAAAACCATAAAAGGCACTATGCCCTACACCCTTCACGCCCACGTCCCTCACCTACGCCCACGTCCCTCACCTGCGCCCACATCCCCCGACGCCCACGTCCTCCCCACCATACCCACGTTCGCTCTCCCCCACGTCCACATCCTCCCCAGCATATCCACGTCCCTTACCTACGCCCACTCCCCACACCCCCACGCCCTCCCAATTACACCATGTCCCTCCCCCCGCCCACATCTCCCAGCAACGCCCACACACCCCCTCCACCAGGACCCCCCCCCTCAGTGGTCAAATAAGGTCCCTGTCCTTATGGTTTGGTGGGTTAAACTTGCCTCGCGTCCCTGGTTCGATACCGAGGCGCCCTCAGGCCACCCAGCTGTAAATGTGTACCTAACCAAACCTAACCTAACCTAACAGATCAGGACATGAAGTTGGTCGAGTGATCGAAAAAATAAATACAAATTATTACATTAAAGTCAGAGCGTCACAACACCTGTACGTGGGAGGAACAGCTGCTGCTACGACCATGATCCTACTGTAGTACAGCAGCTGTTGAGGGCAATAGTGCAGCACTGATCGGGTTTCGTGATGCTGTAGCGTGAGTCACTACAGCCACTAGCCCTCATCTACAGCCACTAGCCCTCATCTACAGCCACTAGCCCTCATCTACAGCCACTAGCCCTCATCTACAGCCACTTAGCCTCCATCTACACACACTCTCATCTACAGCCACTAGCCCCTCATCTACAGCCACTAGCCCTCATCTACAGCCACTCAGCCCCATCTACAGCCACTAGCCTCCATCTACAGCCATTAGCCCCTCATCTACAGCCATTTCAGCCCTCATCTACAGCCACTAGCCTCATCTACAGTCACTAGCCTCCATCTACAGCCACTAGCTCCCCTCATCTACAGCCACTAGCCCATCTACAGCCACTCAGCCTCCATCTACAGCCACTAGCCTCATCTTTCACAGTCACTAGCCCCCTACTCCATAGCCACTAGCCCTCATCTACAGCCACTAGCCCTCATCTACAGCCACTAGCCTCCATCTACAGCCACTAGCCCCCTCCTCCAACCCTCCTTTACAGCACAGCCCTCAGCCCAGCCCTCTGTCAGCAGAGTGAAGACCTTGGGTAGAGTGACGCATGAGTACTGAGGTATAATGACTTCATCCCTGACTACCACGATGACTTAACCCCCTGAGCATGATGACTATATGAGCATGGTGACTTAACATCCTGAGCATGATGACTTAACCCCCTGAGCATGATGACTATATGAGCATGGTGACTCATCAACATCCTGAGCATGATGACTTAACCCCTGGAGCATGATGACTTACCCCTGAGCATGATGACAATATGAACATGGTGACTTAACATCCTGAGCATGATGATCTATATGAGCATGATGACTTAACATCCTGGAGCATGACTAACATCTGAGCATGATGACTTAACCCCTGAGCATGATGACTATATGAGCATGGTGACTTAACCCCTGAGCATGATGACTATATGAGCATGGGACTTAACATCCTGAGCATGGTGAGTTAACATCCTGAGCATGATGACTCTACCCCTGAGCATGATGACTATATGAACATGGTGACTTAACATCCTGAGCATGGTGACTTAACATCCTGAGCATGATGACTAACCCCTGAGCATGATGACTATATGAGCATGGTGACTTAACCCCTGAGCATGATGACTTACCCCTGAGCATGATGACTATATGAACATGGTGACTTAACATCCTGAGCATGGTGAGTTATCATCCTGAGCATGATGACTTAACCCCTGAGCATGATGACTATATGAGCATGGTGACTTGACCCCTGAGCATGATGACTATATGGAGATGGTGACTTAAACATCCTGAGCATGATGACTTAACCCCTGAGCATGATGACTATATGAGCATGGTGACTTAACCCCTGAGCATGATGACTATATGAGCATGGTGACTTAACATCCTGAACATGGTGACTTAACATCCTGGGCATGATGAAACCCCATGGGCATTACTTGGTTAGGTTACGTTGGGTTAATACTAGGTTAGGTTAAGTTGGGTTATAACGATCCAGCCACATGTCTTTACAACTCGTAGACAGGTATGGCGGAGGCTGTAGACAGGTATAGTGGAGGCTGTAGACAGGTATATGGGAGGCTGTGAACAGGTATAGTGGGAGGCTGTAGACAGGTATAGCGGGAGGCTGTAGACAGGTATAGCGGGAGGCTGTAGACAGGTATAGTGGGAGGCTGTAGACAGGTATAGCGGGAGGCTGTAGACAGGTATAGCGGGGAGGCTGTAGACAGGTATAGTGGGAGGCTGTAGACAGGTATGGTGGGAGGCTGTGGTGAGGCTGGTGGGAGGCTGTAGACAGGTATAGTGGGAGGCTGTGGACAGGTATAGCGGAGGCTGTAGACAGGTATAGTGGGAGGCTGTGAACAGGTATAGGGGAGGCTGTAGACAGGTAGCGGGAGGCTGTAGACAGGTATAGTGGGAGGCTGTGAACAGGTATAGTGGGAGGCTGTAGACAGGTATAGCGGGAGGCTGTAGACAGGTATGGTGGGAGGCTGTAGACAGGTATGGCGGGAGGCTGTAGACAGGTATAGTGGGGGCTGTAGACAGGTATAGGGAGCTGTAGACAGGTATAGGGGAGGGAGCAGGTGTGGCGGGAGGCTGTAGACAGGTATAGTGGGAGGCTGTAGACAGGTATAGTGGGAGGCTGTAGACAGGTATAGCGGGAGGCTGTGGAGCAGGTACAGTGGGAGGCTGTGAGACAGGTATGGTGGGAGGCTGTAGACAGGTATAGTGGGAGGCTGTAGACAGGTATAGCGGGAGGCTGTAGACAGGTATAGCGGGAGGCTGTAGACAGGTATAGTGGGAGGCTGTAGACAGGTATGGAGGGAGGCGTGACAGGTATGGTGGGGGGCTGTAGACAGGTATGTGGGAGGCTGTGGACGGGTATAGTGGGAGGCTGTGGACAGGTATAGCGGGGGCTGTGAACAGGTATGGTGGGAGGCTGTGACAGGTATAGTGGGAGGCTGTAGACAGGTATGGTGGGAGGCTGTAGACAGGTACAGTGGGAGGCTGTAGACAGGTATAGCGGGAGGCTGTAGACAGGTATAGTGGAGGCTGTAGACAGGTATAGCGGAGGCTGTAGACAGGTATGTGGGAGGCTGTAGACAGGTATGGCGGGGAGGCTGTAGACAGGTATGGGAGGGCTGTAGACAGGTATGGTGGGAGGCTGTAGACAGGTACAGTGGGAGGCTGTAGACAGGTATAGCGGGAGGCCAGGCAGGTACAGTGGGGCTGTGACAGGTATGGTGGGCTGTGACAGGTATAGTGGGAGGCTGTAGACAGGTATAGCGGGAGGCTGTAGACGTATGGTGGGAGGCTGTAGACAGGTATAGTGGGAGGCTGTAGACAGGTATGGCGGGAGGCTGTAGACAGGTATAGTGGGAGGCTGTAGACAGGTATAGCGGGGCTGTGAACAGGTATAGTGGGAGGCTGTGAGCAGGTATGGCGGGAGGCTGTAGACAGGTATGGTGGGGGCTGTAGACAGGTATAGTGGGAGGCTGTAGACAGGTATGGTGGGAGCTGTGGAGCCAGGTACAGTGGGAGGCTGTAGACAGGTATAGCGGGAGGCTGTAGACAGGTATAGTGGGAGGCTGTAGACAGGTATAGCGGGAGGCTGTAGACGGGTATAGCGGGGCTGTAGACAGGTATGGCGGGAGGCTGTAGACAGGTATAGCGGGAGGCTGTGAACAGGTATAGCGGGAGGCTGTGGACAGGTATGGTGGGAGCTGTGACAGGTATGGCGGGAGGCTGTAGACAGGTATGGGTTGGTGGGAGGCTGTAGGCAGGTTAGTGGGAGGCTGTAGACAGGTATAGCGGGAGGCTGTGGACAGGTATAGTGGGAGGCTGTAGACAGGTATGTGGGAGGCTGTAGACAGGTATAGGGGAGGCTGTAGACGGGTATAGTGGGAGGCTGTAGACAGGTAAGTGGGAGGCTGTAGACAGGTATAGCGGGAGGGCTGTAGACAGGTATGATGGGAGGCTGTAGACAGGTATAGTGGGAGGCTGTAGACAGGTATCGGGAGGCTGAGACAGGTATGGGGGAGCTGTGGAGCAGGTATAGTGGGAGGCTGTAGACAGGTATAGTGGGAGGCTGTAGACAGGTATAGTGGGAGGCTGTAGACAGGTATGGTGGGAGGCTGTAGACAGGTATAGCGGAGGCTGTAGACAGGTATAGTGGGAGGCTGTGGGGTATAGTGGGAGGCTGTAGACAGGTATCGTGGGCTGTGGACAGGTAGTGGGGAGGCTGTGAAGGTATAGTGGGAGGCTGTAGACAGGTATAGCGGGAGGCTGTGGACAGGTATAGTGGGAGGCTGTGAACCAGGTACAGTGGGAGGCTGTAGAGGAGGTATAGTGGGAGGCTGTAGACAGGTGGCGGGAGGCTGAGACAGGTACAGTGGGAGGCTGTAGACAGGTACAGTGGGAGGCTGTAGACAGGTATAGTGGGAGGCTGTAGACAGGTATAGTGGGAGGGCTGTGAGCAGGTATAGTGGGAGGCTGTAGACAGGTATAGTGGGAGGCTGTGGAGCAGGTAGTGGGAGGCTGTAGACAGGTAAAGTGGGAGGCTGTAGACAGGTACAGTGGGGTGGGGGTGAGGTATAGTGGGAGGCTGGAGACAGGTATAGTGGGAGGCTGTAGACAGGTATAGTGGGAGGCTGTAGACAGGTATAGGGTGTGAACCAGGTATGTGGGCGTAGACAGGTATAGTGGGAGGCTGTGGACAGGTATAGTGGGAGGCTGTAGACAGGTACACTGGGAGGCTGTAGACAGGTACAGTGGGAGGCTGTAGACAGGTATAGCGGGAGGCTGTAGACAGGTATAGTGGGAGGCTGTAGACAGGTATAGTGGGGCTGTGGAGCAGGTATAGTGGGAGGCTGTAGACAGGTACACTGGGAGGCTGTAGACAGGTACAGTGGCCGGTCACCGCCCGGGAGTCTACTGTGGCCTTGATAGTGTTTGTGTAGTCGTGAGAAGGGCTGAGGGGCTGACCATCCAATCCTCTTCCTCCTCCTCTCCCCCTCCCTCCTCTTCCCTCCCTCCTCTTCTTCCCCCTCCCCTTCTCCCTCCTCCCTCCTCCTCTTCCTCCCCTCCTCTTCTTCCCCTCCTCCTTCTCCCACCCTCCTCCTCTTCCTCCCTCCTCTTCTTCCCTCCTCCTTCTCCCCCCCCCCTCCTCTTCTTCCCCCTCTTCTTCTCCCCCACCCTCCTTCTTCCCCCTCCTCCTCCCTCTTCTTCCCCCCCTCCTCCTCTTCCCCCTCCTCCTCCTCTTCTTCCCCCCCTCCTCCCTCTTCCCCCCTCCGCCTCTTCTTCCCCCTCCTCCTCTCTTCTTCCCCCCTCCCTCCTCTTCCCCCTCCTCCTCCCTCTTCTTCCCCCCTCCTCCTCTTCCCCCCTCCCCCTCTCTTCTTCCCCTCCCTCCCCTCCTCCTCTTCCCCTCCTCCTCCTCTTCTTCCCCTCCTCCTCCTCTTCTTCCCCCCCTCCTCCTCTTCCCCCTCCTCCTCCTCTTCTTCCCCCCCCTCCTCCTCTTCCCCCTCCCCTCCTCCTCTTCCCCCCTCCTCCTCCTCCTCTTCCCCTCCTCCTCCTCCCTCCCCCCCCTCTCCCTCCTCTTCTTCCCCTCCTCTTCCCCTCCTCCCTCCTCTTCTTCCCCTCCTCCTCTCTTCTTCCCCCCTCCTCCCTCTTCCCCTCCTCCTCCTCTTCTTCCCCCCCCCCTCCTCCTCTTCCCCCTCCTTCTCCCTTCTTCCCCCTCCTCCTCCTCCTCTTCCCCCCCCCCTCCCTCTTCTTCCCCCCTCCTCCCCTCTCTCCCCCCCCCCCTCCTCCCCTCCCCCCCCTCCTCCTCCCCTCCCCCCCCCCCCCCTCTCTCTTCCCCTCCTCCTCCTCTTCTTCCCCCCTCCTCCTCCTCTTCTTCCCCCTCTCCTCCTCCTTCCCCCTCCTCCTCCTCTTCTTCCCCCCTCCTCCTCCTCCTCTTCCCCTCCTCCTCCCCTCTTCTTCCCCCTCCCTCCCCTCCTCCTCTTCCCCCCTCCTCCTCCCTCTTCTTCCCCCCTCCTCCTCTTCCCCTCCCGCCTCCCTCTTCTTCCCCCCCCCTCCTCCTCTTCCCCTCCTCCCTCCCTCCCCTCCCCCCCCTCCCCTCCTCCTCTTCTTCCCCCTCCTCTTCCCCTCCTCCTCCTCTTCTTCCCCCTCCTCCTCCCCTCTTCTTCCCCCCCCTCCTCCTCTTCCCCTCCTCCTCCTCTTCTTCCCCCCCTCCTCCTCTTCCCCCCTCCTCTCCTCTTCTTCCCCCTCCTCCTCTTCCCCCTCCGCCTCCTCTTCTTCCCCCCCTCCTCCTCTTCCCCCTCCCCCTCCTCTTCTTCCCCTCCTCCTCCTCCCTCCTCTTCCCCTCCCTCCTCCTCTCTCAGGTAGTGGCGTACAGTATCTTATTTGATTCACACACTGGTAAATGTTGCTTGCAATGGTCGGTTCATAGAGAGGTTGTGTATGTCATGTTGCCTTTACCTCACCTCTATCTTCTCTTCTTCCTCTTCCTTCTCTTCTTCTTCCTCCTTCTCTTCCTCCTCCTCCCTTCATTCTCTTCTTCCTCCTCCTCTTCTTCTCTTCTTCCTCCTCCTCTTCTTCCTCTCCTCCTCTTCTTCCTCTCCTCCTCTTCTTCCTCTCCTGCTCTCTACCTCACCTGTACATTAACAGGTGTGTTGATGACTAAATCTCACCTGACAGAGCCACATTACCCTCACATAAACACTCGGTAAAAGTAAATGAAATAGTGCATGCAACGTTCATACCGCGCGCGCGTGTGTGTGTGTGTGTGTGTGTGTGTGTGTGTGTGTGTGTGTGTGTGTCACCTGCTACGGACAGCCATAATTACCATCCTTCCATCACGCACATTGAAGATCATGAAAACATTAAAAAAAATCGAAAAAATAAATATCAATACTGCCATTACTCGAGACATTTAACCTACAAGTGTTCGAAGACAGATTCTGGCAGCGTGGCAACAACTGTTAGACTTGAGTGTCTCACATTTATTAAAATGTCAATATGACCCAAATCGGTCAAATTTCCTTATTATTGACCTTATAATCCGTCAGTATGGTCAAAATCGGTCAAATTTCTTTATTATTAACCTTCTAATCCGTCAATATTGTCAAAATCGGTAAAATTTCCTTATTTTTAACCTTCTAATCCGTCAATATCGTCAAAATCGGTCATATTACCTTATTATTAACCTTCTAATCCGTCAATATCGTCAAACACGGTCAAATTTCCTTATTATTGACCTTCTAATCCGTCAATATCGTCAAAATCGGTCATATTTCCATATTATTGACCGTGAACTGGCACACGTCACGCGACTCTCCCTCCCTCCCCCACACTGCGATTGGTTCTTGTCACTCAGCGGCGCGTGAGGTGTATTGTATTGACCACCTTCAGGCAGTTCTTGGCCATCGATTGATTTATAGTATTTACGCCCGTTGCTGCGTAAGTGGAGGGTAACAGTGGCGTATGTATGTGTGTGGAGAGGGTAACAGTGGCGTATGTCTGTGTGTGGAGAGGGCGTGGCGTATGTCTGTGTGTGGAGAGGGTAAGGCGTATGTCTGTGTGGGAGAGGGTAACAGTGGCGTATGTCTGTGTGTGGAGAGGGTAACAGTGGCGTATGTCTGTGTGTGGAGGGTAACAGTGGCAGTATGTCTGTGTGTGGAGAGTAACAGTGGCGTATGTCTGTGTGT
Organism: Homarus americanus; assembly: GCF_018991925.1. Lineage (NCBI taxonomy): Eukaryota > Metazoa > Arthropoda > Malacostraca > Decapoda > Nephropidae > Homarus > Homarus americanus. The sequence continues at coordinate 22,997,790 of NW_024737097.1, read as the reverse complement.
GGAGGGTAACAGTGGGTATGTCTGTGTGTGGAGAGGGTAACAGTGGCGTATGTCTGTGTGTGGAGAGGGTAACAGTGGCGTATGTCTGTGTGTGGAGAGGGGTAACAGTGGCGTATGTCTGTGTGTGGAAGGGTAACAGTGGCGTATGTCTGTGTGGAGAGGGGTAACAGTGGCGTATGTCTGTGTGTGGGAGAGGGTAACAGTGGCGTATGTCTGTGTGTGGAGAGGGTAACAGTGTGGTATGTCTGTGTGTGGAGAGGGTAACAGCACGGCAGGACCAACACACACACACACACACCTTCGATGCTGTGAACTACTTCTGTTATTTGCTGCATCATTGTTTAGTTTTCTTGTGTACATGGTAAATACTTACAGCTGGTAAATACCCGCCCCCCCTCTCCCACACACAAGGCCACCATGTTGGCTATCCGCCATCACTCTACTGAGAGACACAGACACTGTTATGTTTGAGAGAGAGAGAGAGAGAGATGTGGAATGTGACAAGATTCTACTGGTGGTTCGGGTCAATGCATGTTACAGTACAGTGACAGTAACGCTGACAGTGACTGAAGTACAACAGACAGATTAGGTTAGGTTAGTTAAAAAGGCATGGCCTTTAAATTAGGTTAGTGAGTTAAAATCAAAGCATGACCGCCTAGTTGCCATTATGCATGACTGTCTGGTGGGTTAGGTTAGGCGGCCATCTTGAGACAGACACGCTTCATAAGAGCTGTGGGAGGTCTGGTGGTGGTGGTGCTTAGTGATTGGTTGGTGGTGCTAATCAGTGTGTGTGTGTGTGTGTGTGTGTGTGTGTGTGTGTGTGTGTGTGTGTGTGTGTGTGTGTTACCTAAAGTACATACATACGCTCTTGAAGGTAATAGTCTGTCTGTCTGTCTGTCTGTCTGTCTGTAATATTTATGAAGGTGTATTGTGGATATTACTCTTGTTATCTTTTGTGAATACCTGATGTCCGTTACTCACTCATTTACTCTGTTACTCACACACTCCGTTACTTACTCATCCCGTCACTCACTCATTTACTACGTTACTCACTCATTTACTCCGTTACTCACTCATTTACTCTGTCACTCACTCATTTACTCCGTTACTCACTCATTTCTTGTCACTCACTCATTTACTCCGTTACTCACCCCGTTACTCACATACTTTGTTTCATTTTAGGGCGACACCCCATCCCTCCCCTCAACCCCTTCCAACAGCCCTATACCCTTCCCTTCCCTCCCCTTAAGGTAAACAGAGGGGGGGTTGGGGGGTCAAGCATCACTACGGCAATAAGGACTCAAGTGCCTCGCCTGTGTTGTTGAGTGTCTGCCCTCCGCCGCCCTCATAGGTGTGGGCGGTCCTGAGTGGGTGGGTGGGTGGTGAGGTGTGGTGGGTGGCACGTGCGAAGGGCGGAGTGTAGGGGGGGAGGGGGCGGCCATCGCCCCACCCGCCAGCAGCACCTTACCTGACAACACCTGTAATTAACTATATCTACCGTCTCTCACTGTCGTCCTTGAGTAAGTACGACCGTGCTAATACTTTCGATTGGCGGTGACGTCATCAGTATCGGGGTTGTGTACGCCTCACCGCGCGGGGAGGGCAAACACTGTTGCTGCCAGCGGCACAAGCAGTGACCAGTACACGTGAATTTCGTCGTATTAAACTCACTGAAAATGATGTACCTGGAATTTATCCACAGTGATCTTACACAACACTCTGTTTATCAGCTGAAGAGATGGCTGGAATGTAGAGGCTTGCCAGTCACAGGATATAAGCCAGTATTAGTGCAAAGGTGAGGAAAAATGTGCAATGAAAATGGCTACAAATTAGTACAATACATCTTGCTGGTTGTGTGTTATGACTTCGATTTATAAATTGCATGTCAATATGGCTGGTTATTAATACAATACAGCATGTCATGTGCGGCTGAGAATGTTTTTTACGGTGGTATATTTAGAAATTTAAACATGTGTCTATAACACCATATCATCACTGTTACGGTGTGGTTTGAAGCTTTATCATTCAAACTGGTGCAGTGAACCAGAATATTTGTCCCACTGTGCAGCAGACAACACACTCATGCGTACGGTCGGATTCTATTTATAGCAACTTTCGGGGGTCGCCGATCAGCGCTATTCCTTCCTCGAGGATAACATTTGACGACAACTTCACTCTTGTGTTACGTCAAAAGGTTTAGAATATTTATGTATTATAGGACTAATTAAATCATACTCAAGGGGTTAAGTCACCGTACTCAAGGGGTTAAGTTATCGTACTCAAGGGGTTAAGTTATCGTACTCAAGGGGTTAAGTCACCGTACTCAATGCATATTAAGTGATTTTCTCCTTCCTTCCCCACCACACCCTGCCCCCTCCCTCCCTTCTTCTCCAACACAGCCTGCCCCCACCCTCCGTCTTTCCCCACCACCCCTGCCCCACCCCTCCTCCCTCCATCCTTCCCCACCACACCTCCTGCCTCCATCCATCCTTCCCCACCACCTTGCCCCCTCCCCTTCTCCCCACACTTGCCCCCTCCCACCACCTTGCCCCTCCTTCCCCTTGAGCCCTCCTTCCCCCACACCTTGACCCTCCTCCCTCCTTCCCCCACCCTCCCTCCCTCCATCCTTCCCCACCTGCTGTCCCTCCTTCCCACCACACCCTGCTCCCCTTCCCCACCACCCTGCTTCCCTTCCCCACCACACCTTGACCCCTCCTTCACCACCACCCTGCTCCCCCTTCCCCACCACCTGCTCCCCCTTCCCTCCTTGACCCCTCATTACCACCACCCCTGCTCCCCCTTCCCACCACCTGCCCCCCTTCCCCCACCACCCCTGCCCCCTCCTCCATCCTTCCCCACCACACTTCCCCTCCTCCATCCTTCACCACCACACCTGTCCCCTTCCCCACACACCTTGACCCTCCTTCACACCACACCCCTGCTCCCCCTTCCCCACACCTTGGCCCTCCTTCACCCACCACCCCTGCTCCCCTCACCACCCTCCCCTCCAAGCTGGTTCTCTGCAGCTCTCTTCTCCTCCCCCCATGTCTGGCTCCTAAGGGTGTGGCTCTGACTCAGGGTGTGCTCTGATTCAACAGGGTGTGAGTGGTGTGGATGGTGAGTCAGGTATAGTGTGAGTCGCATGTAGTGTGGCGAGACCTGGTATGGTGTGGCAGGGCCAGGTATGGTGTGGCAGGCCAGGTATAGTGTGAGGCCGGGTATAGTGTGGCGGGTCCGCGTATGGTGTGGCAGAGACCTGGTATGGTGGGCGGGGCCAGTATGGTGTGGGCGGTGTATAGTGTGGCAGGCCGGGTATGGTGTGGCGAGGCCGGGTATTGTGTGGCGAGACCTGGTATGGTGTGGCAGGGCTGAATGTGGTGTGGCGAGGCAAATGGCAGGAGCTGGGAGGTGCGAGACTGGGGAGGTAGCAGGGCCAGGGTGGCAGACCAGGGGAGGTAGCGAGGTCCCCGGCATAACAACAAGCTTGACTATCGTTTGCTTTGGCCAGCACTCAACCAGGGATACCAACCTCACCACCACAGCTCTACCACCAAACAAGGTTAATAGGTGTGTGTAGTGGCCAATAGATAGAAAGACAAACAGATAAATTAGACATAGACATAATAAGACATACAGACAGACATAGACAGATAGACAGACAGACAGACAGACAGACAGACAGAAGTGCCCAGTATTGACTACAAAACAACATTCATCATTTAAGACACACTTTATATTATTGTTGTTAGACGTGTCAGGTGTCATGGGGGCTGAACAGGTGTCATCAGTCACTTGACATATGACAAACATTTCAACAACAAAAACTTACAAGGATGTGTGTGTGTGTGTGTGTGTGTGTGTGTGTGTGTGTGTGTGTGTGTGTGTGTGTGTGTGTGTGTGTGTGTATCTTCAGCTATGGGTGAGTGTCATTACTACTATCTTGAGAGAGAGGCAACTTAAGGGAGTGAGAAACAAACAGACAGACAGACAGAGGGTAAAGAAGAGCTCTCAAAATGGCGTCGGACTTTCCCTGAGCCTCTACCTAAACATGACACTTCTTTACTCGCCATCCGACGCCCCTGATGACAAACAAACATTACCTTACTTATATTGGGTTATTTTGGGTTGATTGTGGTTGACAGGATGTGGTTGATTGACTGTAGTTGATTGTGATTGGTTGTGGTTGATTGTGACTGGTTGTGATTGATTGGTTGTGGTTGATTGTGACTGGTTGTGATTGATTGGTTGTGGTTGTTTGATTGTAGTAGATTGCGGTTGTTTTATGTGTGGTCTTGGTGTTACTAATGGATGGGGAGGAGGGAAGGGAGGGGGGAGGGGGAGGGAGGGAGGGGGTGGGGAGGAAGGAGGAGGAGGAGGAGGAGGAATGTGAGGGTGGAGAGAGAAAGAAGCAAGGGGTGGGAGGGAGGGAAGGAGGGAGGAGAGGGAAGGAAGGGGGTGGAAGGAAAGTGGGAGGATTAAGTGAATTGAATTGTAACAGTTTATTGTGAAAATACAGATACAGAGTGGATAATAATAACAATATTAACATGGCTGAGCCGAGTTGAGAACCTGAGCTGTCTTTTGGGCACCTGATATATACTATACATTTATCTCAAAGAAGTATTATGTAACATTTAGTATCATCTGGAATAGTACAATAGCATGGTGGTAATAAGAACATCTCATAATGTTACCACGGTTATCACTTCAATATTAATTTATTTTATTTTATTTTCTTAGTTACTTTTTTTACTTATATTATAAGTATATACATAAATTACAGTGAAATTGAAAACATAGGTATAATGAGGGAGCAGTACAAGATGGGTTGTACTGTATTAAGGGTTAACAAGAGGACAGAGCTGTCAGGAGTATGTCTAGTTGGCAATTATGTTTATTGCAATGAGTTAAGACATGTGGTGACCTGGTACACTATGTGGTGACCTGGTGTGGTGACCTGGTGTGTGGTGACCCGGTAAGACAGGGGGTGAGTAGAGGGCTGACTGGCACCCCCTTCACTCATTCCTCATCAGCAACCGTCTTGGTGATTGAACCTTTAACATGTAAACCTAACCTAACCTAACTCATCAATTCCTCGGACACAAAACATTGACCAGGTGGATAAGGGGGAAGGGGTTGAGGTGAGGGGAGTAAGGGCGAGGAAGGAGACAACATTGACCACATCCTAAATATTACAGTTGAGAATTAATAATAAACTTTATCCAATCGCGGTAAAGGAGAGTCGAGCAGGTGGAGGGGCGGACAAGTTCAGCGCCGTCCAGTCTACACGTTAAGTTAGCAGCGAGTACCAACAATAATCTTCACTACCGACTTAACTGCTGTACACACCTGCTATACAACGCCTCACACGCTCTACCAGTCATTATATAGCTCTATGATATATGGTGGCGTATAATTTGGTTGTAGTTTGAGCGGTTGTGGTTGTTAGTTGTAAATGAGAGATGGTTGATGGCGTATGGGAGTCGGGCGGGAGGTGCGTGGGGGGTGACGTCAGGGATAGCTAGTGTGTGTGTGTGTGTGTGTGTGTGTGTGTGTGTGTGTGTGTGTGTGTGTGTGTGTGTGTTGGTGAGCTTCATACACTCATTCGTGTGTGTATGTATGTGTGTGTGTGTGTGTGTGTGTGTGTGTGTGTGTGTGTGTGTGTGTGTGTGTATTATGTTGGTGAGCTTCATACACTCATTCGTGTGTGTATGTATGTGTGTGTGTGTGTGTGTGTGTGTGTATTTGTGTTGGTGAGCTTCATACACTCATTCGGTTGTTGTTGTGTGTGTGTGTGTGTGTGTGTGTGTGTGTGTGTGTGTGTGTGTGTGTGTGTATTATGTTGGTGAGCTTTACACTCATTCGTGTGTGTATGTATGTGTGTGTGTGTGTGTGTGTGTGTGTGTGTGTGTATTATGTTGGTGGGCTTCATACACTCATTCGTGTGTGTATGTATGTGTGTGTGTGTGTGTGTGTGTGTGTGTGTGTGTGTGTATGTTGGTGAGCTTCATACACTCATTCGTGTGTGTATGTATGTATGTGTGTGTGTGTGTGTGTGTGTGTGTGTGTGTGTGTGTATTATGTTGGTGGAGCTTCATACACTCATTCGTGTGTGTATGTATGTGTGTGTGTGTGTGTGTGTGTGTATTATGTTGGTGAGCTTCATACACTCATTCATGTGTATGTATGTTTGTGTGTGTGTGTGTGTGTGTGTGTGTATTATGTTGGTGAGCTTCATACACTCATTCGTGTAATGTATGTATGTTTGTGTGTGTGTGTGTGTGTATGTATTGTGTTGGTGACTTATACACTCATTCGTGTGTAATAATATGTATGTGTGTGTGTGTGTAATAATAATATAATAATAATAATAATAATAATAATAATAAACTGTTTATTGAAAAGTTCTGTAGCCCGAAGGCTGAAAATATACATTGGACATAAATGACTTATTACATACATTGGTGGTTTAACAAAAGCCTTCATTAGAAAGGTACAAGACATACAGTGAACATACAGATTAATGTAGGTGTTGAACAGCAAACATGTAGTGTAGTAACTCCCTCCCAGATGGTGTTATGAGGGTCATCACGTGGTGTAGTAATTCCTCACAGATGGTGTTATGAGGTCATCGTGGTGTAGTAATTCCCTCACAGATGGTGTTATGAGGTCATCACGTGGTGTAGTAATTCCCTCACAGATGGTGTTATGCGGGGCCTCGTGGTGTAGTAATTCCCTCACAGATGGTGTTATGAGGGTCATCACGTGGTGTAGTAATTCCCTCACAGATGGTGTTATGAGGTCATCACGTGGTGTAGTAATTCCCTCACAGATGGTGTTATGAGGGTCATCATGTGGTGTAGTAATTCCCTCACAGATGGTGTTATGAGGGTCATCGTGGTGTAGTAATTCCCTCACAGATGGTGTTATGAGGGGCCTCACGTGGTGTAGTAATCCCTCACAGATGGTGTTTATGAGGTCATCCGTGGTGTAGTAATTCCCTCACAGATGGTGTTATGAGGTCATCACGTGGTGTAGTAATTCCCTCACAGATGGTGTTATGAGTCATCACGTGGTGTAGTAATTCCCTCACAGATGGTGTTATGAGGTCATCACGTGGTGTAGTAATTCCCTCACAGATGGTGTTATGAGGGCCTCACGTGGTATAGTAATTCCCTCACAGATGGTGTTATATGGTGAGGTGTGGTCCCAGTCCTTCCTATCGTAGACGGATTAACACATCGCTGGTTGTTGTTGGGTCTCACGGGCCGTTATCACTGGGTACCTGGGACCTCACTGTGTGAAGGTTAAGTTGGGTACGACTGTTACTGTTGAGTTGTTCTCATTGACTTAAGCACTGTTCACCACTGTTCCTCTGTTTAACACTGGTTCCGTTCCTTTCCTAAATGAAATTGCAACTTCTGGCGAGAACATGTTGATATTCCGGTGGGGAGGAGGGTTCAGGGGAGGGGGTTGGTATGGGCCAACGCAACAGTTGACCTGGCTGCTCCGAGAGGAGCGCCAGGTACGTCTTGACCCTTCGGTGTATGTATGTGTGTGTGTGTACGTATATTATGTTGGTGAGTCTTCATACACTCATTCGTGTATGTATGTATGTATGTGTGTGTGTGTGTGTGTGTGTGTGTGTGTGTGTGTGTGTGTGTGTGTGTGTGTGTGTGTGTACATATATTATGTTAGTGAGCTTCATACCTCATTCGTGTATGTATGTATGTGTTATTGTGTGTGTGTGTGTGTGTGTGTGTGTATATTATGTTGGTGAGCTTCATACACTCATTCGTGTGTGTGTGTGTGTGTGTGGTCACTAATCTAAGGCGGTGATGCTCCCTATTTCACTTGTAGGTGTAGGTTAGGTTAGGTTAGGTCTCTCTCTCTAAACCAGTTATTATTATATTGAGAGAGAGATGACAGTAAAGGTCTTCGTGAGCCAACTGTCACACACACACACACACACACACACACACACACACCTACACCACACACACACACACTACCACTTGCACCATTCTCTCCTCCACCTCTCTTCCGTGGCCCCGTGAGGTAATAGTGGCCCCGTGAGGGTAATATAGTGGCCCCGCAGGGTTAAGAGTGGCCCCGCGGTGAGTGGCCCCGCGAGGCTAGGTGGCCGCAAGTAGAGTGGCCCGTGAGGCTAGAGTGGCCCGCAGTCTAGAGTGGCCCGCGGGTAAGAGTGTGGCCCCGCAGGTGGCCCCGCAGGGTAAGGTGGCCCGCAGGTGGGAAATAGTTACCAGAACAAAAGTGTGCCGCGTGACACTCGACTCACCACCACAAGATAAGAAATTAATAATTATATATACAACACTGACACGCAGGGGTTGAAGGGAGGATATGAAGGCTGAGGAAGGAAGAGGAGAAGGAGAGGGAGGAGGAAGGAGGAGGAGGGGGGAGGAGGGGGAGGAAGGGAAAGGGAGAGAGAGAGGGGAGGAAGGGAAAGGGAGAGGGAGAGGGGAGGGAGGAGAAGAGAGTGAGGAGGAATGGGAGAGGGGGTAGGGGGGAAGGAAGGGGAGCGAGGGGGAGGAGCCGGCCACCCCTCCCCACCTCACACAACCTCCAGAATATTCCCCAAATTTTTCCTGATAACGATGAGTCTTTGAGCCACACAGCGGCCATCTTGTCCAACCAGCCCCTTACGTCGTGGGTTAAGGTGAGAGGGACCCTTAACCTAGGAGATATTAACCTAACCTAACCCTTAACATAGGAGAGACATTAACCTAACCCTTAACCTAGATTCACAAGTTAAGGGAGAGACATTAACCTAATCTAACTTAACCTATGTACAAGTTAAGAGGAGATGCATTAACCTAACCTAATCTACTTGGCTCATTAACCTCAACACAGGTAAGATTGGGTCATTACCTCTCTCTCTCTTATTTTCTACAAGTCTTTATTCCGGAAAACAAATTACGGTTTTGTTTTGTTTTAGAATAAGGACAAAAATATGGATATAAAAAAAATACTAAATAATACCTCAATTTTTAAGTATGATATCTTAGTAAAAAATACATGTACTTTTTTGGAGAATAAGTAAGATTTAGTTCATATTTAAGATAAAATGATATAGTGGACAGGTGAAAATATCGTATCTTGGAAAGCAACTTAATACTTTGTTCCCTTACCTGTGCACCTGATTACTACCTGTGTTCTCCCCCCCCCCCCGCCTTGTGGTGTGTCGAGGGAGGGAAGGAGGGTAAGGAGTGAGGGGAAGAGAAATTGTAGGTCAAATGGGCGCCCAATTCAGCTTCACCCACCCGCGTGATCCTTGCCAATTGGTTGGGTTAGGTTAGGTTAGTGTTGGGATTAGGTCAGGTTAAGTTAGGTCAGGTTAAGTTAGGTTAGGTTAGGTTAGGTTAGCGTGTTGAGGACACACACACACACACGTCTCGCACAGAACTTCATTCAGTAATCGATAACAATAAGGAAGAGCGTGAGACTTGAGTCGTAACCCAGCATACTGGAGGGGGAGGAGGAGGGGAAGAAACAGATTATATATATATATATATATATATATATATATATATATATATATATATATATATATATATATATATATATATATATATATATATATATATATATATATATATATATATATATGCAAGTAAATCACTGTAGGTGCGCGTGATCCAGGTATATGCTGATAACCACAAGGAAAGAAGAAAACACGAAGTTCCCAAGTGCTTTCGTGTAATTCACATCTTCAGGGGTGAGTACAGACTAGAGAGAGAAATACAAATCAAGGTGTATATATACAGAGGGTGAGACCAGGTCCACAATGGTCAGGTATTAGGTAATGACCTTACTAACCTTTAAATAGCACACAACGGTTGGTGAGAGAGAGAGAGAGAGAGGAGGAAGGAGGAGAATGGGGAAGAGACAGAGAGACAGTTCTGCTACATAAACAACGGCTACCTCCTTCACTCTCCTCTACACAGGCAGATAAGAGCGTTTTCTTGTTCACCTTAGATTTACAACGCTAAAAAAAACCTATTTGTAGGAGGTGCTGCAGAAAACCAAGAGGTATTTTAGCTAACTGTACAAGGTCAAGAGGCAGTGTAGCTAACTGTAGAAGGCGCTGTAGGCCAAGCTTGTAAGACACCTTGCTCTCCTCTCTCCCTCCCTCACGAAGCTTCCTGCAGGAGTCTCCAACAGTTTCCGGTGAGTGAAGGAGCAGTGACATGATAACTGCTGATTTGGTGTGAGGTTGTCGGCCTACCTCCCTCACCACCACCAGCCTACCTCCCTCATCCCTCCACCCTCCCTCATCACCACCAGCCTACCTCCCTCATCCCTCCACCCTCCCTCACCACCAGCCTACCTCCCTCATCCTCCACCCTCCTCACCACCCTACCTCCCTCACCCCTCCACCCTCCCTCACCACCACCAGCCTACCTCCTCCACCCTCCCTCACCACCACCAGTCTACCTCCCTCATCCCTCCACCCCTCCCCCCCCACCAGCCTACCTCCCCTCCACCCTCCCCTCACCACCACCAGCCTACCTCCCTCATCCCTCCACCCTCCCTCACCACCACCAGCCTACCTCCCTCCACCCTCCCTCCCACCACCAGCCCCCTCCCTCTCCACCACTTGCCTCTCTCCCTCCATCAGTACTGTAATGCACCTCACCCTCAACCCACCTCACCCCTCAACCCCACCTCACCCTTCACCCCTCGACCCACTTCAACCCCACCTCACCTCGACCCACCTCACCCTCGACACCTCACCCCTCGACCCCACCTCACCCTCGACACACCTCACCCCACCCTCACCTCGACCCACCTCACCCTCGACCCACCTCACCCCTCACCTCACCCTCCACCACACCCTCGACCCACCTCACCCCTCGACACCTCACCCTCGACCCTCGACCCACCTCACCCTCTCACCCTCGACCCACCTCACCCTCGACCCACCTCACCTCGACACTCACCCTCGACACACCTCTCCCTCACCCTCACCCCTCACCACCCACCTCACCCACCACCCACCCTCACCCACCACACCTCACCCTCAACACACCTCACCTCGACCTCACCTCACCCGACCCACCTCACCCTCAACACACCTCACCCTCACCCACCTCACCCTCACCCCACCTCACGCTCGACACACCTCACCCCTCGACACCTCACCCTCAACACACCTCTCCCTCGACACCCCTCACCCTCGACCCACCTCACCCTAGACCCACTTCACCCTCGACCCACCTCTCGACACACCTCACCTCACACCTCTCCCTCGACACCCTCACCCCTCGACACACCTCACCCTCGACCCACCTCACCCTCGACCCACCTCACCCCTCGACCCACCTCACCCTCGACACACTCACCTCGACCCACCTCACCCTCGACCACCTCACCCTCGACACCTCACCTCACCCACACCTCTCACCCTCAACACCTCACCCTCGCCACCTCACCCTCGACACACCTCACCCTCAACACACCCTCACCCTCAGCCTCACCCTCGACCTCACCCTCGACACACCTCACCCTCGACACACCTCACCCTCGACCCACCTCACCCTCGACACACCTCACCTTCGACCTGCCTTTGTTATGATCCGGGAAACCCCAGCGTATGACGTGTGAGTAACCCCAACACAGCCACTACACACACCGCAACACACCCCCTACACACACTCCAACACAACCCACCACACACCGCAACACAACCCACCACACACCGCAACACAACCCACCACACACCGCAACACAACCCACCACACACCGCAACACAACCCACCACACTCCCACACACCCCCAATATCTCTCATCCCCCACCTCCAACTTTCCACACCCCCGCTGAGTTCACCCCCACCCCCAGTTCTTTGTGTAAGATGACCCGTCCAAACTGGTTGCTAACTGTAGACTGGATACTGAACTGTGGACTGGTAACTTCAGGCATGGAGAACCAGTCTGCAGTCACATAGCGCACCTACCTACACCAGCACTGTCTGAAGGTTAGGTTAGGTTAGATTAGGTTAGGTTTAGTTATGTTAGCTCTAGGTAGGGTTAGGTTAGGTTGGGTTGGGTTAGTGTTGGTTAAATTTTTAAGTTAGGTTAGAATAAGAATAACGTTACAGGTGCGCATCTTTAGGTATAATAAGCTGGGAGGCCGAATCCTCAGGTGAGGCTTTCCCGCCAAAATTAGTAAGGTGACCCCTGGTGAGCGGAGACTGTTGGCCCCCGCGCGGGTAATTAGCCCAGCTGGTGGGGGATAAACAGCTGATCTGATAAACAACAGTTCCCTCCATACTGCACCACAGCCTCACATTTACCCCATTACAGTATAATTATGTCTTAGTGATGAAGTGATTGTTGCTTTGTTTTTTTTACTGATATTCTGTTATGTTTGTGATGTCTGGTGTTTTATTTGGGGAACATTTATTTTTTGGTGTTATTCTTGTTTTTCTGTTGCCTTTTCAGTGTGATTTTCATTTTTTTTGAAGGGGTCAGCGTTATCATAGGGCAGGGTTATGTAGAGAAGGCTGGAGGCTGCTCAGATAGATACCTAATCTCGCTGTAACAGGCTCTAGGATAGAGTACAGGAGCTCTAGGATAGAGTACAGGGGCTCTAGTCTAAGGTGCTGGGGCTCTAGGCTAGGGTACAGGGGCTCTAGGCTAAGGTACAGGGGCTCTAGGCTAAGGTGCTGGGGCTCTAGGCTAGGGTACAGGGGCTCTAGGCTAAGGTACAGGGGCTCTAGGCTAAGGTGCTGGGGCTCTAGGCTAGGGTACAGGGGCTCTAGGCTAAGGTGCTGGGGCTCTAGGCTAGGGTACAGGGGCTCTAGGCTAAGGTGCTGGGGCTCTAGTCTAAGGTACAGGGGCTCTAGGTTAGGGTACAGGGGCTCTAGTCTAAGGTGCTGGGACTCTAGTCTAAGGTACAGGGGCTCTAGTCTAAGGTGCTGGGGCTCTAGTCTAAGGTACAGGGGCTCTAGTCTAAGGTGCTGGGGCTCTAGTCTAAGGTACAGGGGCTCTAGGTTAGGGTACAGGGGCTCTAGTCTAAGGTGCTGGGACTCTAGGCCAGGATACAGTGTTATCAGTGGAGGGCTAGACACCAATACTCGTGTTTGATGGGGCGGCGCTGGTGATAAGACAACTGGAGTACTGTAGCTACCAGAGACAACCTGGGTCATAATACTTGATAACTGGAGATAACGAGAGATTAGTGCCCTCTCTAGCCCTATCTCTTCCCAGCTCTCATCTCTTCCTCCTAACTTTCATCTTTTTCTCCTCCCAGCTCTCATCTCTTCCTCATCCTAGCTAGCTCTCATCTCTTTCTCCTCCCAGCTCTCATCTCTTCTTTCTCCTAGTCCTCCCAGCTCTCATCTCTTCCTCATCCTAGCTAGCTCTCATCTCTTTCTCCTCCCAGCTCTCATCTCTTCTTTCTCCTAGTCCTCTCAACCTCCCCATCCTCCTAGCCCTCATCTCCTCCTCTCTTAAGCCCTCATCTCCTCCTCTCCCTCCCACGATCCTCCCATACTCGTCTCCAAACCCCCTCTCCTCCTCTTCCATACCCGTCAGTCACGCAGGGGTGTCAAACTCATTTGCCAAGGCTGGCCAGATTTTAATATGAGTACACAGTATGTGGGCCAGGTAACATAATTATGAGCACTTCGCAATCACCTCTGAGGTGAGTAGTATGACAAAATAAGAAAGGTGGATTTAGTCTGCCCTCGTGGGAAACCTTAAAACAAACAAATCAGGTGTTTACTACCTTGATCAATCTTATTGTTTGCTGCTGCTGCTTCCTGATAATTGGCGCCTCTTGGTATGGACCAGTGCATCAAAGACTGAGCTGTAGCAACCTTCAGTATTGAATTAAGGTGTGCATCAGTAAGTTGAGACCGAAGCCGAGACTTGTTCAAGTTCATCACAGAAAAAGGGTTGTTCACAGACATATGTACTTCCGAACATTGACATAATCTTTGAGGCAAAAAAAATTAATCCTGGGATAATTTGGTCCAAAATATTGATAAAATGTGCCAACATCAACACTCGAAAACTTGTTCCTCAACACAGAATCACACTGGAGCTCAAGTAATTCTAACTGAAGATGTTCTGGTACCTCATTAACACCAACAGAGAATGGGTCCCCAAAAATGAAAAAATCCTTCTCAAGTCTTTTAAAGTCATCAAATCTTTCTTGGAACTCATTCATTAATTTGGAAATCTTGATGCAGTACTTTTTTTGTGTTGATATCAGCATCAAACTCAGGTGTGCCTTGCAGGGCCTTCAAGGTCGGGGAGTGAGAACGATTACTCTCTGATAGTTGCCGTTCAAAAAGCTCATGTTGAGTGAGTATTTCGTTCTAGGAAACAGCAGACTATTTTATTCAGCTGAGGGATACACTCACTATTTAGTTTTAGCTCCTCAAGGTAAGGCTGGAGCAGCAAATGGGCGTCATGCAAGAGTGTGTCGAGCCGCATGTTTGACACCCCTGCCGGCCGTTAGTGTCTCCAAGCATATTTGAGAGAGAGAGAGAGAGAGAGAGTCTTCACGGGTCGGTGCTTAAGTCTAGCCAAGAACAGGTAATGACTGTGGGTGCAAGGTGACTCTCTCTCTCTCTCTCTCTCTCAAACACTGGAGATGGCGAGGAAGCTCAACTGTGGTGTGAGTGCACGTGTAGTTGTCTGATGATTAGAAACTCCTCACTAACACTCACTCGCTGTAACACTGTGTCACTCGCTGTAACACTGTATCACTCGCTGTAACACTGTGTCACTCTCTACAACATTGTCACAATTCATGCAACAGTGTCACACCTCTGCAACACTAGTGTGGTGTTGTTCCTTGAGGGGGAGGGGATATGGGATGGGGGAGAAGAGGGGTGGTAAGGAAGGGGTGGGGGAGAGAGGAGTGGGAGAGAGGGAGTGGGGGAGAGACGAGGGTGGGGGAGAGGTCACAGGAACTAGGTCATCACCGTCTTTGTTCAACAGGTCAGTCTTGTGCCTGATCCGGGTGAACCAAGGTCAAACACCCCTTCCTTCACCCCTACCCACCACTTCTTTCACCCCTCCCCACCCCTCTCCCCACCTCCACCCCTCTCCCCACCTCCTCCTTCACCCTTCTCCCCACTATAGTGGTGCTCTAGCTGTGGGCAGGTCACACAGCATCCTAGCCACCAAACACACACACACACACACACACACACACACCAGAGTCCGTGCAGGTTACGGAGGTCACCCGCTGACCCGTGGTGACCTCTCCCTCCCTCCTTCTCTCACCTCTGTACCTCTGTCTACTCTCCCTTTCTCCTTTCCTCACCTGCGTGTGTGTGTGTGTGTGTGTGTGTGTGTGTGTGTGTGTGTCATATTCGGTGAGACTTAATACACTAGTACTACGTTTTAACTGACCTCTGGTTACTTGTGGGTACCTGAAGAATCTGTGGGTAAATTGCAACAGTTTTTAGCCATCTTCAGACATGACCTGTATATATCTATCCCGTTAACTTTGGTCTATATGCAAGTGGCCTGTAAGTGTTTCTAGGCAGGTTGTGTTTAGCTAGGTTGGTACAGGTCGGAGGGTATAGGTTGGTACAGGCCGGGGAGGGTATAGGTTGGTACAGGCCATGGGAATGTAGGTTCTTGCAGACTGGAAAGGGTAGGTTGGTACAGGCCGGGAGGGGGGCAGGCAGGTGGGTATGCGGCACAGGTTGCCCACTCATCAAGATCATCCAGCTGGGCATAACAACTCGGGTACACGGGTTCGAGTCTGCATGGTAATGATTTTCTAATGGAGGTACTTCTCTACCTCCTGTACCTTCCCTCCCTCACTCCCTCCTTCCCTCTCTCACTCTCCCTCCTTCCCTCCCTTACTCCCTCCTTCCCTCTCTCCCTCTCTCACTCTCCCTCCTTCCCTCCCTCCCTCTCTCACTCTCCCTCCTTCCCTCTCTCCCTCTCTCACTCCTTCCCTCCCTCCCTCTCTCACTCTCCCTCCTTCCCTCTCTCCCTCTCTCCTCCCTCCCTCCCTCTCACTCTCCCTCCCTCTCTCCTCTCCCTCCTTCCTCCCTCCCTCTCTCCCTCTCCCTCCTTCCCTCCCTTACTCCCTCTCCTCCCTCCTCCCTCCTCTCTCCCTCCTCCTCCCTCCTTCCCTCCCTCCCTCTCCTCCTCCCCTCCTTCCCTCTCTCCCTCCTTCCTCCCCTCCCTCCCCTCCCTCCTCCCTCCCTCCTCCTCTCTCCTTCCCCTCCCTCCCTCCCCTCTCCTCCCTCTCTCCCTCCTTCTCCCTCCTCCCCTCCTCCCTCCCTCCCTCCCTCCCTCTCCTCCTCTCCCTCCTTCCCTCCTCCCTCTCCTCTCCCTCCTTCCCTCCCTCTCCCTCCCTCTCCTCCTCCCCTCCTTCCCTCCCTCCCTCCCCCTCCCCTCCTCCCTCCCTCCCTCCCTCCCTCTCACCTCCTTCCCTCTCCTCCCCTCCCCTCCCTCTCCTCTCCCCTCCTTCCCTCCCTCCCTCCTTCCCTCCCCTCCCTCTCTCCCTCCCTCCCTCCCTCCCTCTCCTCCTCCCTCCTCCTCTCTCTCCTCTCCTCCTTCCCTCTCTCCCTCTCTCCCTCTCCCTCCTTCCCTCCCTTCTCCCTCCTTCCCCTCCCTCCCTCCCTCCTCCCTCTCCCTCCTTCCCTCCCTCCCTCCCTCCCTCCCCTCCCTCCCTCCCTCCCTCCCTCTCCTCCTCCTCTCTCCCTCCCTCCTCTCCTCCCTCCCCCCTCCTCCCTCCCTCCCCGCCCTCCTCCCTCCTCCTTCCCTCTCCCTCTCCTTCCTTCCCTCCCTCACCCTCTCCTTCCCTCCGTCACTCACTCCACTTCTCTTCCTCTCCTCATCCTCCTCCGTTCTGATTGTGTGTGTGTGTGTGTGTGTGTGTGTGTGTGTGTGTGTGTGTGTGTGTGTGTGTGTGTGTGTGTGTGTGAATACAAGATTATAGTGTGAGTGTGTGACGAGAGAGAGAGTTCAAGTGAGTCACCCCAAGGTAGGTTCTTGCTCCCACCTGACTTTCTCTTCTTCTTACAGTATACTGCCTCTCTCTCTCTCCATAATCTTAGACACCCGCTTCATAAACATTTGCAACACTGCCTCACCCCTGACCTTCGCTTGTGGACCACCGTTGGCAACACTGTCCCTCTGCACTTAACTTGGTAATTCAACTGTGACAAAATTATCACAAATTCGGTTGTTGTCTTTCTTTAGTCATGATGTAGTTGCTAAGACCTTAGTAAGTTGTTAATATAAATCTAACCTAAACTAACCTAAACTAACCTAACCTAACCCAACCTAACCTAACCCAACCCAACCCAACCCAACCCAACCTAACCTAGCCCAACCTAACCCAACCCAACCCAACCTAACCTAACCAAACCCAACCCAACCCAACCCCAACCCTAACCAACCAACCCAACCCCAACCCCCAACCCAACCCCCAACCCCAACCTACCTAACCCAACCTAACCCAACCTAACCCAACCCAACCCAACCCAACCCAACCTAACAACCCAATAACCAAAAAACCAACCCTAACCCAAGCAATAATAATACTCTGAACACACACACAGTCGAGTCTCAGAACAAAACAGCCGCCATATTGTCTCCTCAAGACCCATACCGTAGTGTTAAACGAGGCGGCCAGACAAATTCTTAACCCGCAACGATAATTAACGAAAAAAAATAACGAAAATATTACGTAAGAATGTGTTGTGTGGAGCCAGTCTTGAGCTAGCCAATCAGAGTTAATGTTAGCTGTTTCTCATCATCCCATTGGCCTACGGCTCCCTGCCCTAGCCAATCAAAGATAATGTTAGTTGTTTCTCGTCATCCTATTGGCCTACGGCTCCCTGCCCCTTCGTTAGCTATATAATTTGTATAATTTTTTTTATATCGATCTATGGAATTATATAATCTGTGTTATATTGTTCGTTATTTTATGGTATATAGGAGTTTGGTGTACAATTACGAATATTTTAGTGATTACGTTATTTCCTAGCTTGAGTACGATGATCTAAGCCCTTGAGTACGATAAAAAAATTTACTAGTCCAGATACAAGTAGGCACACACACACACACACACACACACACACACACACACACACACACACACACACACACACACATAAATGTTTAAGTAAGACCAACAAGTGAGTGTGGTGAGCTTGACACCTGTAATAAGCAAGCAGGTGTAAGCTAATGACGTCATCAAACACTACCACCTCTACTACCACCACCAGTACCATTACTACCACTACCAACCACTACCACGATCACCCCTACAACCACTACCACAGTCGCGGTCTGACCACATAAGAGGCCAGACGTGTGCCCATAGGTGCTCCTGTCCTCCCGATCGTCACACAAAGGCCACCTCAGTCTCTACCTACCCCTTCGCCGGCGATGGGGGTCGACGTAAGCGCCCCACAAGAGGCTTCCACTCTCTCATGGATACAGACATTTCTGAGACAGATAGTCATAGTGCATCCCACACCCTGCAAGAGTCAGACCTCAGTGATAGTGTCAGTAACAGTAATGTTTCGATGGGAAACACTTGCCTGAGTGGCAACACCAATGCCAAGGGCAGTTCTCCCCTCGACAGCCTCTCCTCTGCCAACCAACCAAGTAAATTACATCTGCACTTCCCCAAGGACTTATTGAAAACCGTCGAGGAACGGTTTAATTGGACAACAAAGTATTGGAGACAACAGGGTCTCACCATTCAATTCCGAAAAGGTACAACCGTAACTTTATAAAGTGTCAGACACCCGAGGTTTATGAAACACTCATAACTATTGGATTTGACGGGGTTGTCCTCGTGCCTCCACCTGCTGACGCAGCGGAATGTTGCCACATCCTAGTTAAACAGTTCCCCCTATACGCTGAAGTCGAAGATGCTCGTAACTTTAATCCACGTATACTCAGTGTACGTCGACACTACCGAGGGAAGACCCCACAAGCAACTGTCATAGTTAAATGGAAGGGGAGGGAGTGCCCAACCACTGTTGAGGCCCACTCAGTCCTCCCTCCACTGTATGCTGAACCATATCACCCCGGGCCTGCTTTTTGTGTCATCTGCTCCCATTGGGGTCACTCCTTTACCGCCTGCTGCCGACGTTATCGTCCCAGATGTCGCTTCTGTTCATGTAACCATCACTCTTCCGTCTGTGTCCAAAAAATCAAAGACCACCTCCATGGGGGTGGTGTTGTTGACCTCAGGTGTTGTAATTGTGGTGGCTGGCACAATGCTGACTCACGACAATGCCCCAAACGTCCGTCTGTCCCAAGAGAAAAGCCTCCCCGAAGGCTGCGTCAATCTCAACCTCTCCCCCAGTCTACCGAGCCTTCTTCGACAACACCTGCCCCTGCCTGGCCTCACCTGGCTGCAACACAGCAGTCCCGGCCGTTTCCTAACTCAGCTACAACTGGGCCTCCTCCCTGTCTCTACTCAGACGCTGTCAGACCTTGTGCCCCCACCGGTACCCCCCCACAACCCCCCTCCGGTGACAAGACACAGATCATATCCCTCTTACACGAATTTACCAACCGTATTGAAAGACTCTTTGATACACTCTTTACCGCCATCTCCAACCTACACAGACTACCCCTGCCTCCAGCTGCTACCCAGTCAACCCCCCTCCTCTGATTTGACACAACCTGGTAGCTCCCCTGTGTGCCCCTCATGCTTACGGCCTACTCCACCGCCGCCTGGCACCACTGCTGGCGTCCACACCGAGCCTGTCCCGTGCCCGGCTGCCCCCGTCCACCCACCACGCGCTCATGGACCCGAGGACACCACCCCCGGCTCCCTGTCCCCCACCGGCATGCCGGCACCTGGGGCCCATCCACTCCAGTTCTCCACATCAATTGACCACCATGCGGACATGCTAGTGGACTACGTATCTACGCCAAGAAGGACGTCCCCTACCAACCTCACGACGTCCCCCTTGAAGCCGACACTACCGACGTACACGCCATCACAATCACACTAAAAAGTTTGTCCCTCAATACTGTCAATGCCTATGGCCCGGCACTTGACATTATTATGGACCTGCCACGCTTTGCCATAAACAGATAAATTGTACCGGGAAATTTCCCCCCACACACTCATCATTCTGTCACTTTATGTAACCTGCTGACAAAACCCATGACCCTTCAGGCTTTTACGCCCTTAATGCATGAGTCATAAAGGCAAACATGAACGCCGCATGCTTCCCAGATGGGCGCTGTAAACGCTTCTGCGCTTCACCTTGCACAGGATGTAAGGGGGTGCCCAATAAACTAGCCCCCTGCGGGGCAATCTAAAAAAAAAAATCTACCACTAATACGACCACCCCTACCAACCACTACTACCACTTCCACACAATCCTTCATAACCCAACCTAACTTAACCCAAGCCACCACCATCACCTCCACCAACACTGCCGCCACCACTATCACCAAAGCTACCGCCACCACTATCACCAACACGAACACTGCCGCCACCACTATCACCAACACTACCGCCACCACTATCACCAACACGAACACTGCCGCCACCACTATCACCAACACGAACACTGCCGCCACCACTATCACCAAAGCTACCGCCACCACACCAACACGAACACTGCCGCCACCACTATCACCAACACGAACACTGCCGCCATCACCACCAACACGAACACTACCGCCACCACTATCACCAGCTACCACCACCACCACACTACTGCCACCATCACCTAACACACCACCATCACCACCAACACTACCGCCACCATCACCACCAACACTACCGCCACCATTATCACCAACACCGTCACTGCCGCCTGACACATAAATCTCCAGGCGACAGACAGTACTAGCAGCCCGGAAGAGAGAGGGAAGGAGCGGTAGAGTGACGATGGGAGGGGATAGTGCCAGAGGGAGGGAGGGGGAGAGTGCCAGTGGGAGTGAGTGCCAGAGATGGAGAGTGCCAGGTGGAGAGTGCCAGAGATGGAGAGTGCCAGGGAGGTGGAGAGTGGAGAGTGCCAGAGGGAGGTGGAGAGTGCCAGAGGGAGGTGGAGAGTGCCAGAGGGAGGTGGAGAGTGCCAGAGGTAGGTGGAGAGTGCCAGAGGGAGGTGGAGAGTGCCAGAGGGAGGTGGAGATGCCAGAGGGAGGTGGAGAGTGCCACCTACACCCCTCTGGCACCTTATCACGTCATCTCATCTACGGTAACACAATTAAGTCATTGTCCAAGTCTTCAGTAACACCTTGAGTACGATGATTGAACACCTTGAGTACGATGATTAAACACCTTGAGTACGATGATTGAACACCTTGAGTACGATATATTGATCTATAAAGCATGATGAATGTGCGTGTGTGTGTGCTGGGGGTGCCACAACAACAAAGGGTGCCACAGCAACAGGGGTGCCACAACAACAGGGGGTGCCACAACAACAGGGGTGCCACAACAACAGAGGTGCCACAGCAACGAAGTGCCACAACAGCAGGGGTGCCACAACAGCAAGGGTGCCACAACAGCAGAGTTGCCCACAACAACAGGGTGCTACACAGCAACAGGGTGCCACAACAGCAGGGTGCCACAACAACAGGGGTGCCACAGCAACAGGGTGCCACAGCAACAGGGGTGCCACAACAACAGAGGGGTGCCACAGCAACAGGGTGCCACAACAACAGGGGTGCCACACAACAACAGGTGCCACAACTTAACAGGGGTGCCACAACAACAGGGTGCCACAACAACAGGGTGCACAGCAACAGGGGTGCCACAACAACAGGGGTGCCACAACAACAGGGGTGCCTTACAGCAACAGGGGGTGCCACAGCAACAGGGGTGCCACAGCAACAGGGGTGCCACAGCAACAGGGTGCCACAACAACAGGGGTGCCACAACAACAGGGGTGCCACAGCAACCAGGGAACACAACAGGGGTGCCACAACAACAGGGGTGCCACAACAACGGGGTGCCACAACAACAGGGGTGCCCACAACAGCAAGTGCCACAACAACAGGGTGCCACAGCAACAGAAGTGCCACAACAACAGGGGTGCCACAACAGCAGGGAGTGCCACAACAGCAAGTGCCACAACAACAGGGTGCCACAACAACAGGGGTGCCACAGCAACAGGGGTGCCTTACAACAACAGGGGTGCTGCCACAACAACAGGGGTGCCACAGCAACAGGGGTGCCACAACAACAGGGGTGTCACAACAAAGGGGTGCCACAGGAAACAGGGGTGCCACAACAACAGGGGTGCCACAACAACAGGGGAATGCCACAACAACAGGGGAGTGCCACAGCAACAGGGGTGCCACAACAACAGGGTGCCACAACA
Source organism: Homarus americanus (assembly GCF_018991925.1). Taxonomy (NCBI): domain Eukaryota; kingdom Metazoa; phylum Arthropoda; class Malacostraca; order Decapoda; family Nephropidae; genus Homarus; species Homarus americanus. The sequence continues at coordinate 22,975,474 of NW_024737097.1, read as the reverse complement.
ACAGGGGATGCCACAGCAACAAGGGTGCCACAGCAACAGGGGTGCCACAACAACAGGAATGCCACAACAACAGGGATGCCACAGCAACAAGGGTGCCACAGCAACAAGGGTGCCACAACAACAGGAATGCCACAACAACAGGAATGCCACAACAACAGGAATGCCACAACAACAGGGGTGTCAACAACCACAACAACAGGGGTGCCAACAACCACAACAACAGGGGTGCCAACAACCACAACAACAGGGGTGCCAACAACCACAGGAAAGTTGAAGTACAAATATTCAAAGGAAAACAAATAGTTTATGTTGACTACACGCATCTTGATATCTTCTGCTCACCGCTCTTCTTCTTCTTCGAGTACAGTGCCTATCCTTCTCCCCCAAACACAGTGCCTCTCCCTCCCTCCTCCTCCCCTAAGCGCCCTCCCACCGCCCTCCGCCCTCCCCCCTGCTTGGTTACATGTCAGTGTTGTCAAGGTTTGTTTTGCTGCGCGTGGGTGAACAAGTTTAGATAGAAGCAGTGTTACCAACGATCACCAGCCTCCACTCTTTGTTTATTTGTTTACGTTTGTTTGTTTGCTTAATAGTGTTTGTTTGTATTTGTTTAGTAGTGTTTGTTTGTGTTTCCTTTTGTTTGTGTTTGTTTAGTAGTGTTTGTGTTTGTACGTTAGTTTATTTTTTTACCTTTGTTTCTTTGTGTTTGTTAGTTTATTTGTGTTTACTTTTGTTTGTTTGTGTCTCTGTTTGTTAGTTTAAGTTCGCTTGTTTGTGTTTTACAGTGTTTGTATTTATTTGATTACTTGTTTTTGTGTGTATTTTGTTTGTGTATGTCTATGACAGTGTTTGTAACGTTTGTTTTTGTGTAAACCAAGACTTTATTTGGTATCATTGTTGTTGTTGAGATGTGTTTGACGGTAAACAGCAGTAGAGTGATATTTACAGTAAACAGCTGATAGATTGGACAGGTAGACAGGAGAGGTAACAGTACAGGTAAGGACAGGTAGACAGGAGAGGTAACAGTACAGGTTAGACAGGTAGACAGGAGAGGTAACAGTACAGGTAAGGACAGGTAGACAGGAGGTAACAGTACAGGTAAGGACAGGTAGACAGGAGAGGTAACAGTACAGGTTAGACAGGTAGACAGGAGGTAACATTACAGGTAAGGACAGGTAGACAGGAGAGGTAACAGTACAGGTAAGGACAGGTAGAGAGGAGAGGTAACAGTACAGGTAAGGACAGGTAGACAGGAGAGGTAACAGTACAGGTTAGACAGGAGGTACAGTACAGGTAAGGACAGGTAGACAGGAGTAAGGGACAGGAGACAGGAGAGGTAACAGTACAGGCAAGGACAGGTAGACAGGAGAGGTAACAGCAGGTAAGGACAGGTAGACAGGAGAGGTACAGCAGTAAGGACAGGGGGTAGACAGAGAGGTACAGCACAGGCTAGACAGGTAGACAGGAGGTGGGGCTTGTGCACAGGTAAGGACAGGTAGACAGGAGAGGTAACAGTACAGGTAAGGACAGGTAGAGAGGAGCGGTAACAGTACAGGTAAGGACAGGTAGACAGGAGAGGTAACAGTACAGGTAAGGACAGGTAGACAGGAGAGGTAACAGTACAGGTAAGGACAGGTAGACAGGAGAGGTAAGGACAGGTAGACAGGAGAGGTAACAGTACAGGTAAGGACAGGTAACAACTGCCACAGGGCAGGTAGAGGAGGCTGGGTAGGGGGAGGTGATGGAAGATGGGAAGGAGGAGAGTGATGAGGAGGGAGGGGAGAAGAGGACGGGGAGGGTGATGGGAAAGGGAGGGTGATGGGGAGGGATAGGGTAGAGGAAGGGAGGGGGGTGTTAACTAAGCCTTGACGTTGTTGATATTCATTGCACGAACCAAAGTTAATGCCTGGCCGGGAGGAGGAGGTACACTCTCGTCTGGAGGAGATGAAGGGGAAAGGAAGCAGGGAGGGAGGGAAGGAGGGGAGGCAAGGAGGGAGGGGAGTGAAGGAGGGAGTTGGGGAGTGAAGGAGGGAGGTGGGGAGGAGGGGAGGGAGGGGGAGAAGAGGGAGGGGTGGGGGTGTGAAGGAGGAGGTGGGGAGTGAAGGAGGAGGTGGGGAGTGAAGGAGGGAGGTGGGGGGAGAAGGAGGGAGGGGAGTGGGGAGGGAGGTGGGGGAGTGAAGGAGGGAGGTGGGGGAGAAGAGGGAGGTGGGGAGAAGGAGGGGAGGTGGGGAGTGAGGGAAGGAGGTGGGGAGGAAGGAGGGGAGGTGGGGGGAGGAAGGAGGGGAGGTGGGGGGAAGAGGGAGGGGGGTGGGGAGTGAAGGAGGGGAGGTGGGGGAGTGAAGAGAGGTGGGGAGGAAGGAGGGAGGTGGGGAGTGAAGGAGGGAGGTGGGGAGGAAGGAGGGAGGTGGGGGGAAGGAGGGAGGGGGAATGAAGGAGGGAGGTTGGAGTGAAGAAGAGGGGAGGGAAGGAGGGAGGGGGGAGGAAGGAGAGGTGGGGGTGGGGAGGGGGTGGGGAGCAGGGGAGGGGGTGGGGAGGAGGTAGGGGAGGGAGGTGGGGAGGAGGGAGGAGGGGGAGGAAGGAGGGAAGGGGAGGAGGGGGAGGGAGGAGGGAGGTGGGGGAGGAAGGAGGGAGTGTGGGGAGTGAAGGAGGGGAGGGGGGAGGAGGGAGGGAGGGGAGGAAGGAGAGGAGGTGGGGAGTGAAGGAGGGAGGTGGGGGAGGAAGGAGGGAGGGGAGGAGGAGGGAGGGGAGGGCGAGGTGGGGAGTGAGGGAGGGAGGTGGGGGTGTTGCCATGGACAACACGCACAATTCTCCCACAGTCCGTCACTCTCCCTGAATGTCCGTCCGTCCGTCCGTCTGTGTGTGTGTGTGTGTGTGAGTCTTGTCTGGAATACAAAAGGCAGTAAATAGGTATTGTTTACTGTTGCCTCACCACCACCACCACCACCACCACTACCGCTACCGCTACCGCTACCACCACTGCTACCACCACTGCTACCACCACCACCACCACCACCACCACCTCTTGGTTGTGGCCTGCAGTAGTCAACACACTAGACAGGCAACATTTTACGCAGGCAACACACGAAAGAGGCAATACTTGAGGCAGACAACACGAGGCAGGCAACATATTAAGCAACACGAGTCAGGCAACAGCACGGAACACATTACACAACACATCAGGCACAGGTGACGCGAAGGTTAGGTTAACTTAGTAGTAATAATAATAATAATAATAATAATAATAGTAAAAACAATAATAATAATAATAGAAATAATAATAATAATAATAATAATAATATTAACAATAATAATAATAATAATAATAGCTGAGACAGGTGTGGTGCGATACCTTACCTGCCACACCTCATTAGTATGCACAAACCTGTCTCTCCCTGCATGTTGCTGCACCTATCCACACCCTCTTGCTTCCCTCCCTCCAGCCACACACACACACACACACACACACACACACACACACACACACACACACACACTAAAATGGAAGCACGCCAATATATACAGTATTTTATGGTGTCGTTTAAATAAAATCTCGCGAAAATTTTGTTCAATTATCGTAAATTTTTAGTAAAATGTCGCCTCACTAAAATAAATTCCAAACAAAATAATGCCACGCTAAAATACCATCAAGTGAATTTAAAAACAATAATTCAATCAAGTCTAGAATTAAATATCACGCCAAAAATTATGTCACCCAAAATTATATCCTTATAATCACCCCAAAAGTTAAAACTCACACCAAATTATATAAAACCAACAACCAAAATAATGTAGCGGTAAAAAGTTTGGCCAAATTATCGACAACAGAAAATATATACTGTAGTAATGAAGTAATGTGTATTACAGTATTAGTAGTAGTAGTAGTAGTAGTAGTAGTAGTAGTAGTAGTAGGAGTAGTAGTAGTAGTAGTAGTAGTAGTAGTAGGAGTAGTAGTAGTAGTAGTAGTAGTAGTATTATTATTATTATTATTTAGTAAGTGAACAAGGCGTTATTAGTCTTGTTTATGTGGTGATTGGAGTAGTGATTGTGGAGGATATTTGCAGTGGTTGATGTGGTGCATGTTGCGGTGGTTGAGTGGATGTTGCGGTGGTTGATGTGGTGGAGTGATGATTGCGGTGGGTGATAGTGGATTGGTTGATGTTGCGGTGGTTGATGTGGTGATGTTGCGGTGGTTGATGGTATTGCTGGTGGTTGATGTGGTATGGTTGATGTGGTGGTTGTTGGATGTGCGGTGGTTGATGTGGTGGATGCATGTGGTGCGGTGGTTGATGTGGTAGTGATGTTGCCGGTGGTTGAATGTGGTGGATGTTGCGGTTGTGTTGGATGCGGTGTTGTGTGGTGGGTGGTGGATGTTGCGTGCCATTATGTTGGATGTTGCGGTGGTTGATGTGGTGGATGTGGTGTGATGTTGGCGGTGGTTGATGTGGTGGATGGTGTGGTTGATGATGTTGCGGTGGCTGGGTGGTGATGTGGTTGTTGATGTGCGGTGGTTGATGGTGTGTGGTGGTTGATGTGGTGTGATGTTGCGGTGGTGATGTGGTGATGTGGTTGATGTGGTGATGTGCGGTGGTTTGATGTTGTGGTGGTTGATGTGGCATGTGGTGGTTGTGGTGGTTGATGTGGTGGTTGATGGTGATGTGGTGGTTGATGTGGTGGATGTGTGTGGTTGATGTGGTGAGGTAGGATGTTGCGTGGTTGATGTGATGCTGTGGTGGATGCGATGGTGTTGATGGTGATGTTGTGGTGTTGAGTGGTTGTGGTGGATGTCTACTGTCTAGGCTTTAAATTATCAACGTATCAATAAATTTCTCTCTCTCTCTCTCGTCATCTTTCTCTAATCCAAAAACTCCTTCATATAAAAAAGTTTCAAGTCAATTAAAACCATTCTTTACGGCACAGATGAACCTGACTGATTTATTGTGTGTGCGTGAGGGAGGAGGTGAGGAAAGATAGGGAGAAGGGGAAAAGACGAGGTGAGGGAGGAGGAAGAGAGGAGAGGAGAGGAAGGAAGGGTTAGGAGGTGGAAGGGAGAAAGGGGGAGGAGGTGGAAGGGAGAAGGGAAGGCAGGTAGGGAGGGGAGAAGTGTTTAAAGGGAGCTAATAGCGAGGTGGGGAGAGGAGGAGTGTGTGGGGGGAGGAGAGGGAGGAGGAGGATGGGTCGTGTCTACACCTTCCCTCCCTACTTGGATGATCCCCCTAACCTAACTTAACCTAACCTAACCTAACTTAACCTAACCTAACCTAACTTAACCTAACCTAACCTAACCTAACCTAACCTAATCCCCTTAGTAGAGTTAAGGTGTTCAATTCGCAGGTGAAATAAGCTCGGGGAACTAATCTCCAGGTGATCTTTGATATGTATATGCTCATGGGTGTGCGTGTTTCCGTGTGTCTGTCTGTCTGTGTGTGTCTGTCTATCTGTGTGTGTGTGTGTGCGTGTTTCTGTGTGTGTGTGTGTGTGTCTGTGTCTATCTGTGTGTGTGTGTGTGTCTGTTCATCTGTGTGTGTGTGCGTGTTTCTGTGTGTGTGTGTGTCTGTCTATCTGTGTGTGTGCGTGTTTCTGTGTGTGTGCGTGTTTCTGTGTGTGTGTGTGCGTGTTTCTGTTTGTGTGTGTGTCTCTATCTGTGTGTGTGTGTGTGTGTGCGTGTTTCTGTGTGTGTGTGTGTCTGTCTATCTGTGTGTGTGCGTGTTTCTGTGTGTGCGTGTTTCTGTGTGTGTGTGTCTCTATCTGTGTGTTAGGTGTCACATTACTACAATATTCGCCACACTACCTCATACTTAACACATACATACATACATACATGGGTGGTGGAGGTCTGTTTTGTGTATGCTTTGGTCTCATCCACCCCATCCCTTCCTTACTCCCTCGTCACCAACACATCTCCCTCACCATCACCACCACCACTCTCCCTCCCTCACCACCAACACCAACTATCTCTTTCACCACAGCCAGACGATCGCCCTCATCACCTCCCTCACCATCACCACATCTCCCTCACCCTTACCACCAACAATAGACCTTCCTCCCTCATCACACTACCACCACCACTACTACTACTACTACTTTTTTTTTTTAATATAACGTGGCCTCCAGCCTCCCCCAATAGCCACACCTTCGCCACCATTTAATTACCTTAATATTAAATATCCTAATACCTAAGTAGCTATCCTATCTGTGTTAAATTAGTTGAGCCGCAGATCTATGCGGCATTCAGTGACTGTAGACTCATAGTCAATATCTGCAGCAGTTGTCGGAGTTGGAGCAGAAGCTCTCGTTCCCCTGAGGCAGAGCAAAGCCGACCGAAGGAGAGAGAAGGACAGTCGACATCTCGTCCAGGCTGTAACATAACTTCTGGGCTGCTGCTTCTGTTCGGAGATCACCTCTGCGAGTCTGGCGTAGAAACATCTTGCACTTGGTCCCATCCCACCAGAGGTTGTGAACACTAGAGGAGTGAAGCTGCCTTGATCAACGTTTTGAATTCTCTCCCCATATGCCCTTCTCTTGTCGTTCTCGTTCCTCCTATGTGCAGCATCGAGAGCTAGGTTATGGTGACATGCGGCCATGGGATAAAAAATCCTGATGTCGAAGAAAGCTCGCTGTCCCAGCGTCCAGAAGCCTCGAGCACTGACGTCCACACGGGCTTCATTAGATGTGTTTGAAGTCCTGTGTTGGAAGATCTCACCATCCAATGGAAGGAGGTCGGTTCTACCATGACATCCCGGCAGATTTCCTTCAACATAATTGCTGTGAGGTCCCTTACCTCGTCATGCCTCATGCATATGAAGCCCCCCTTCTTGCACACCATGGCGTGATCGCCATCATAGGAAGAGCCAAACACGCATTGGGAGGGCAAACCTTCTACTGGCCAACCGTACCTTAGAGCAATGGCATCTGTAAATTCTTGTTTATTAAGACTGAAACCATTTGCCCTTATCGGTAACGTAGTTAACCAGTTCGAGGCGCCCACCTCCTGCGCTATAGCTACTTTTTTTTCAAATTTTCTGGTACCTGCAGCAACAGTTCCTGCAACTTATCATTTTGGCAGTGCTGTCGATCTGTCGTAATGGACCTAAGAATCTTATTTACTTCACTGGTATCCACTTCCCCTGTTGCATTCTGGGCTATTATGTGGTCCGTGAGGGCTGCCGTGAGCTTAAGTGAATTTTGATGTTCAGTGGCAGCAGTCTCCTCTGGATTTGTTAGTCCCATCCCTCCCAGTCTTGATGGAAGTGCAAGAAGTGCTCTTTCTGCTGGGGTTAAGTCAGTGTGTTTCACTAATTTAGGAATGAAATTGACACTGATAACTTCTTCCAGAGGGTGGAGGAGGGGTCCGATATCAGGGACAGTACGCATCAGGTAGTTCCAACGATGCTTGACTCCATGGGTGAATGCAGCATAGGCCGCATATGGCTCTGTGTTAGCAATCCCGCTACGTACTTGGTCTTGAAGTTCGCAGTGCCAATTACTGCGCCTAGATGTCTTTGGCCGTCCATAGTTATTTTGACCTCACTTCCGCCAAAAACCTCCAATGCCCGTTCGTAATGTTCTGGCTTCACGATGAGGAAGGACTTGCTGGCGTTTGGGTGGTACCCTATTTGTGGACCTCGCTATGTTACCAAGTCCCACCACTTTTTGATGCACTCCACTTTTCCTGCTCCTGTAAGGTCATCAGCATATGCCACTTGTTTGACCCCCGTTGTTTCAAATTTTATTTCTCGTTGGAGCACTGATAGGCCAATTGCATACATTGCCATTACAACAGGGTCCCCCTGTGTTGTTCCCTCGGTTGACTGTAAGATGGTATCACCTCTTAGAGCCTTGTTGTTTACTATATAGAGGTCTGATGGATTCCTATACGAATTTTCAACATACATTGCAAAGCTTGGACACTTGATCTTGATGTTGTGCAGTGCAGCCTTGCGGTTAAGTATGTTGAATGCATTTGAAGCATCCACCAGGAGAACGGCCTCACAATCACGCTGCTCAAATATCAATCTCATTGCTCAAATATCAATCTCATGGCGTGAATGGCCGCCTCCCCACCAGCCTGGTGGCCAGCACACACTTGTAGGTTCCCTGCTGCTGCCCTGACATCATCCTTTACCACCTCCATTATCCATTTTCCGATGATCCGCCTCAGCACTTCCCCCACCCCTATAGGCCTACATCCTGGTTTCTTTTCTAGAGGAATAAGGCGGCAGGCCGTCAGGGCCTGGAGGTGATGGCAGCAAGAGGATGCAAGCTTTCTTGCAAGGGCGGCAATGGCAGTGCAGAGATCGCTTGCTACAGGGCCAAACTTGTTTGTGCTGAGGATGACTCTCCAACCGTTTGCATCCAGACCTGAAGGGCCAGCTCCTCCTCGAGTCTTCAGTGCCTTTTTCCACACCATCTCTCCTGTTATTTTCTCGAACAGGACAGCATTTGGTGGGGTATAGACACCCTCGAACCTGATGCCTTCATCTTCGCTTGCAGGGGGATATTTCTCTTTCAGTAGTTTTAATGTCTCTCTGTTTATTGGCATTACCCCACCGGAGGATTCCTCTGTGAGAGATCTTACCGCGAGAGACACTTTTCCCACACGCATTTTATTTCCAAATTTTCTTGCCACGTCATCGGTGTTTTGCTTTACGTCACCCGTAATTTTTAGTCTCTCCTGCAGTGTTCTTGCTTTACATAGGAGATCATCAAGGGCCCCAGTCTGCCACATTGCCAATCTTCTCTTCATTGCTACCACATTTTCTTTGTGCTTAGTCTTTGTGTGTGTCCTCTGACAAAATATATGTGGTATTATTGCCAGTATTTGAAGAGCTAAAGGGGCGAGGAAGCGGTCCTGAGTATAATCAGTCATGAAGCGAGTCATCTCCCGAATTATTTCTTTGGTGGCCGCACACTTGGGTGGTTCAAATAAGTTAGCGGGCGACCACTTGACAATTTCTGAATAGGTTTCTTTGACCCATATGTCTGCATTTTCCATCGACATGCCATTCCACTGAGGTGGCTGTCTCTCATTCTCCTCGTGGACATCTGCTACTAAGGGAGCAGCATTTATTAGTACTACATTTTCGGGTTGAGTAGACTCACTGCTATCATTTCGGATATCATCGGGTGGTTGGGTCCCGGCGATATCCACTGTGGCCACCTGTGTCGGCTCCCTGCGACGTGGGTTCCGACACTGGTCTCGCTTCTTGCAATCCACACATGGTCGGTTGTTTCTCGCACAAACACAATTTGTGCAGTTTTGGTTCGGGTTAGCACAGACGCAGCAAGAATGTTACCAGGCATAGTGAACAGCACCTTGGGCGACAGTTACGTCCGCCTCCGAACATCTGATTTAGTCCCAGGCACAAGATAATACTGGTTCTTATGAGGGAAGGGCGGAGAGGTGACAGGCTGGACTGCTGTGTCCAGGTAGTAGGGGCATACGTGCGCGCGTGGGTGTGTAGGCTACCCCCCCTAATAGCGACCATCCATACGTCAGAATGATACACTATGGACAAGAATTTGTCACACCAAGCACTTGTTTATATATCCTTGGCACAAATAACCACTATTTATATGGTCTCACTGGTGTAATATCAGTTATATATACTCACTTGGTTCGTCGAGACCCTACATGAAGTGTCCGTTACTATGGTGGGGAGGCGACCGCATGGGCAGCACTCTCGGCCCCATAGGGGCGAAAGTCTCGAGACCACCCCTGTCAAAGTAGGCCTATCGACACTGACCTTGGCTCCGAGCCTCGCATTATCCCACCACCGACCCAGCACAGGTCACCACTCGCTTGGTGATCGCCGGTGAACACACGGAATATTTACAATTTATGCCGTAAGGGATGAGAAGAAACCTTGGGTGGCAATGCTTAGGGTGACATCCGATATTCACGGACACATTGTCAAATTCCCGCTCCCACACAGCGAGTATGTCCCCACCAATAACACTTTAGATCAGGAGGGACGGTCCACGACACCCACGCCGCGCGCCGCCTACTACTACTACTACTACTACTACTACGTGGCCTCCAGCCTCCCCCAATAGCCACACCTTCGCCACCATTTATTTACCTTAATATTAAATATCCTAATACATAAGAAACTATCCTATCTGTGTTAAATTAGTTGAGCCGCAGATCCATGCGGCATTCAGTGACTGTAGCCTCATAGTCGATATCTGCAGCAGTTGTCGGAGTAGGGGCAGAAGCTCTCGTTCCCCTGAGGCAGAGCAAAGCCGACCGAAGGAGAGAGAAGGACAGTCGACATCTCATCCAGGCTGTGACATAACTTCTGGGCTGCTGCTTCTGTTCGGAGATCAGCTCCGCGAGTCTGGCGTAGAAACATCTTGCACTTGGGCCCAGCCCACCAGAGGTTGTGAACACTAGAGGAGTGAAGCTGCCTTGATCAACATTTTGAATTCTCTCCCCATATGCCCTTCTCTTGTCGTTCTCGTTCCTCCTATGCGCAGCATCGAGAGCTAGGTTACGGTGACAAACGGCCATGGGATCAAAAATCCTGGTGTGGGCCAACATAACAGTTGACGTGGCTGTTGATGAGCAGCACCAGGTGCGTCTGACCCGTCTTGACCCGTCGGTGGTCAAGGATGAAGTGTGTGCGTGCGTGCGTTTATGGGGTAAAAAATGAAAGACCGGGGTGGGGGGGGGTTGGTCACTGATACTCTGGATAAGGTGAAGTTTGTGAGGCTCCTTATCTCTCCAGGCGGTAAGTAGGTAGGTAGGTATCCCTCAGATCTATGCAGTATCTCTTCACCTGCTGGTTGACTAACCTCTGTCTCCCTCATTCACTATCTCTCTCTCTCAATACCGGACTTATGATTATATCTTATTGAATTAATTTTGTTTTATTGATTGCATAGGTATATAATTATATTTCACTGTCTGTACAGCATAACTAATTTACTGGATTTTATTGACTGCTTATCTTATTATATTGAATGTTTAACTAATTAATTATATTCACTGTATACCTGTACTATATGCAATTAATTATATTCATTCTATACTAATTAACTGTATTGTATTGACTATATATTACGACCCGTAGATATGAAAGGTGAGCCATGAGTTCCCCAGCACCACCACTGTATCGTCACTATGGTCGCTGTATCTGTACTGTATCGTCGCAGCTGAGTCATCAAGGTATCGTCCGTCGCTATAAGGTCACTGTATCGTCACTGTATCGCCATCAAGGTCGCTGTATTACGGGTAACTGGTCACATCTTACCGGACAGCATTAGAGAGATGCAAACGTCTAATACTGTCAGGTAAAGATGTAAAAACGGACCCAAAGTCTTCGTTAGCGGCTGTCAGCGAACCCGGGACCATCCAGCATGTGTACCGGACCCAAAGTCTTCCTTAGCGGCTGTCAGCGAACCCGGGACCATCCAGCATGTGTACCGGACCCAAAGTCTTCCTTAGCGGCTGTCAGCGAACCCGGGACCATCCAGCATGTGTACCGGACCCAAAGTCTTCCTTAGCGGCAGTGAAAGAACCCAAACAAACCCAAAATCTTCAAGTAGTAAACTGATGTAAGTGTAAACATTGTGATATAAGTGAACGCAAAGTGGTTTAAGTTTGAACGTAGTGATGCTATTAGTGAACGTAAAGTGATATAGTGTGACATAAGTGTGTACGTCTAATAAGTCCATTGATGATACTAATTATACTAAGTTCATAAAGTAACATATGCCGGCAGTTCATATATTTATATCCAAGTTCATATAATAACGTTCAAGTTCATAAAGTTACGGCTGAAAAGTCCATTAACAAGTTCAGTCTAGTACCATTCATCATTAATTTGTATCTAATATATTCTAAGACACAATATACTTTGTGTTATCATCTATTCATATATTTAGGTCAAGAGATACACGTAGGCCTATTGTAATGGTCAAGGGATAGGCCTATGGTAAAGTTATGTACAGTTAATTTCATTTACAAACACGCAAACAAGCATAAGTTATTGTCATGACGTATACAGTATCACACACACACACACTAAACAAAGTAATACTTTATTTTCTCTAAAGAAAATTGAAAAGTTAGGGATCACCTGAAGGATCAACCCACCAGCTTATTTCACCTGAAGATTCGTCCCCACAAGCTCATTTTACCTGAAGATTCGTCTCCACAAGCTCATTTTACCTGAAGAATCACCCCACAAGCTTATATCACTTGAAGATTCGTCGTCACAAGCTTATTTTACCTTAAGAATCACTCCCAAGAAGCTTATTTTACCTGAAGAATTACCCCCAGGTTATTTCATTTGAAGATTCGTCCCTACAAGTTTATTTAACCAGAAGAATCACCCTCACAAGCTTAATTTACCTGAAAAAACACCCCACAGGCTTAATTTATTTTTAGAATCGCCCCACAAGCTTATTTTACCTGAAGAATCACCACTTAAGCTTATTTTCACCTGAAGAGTCACCCTCCCTGGCTTATTTCACCTGCTGATTAACCCGTAACATAAACTAATCTAACCAAACCTAACTTAACCTTACTTACCGGGTAACTTAACCTAACCCCACCAGGTAGCGTTAGGATGTTGATGATTAGTGTAATTACTAAATTAAACTACACACTTAAAAGATGCCTTCGTTATAAAAACTTAGTGATACATTATAACATCAAGACTTAAATTGTACAAGAGCATTAATACTTTATAACAATTCACTCCGTATATATAAACAATAAGAAAAACACCGAGTTAACAATATACATTGTTCATAATCTACATAAACAATCTAGATACTGGGATCAGCAGTGACATAAGCAAGTTTGCGGATGACACCAAAATAGGGCGGCAGATTAATTCAGGGCAGGATGCAAATGCATTACAAGAGGATCTAAATAAACTGCAGGGGTGGTCTGAAAAATGGCAAATGAAATTCAACACCAGCAAGTGCAGCGTACTTAATATTGGAAGAACAAATACTTATAATGTATACAGCCTGAACAACATCAACCTAGAGAAGTCGACTTGTGAAAGAGACCTAGGGGTACTTGTAAGCCCGGACCTACGGCCTAGAAAACAGTGCGTTAATGTTCGAAATAAGGCAAACAGAGTATTGGGTTTTATATCTAGAAGTGTAAGTAACAAGAGTGCAGAGGTCTTATTGCAACTATATCTTGCGCTAGTCAGGCCGCACCTCGATTATGCGGTTCAGTTTTGGTGCCCCTATTATAGAATGGATATAAATTCACTAGAGTCGGTGCAGCGAAGAATGACAAAAATGATTCAGGGACTTAGAAACCTTCCATATCAGGATAGGTTAAAGAAACTTAATTTGCATTCCCTAGAAAGACGAAGAGTGCGGGGAGATATGATAGAAGTATTTAAGTGGGTGAAAGGAATCAATAAAGGGGATATAGATAAAGTTCTTATAATATCCGAGCAGGATAGGACTCGGACGACGGATTCAAGTTGGATAAGTTTAGGTTTAGGAGGGAGATAGGAAGAAACTGGTTCACAAATAGGGTGGTGGACGAGTGGAACAAGCTTAGCAACTTTGTAGTAAGTGCTGGAACTCTGGAAAGTTTTAAAAGGAGGCTAGATAGATTCATGGATGATAGAGAGTGGTAGTAACTCTCGACAGGAGCTGCCATGCACAGGCCAACCGGCCTATTGCAGACTCCTTATTTTCTTATGTTCTTATGTTCTTATTACATCAGGTTTATTCTCTTTACAGTTTTATTCTGTTGAGTGTGTGTGTTGAGCATACAAAATGTGAGTTGGAGTGAGGTGCAGTGTGTTAAGACAACTGTAGGTTAGTTACGTTACGAAAACACACACATAATAGTGTATAACAGGAATCAACATCTATAGCGCAAATTTCTAGATAAATTTATGTAACTCCTTTAAAAGTTGTAAATGTTTCCCCAATGCTTTACTTCAATATTTTCCTTTATTAATGATTTCTTAATATATTTTATCACTTCTTTGAGTGATTAGTAAAATTATACGCTGTAGTGGTTAAATTTCGTATACTATAATTTACTTAACATCTGGACGCAAACACAGACATCTTCTCCTTCCAATGACTGTAAAAAAAAACCCTTAATCTAATCACAGCAACTCATTAATATTAGGAAGTGGCCTCAAACCCGGATCCGGCTCTCAATTTATTTTTGCCAGACTGCCGGATATGTCATAGCTTGTGTACAAAGCATACGGCCTTCACCACCACATTCAGTCGTTCATTTGGTCATAGTAGGTGTGTGCTGTTACCCGGAGCGCTGCAGCTGACATACTGATCATGTTGGTGATGGTGGGGTGACAGCCAACCTAATCTAGTATAACCTAGTTTAATCTAACATATCCTATTCTAAACTAATCTTAAGCTAAGATAACCTAGTCTAACCTAAACTAACTTTAGGCTAACATAACCTTGCCTAATCTAACCTAACCTTACATAACTTGCGCTTATCTAACCTAAACTGAATTAACATTAATTAACCTAATCTAACTTTAACCAAATTTAACCTAGCATTACCTAAATTAAACTAACCTAACTAAATCTACCCCGAGATAACTGGTTAGATTAATTATTTAAGTCAGGTCTGGTTGCAACGTGCCTGAAGGCTAGCAGCCCAATTTAACCTATCCACATGGTCGTTACATTTGGTAGATTAAATTAAATTATATCTTAATTAGTTCCTGTAATGCTGCTGTAAAAAGTTAATTTGCACACACATGAACATATCCGCTTCACGCACCAAAAATAAAATTACAAACGAACCCAAAGGTTTGTAAACAGCTTATTATTGTAATCAATATAGTATATGACAAATAAGGAAGAAGAAAATATTTATCTAACATTCAAATAACATATATAGTAAGGTTAATGTAAGGATCAATATAACAAATTAATTAGAATCAGTTCGGTTGACGTCCACATAATCTACTAAAAAGTTCCATCACTGCTCAGACTACTGCTATTTTGACATTTAAGATCAGCCTTCAGTTTTAGCGCACAATTTCACGGTCTATCTTTAGTGTATCTTTTTTATATAAATTTTTCTCTAGATAAACCATAAAATCGGTTAAGTTATGACAGAATCAAGACAAAGCAACACGGAGGCCAGGCTCTGTGACTGAATCACAACACTGCTTAATATAACTTACACACACACACTGGCCTGATGACAGAGGTAAATACCCAAGGCAAGTTTTATTCTGAATGACCGTGAGGAGTTCGAGGATTTACTGCACTGAACAGGATGGTCTATCATGAATTAACATAAATAATGTACAACAGTGTAGTGATGTTAAGTTAGAGTTAGGGTGGTTAAGTCTGGGCGGTTAAAGTTAGGTTAGTGTAAAGTTAGGTTAAAGTTATGGTGCTTCTTTAGTTATTGGATATATATATATATATATATATATATATATATATATATATATATATATATATATATATACAATTACAATTATGTAATTAAGAAGATTTGTGACCAGGTGAGAAGGCTGGGTCACCTGACCATCTGACCTGACCACCAACCGTTGTGTGCTATTTAAAGATTAGTAGGGTCATTACCTAATACCTGACCATTGTGGACCTGGTCTCACCCTCTGTATATATACACCTTGATTTGTATTTCTCTCTCTAGTCTGTACTCACCCCTGAAGATGTGAATTACACGAAAGCACTTGGGAACTTCGTGTTTTCTTCTTTCCTTGTGGTTATCAGCATATATATATATATATATATATATGTAACTAAGGACACTAAACACAAACTAAATTAAAAATGACACGAGTCCATTAACAATATAACTGATACTTTATATAAAAGCTTATCCAATCCTAAACCTGTATGAAAATTTGGTTAATATTCGTCCATTGCCTGTCCGCAGGTCCCGCCATGTTTATTTGAAGCTGTACTCCACACTTTTGAGTCACTTGTCTCCTCCTCCTCCTTAGGTAGGTTGGTTCCTTTGATATGAGAATTGTTTTTGTGTGTTTTACTCAAATCTGACATCCATTCTTGTGCAAATTTGCGATTTCTGTTATAAATGAAAATTTTCAATGTTTGCAAAAACCGCTAATTTGCACAAGAATGGATGTCAGATTTGAGTAAAATACGAAAACACAAAAATAAAAAACTATTCTCGTACCAAAACCTAATGACAGCCAATGGACGAATATTTACCGAAAATTTTAATGATTATTATGATTACTATTATCATGAAATAAGGTGGGCTAATCTTCAGGTAGAATAAGCTGAGATAACGTGTGATTATAAAATATAAACACCGCTAATCACTACATACAGTCATTACAATCACTTAGTTTATCACTGTCACTATAAAACGTTTAAGATAATAGTTCACAGTTGTTTTAAAATACAGTTCTTACTCATAAACTGCACTGTAGTGTTTTAATAGGTAATTTCCTTAGAGTCACAACACTGGCAAGTCGCTCACTCAACATTGAAGTTTGAACAGGTGTCAGGTTTATATACCTGTGCATGGAATTTTAACTGTTATCAAATATTGTTTGACGTACAATCTGCCAACAGTTGTTAAGAAATGATTTATACATAGTCTGCCACCGTCATCTAGTGACTGGATGGCCAACTACATGTAATATATGTTAATTTGTATGACGACTGAACTGATTATGTTTTTTTATGAATATGTGTGTTTTATCGATATTTATATTGTCCACGTTTCCATTGTGGACCTACATGTGTGTTTGTTAACTTGGGTCAAAATATAGAATTATTGAAAGGTAAGAATAAGGCGCCATTATACTCCCTCGTCCTGTCGTCTGCATCAATATATGACTATACATTAAATGAGTACTCTGTATAAATACTGTATAAATCATAAAGTGCTATATAATTATTTTTTGTACTCTATAAATTAAATTTTATTTGTATACTTATTAAATTAGAATGACAATTTCAGGTCGTGTAGCTGCAGTAATCCCAAGCCAACAACTCGTCCACTGATCCGGATAACGTGAATCAGTAGCTTGTGTAGTGATTTGAGTGAGCGACAAACTTTCCTCCTACATTATTACGAGTAACTTTTAATATTCCACACCAGTTTCTCAGTCTTCACATTAAACCTGTGTGTGTGTGTGTGTGTCTTCGTAACCTAATATTGCTGTATTATATTACACAGCAGTTCTTTCTTGTAAGGCAGTGCAGTACCGTCACACCACTTGCTACCATCAACATAAACATCACGTAAATAAATTTATCATAAACATTGTAATAAAAGTGTTTAATTTTGTATATATTTATGTCCTGTTAGTTCATGTTGATATATATACACTACCCTTTGTACATTAGTTCTTGTACACTTACCCTTATACAATAGCCCTTATACACAAGCCTTTTACACTAGCCCTTGTATGCTTTAAGAAATATACACATATACACAATAATGTATGAGAGAGATCACAGTGTGTGGCATCAAGATCATATCGTGGCTATTGTTGAGGCCACACATTGTCTCTTGTCTACTGCACGCCTCCACCTGGACCCGGACCTGGACCTGGATCTGTACCTAGACCTCCACCTGGACCTGGGGACTATCCTAACCTATCCCTAACTTAGCCTGAATTAACCAGTCATCGAAAGAATAAAGAGTGACATGACCAGTTCATTTATCCAGAATAGCACATACAAGTTTACCATTGATCAAAACACTTGAATGATAGCTTTTGTTTAGCGATCAGTCAGCGTGTTTAATGAATAGTCGGTCTTTTTTAATGGTATGTCCCTTCACTGTGTGGCTTGCACCTTCACTGTGTGGCTTGCCCTTTCTGAGTGCCAACTAGCAAGGCGCCAGTGAAGTAAATGTATATTAATGTATTTTTAAGTATCAGTATATTATTTACACTCGGCTCAACACATCTCAGACGATCACCATCAGCTGGCGCCAAACGTCTTGGGTCATACACGGGTCTTGAGGCGTGAGATGAATTATTCCGGTCACCTGAAGATTAGACCCCACCTGATGGTTAAACACCCAAACCTAACCTAACCTGAAGATTAGACCCCCACCTGATGGTTAAACACCCAAACCTAACCTAACCTGAAGATTAGACCCCCATCTGATGGTTAAACACCCAAACCTAACCTAACCTGAAGATTAGACCCCCACCTGATGGTTAAACACGGACCTAACCTAACCTAGAAGATTAGACCCCCACCTGATGGTTAAACATAATTAATAAAAATAGATAAAAATTATAACCTAATGCTAATCTATTAGCCTAAAGCTAATCTGTTCTAACTTAAAACTAACCTACCCCTGTGGGTGAGGCTAGGCTTGAGTGAGTGTTGTGTGTGTAGCAGCACCTGTCACACTGTGGGTGAGGCTAGGCTTGACTGTGTGTAGCAGCACCTGCCACACTGTGGGTGGGGCTAGGCTTGAGTGTGTGTAGCAGCACCTGCCACACTGTGGGTGGGGCTAGGCTTGAGTGTGTGTAGCAGCACCTGCCACACTGTGGGTGGGGCTCGGCTTGAGTGTGTGTAGCAGCACCTGCCACACTGTGGGTGGGGCTAGGCTTGAGTGTGTGTAGCAGCACCTGCCACACTGTGGGTGGGGCTAGGCTTGAGTGTGTGTAGCAGCACCTGCCACACTGTGGGTGGGGCTCGGCTTGAGTGTGTGTAGCAGCACCTGCCACACTGTGGGTGGGGCTAGGCTTGAGTGTGTGTAGCAGCACCTGCCACACTGTGGGTGGGGCTAGGCTTGAGTGTGTGTAGCAGCACCTGCCACACTGTGGGTGGGGCTCGGCTTGAGTGTGTGTAGCAGCACCTGCCACACTGTGGGTGGGGCTAGGCTTGAGTGTGTGTAGCAGCACCTGCCACACTGTGGGTGGGGCTAGGCTTGAGTGTGTGTAGCAGCACCTGCCACACTGTGGGTGGGGGCTAGGCTTGAGTGTGTGTAGCAGCACCTGTCACACTGTGGGTGGGGCCAGCTGAGGTGGTGAAGCAGCACCTGCCACACTGTGGGTGGGCTAGGCTTTGAGTGTGTGTAGCAGCACCTGCCACACTGTGGGTGGGGCTAGCTGAGTGATAGTAGGCAGCAATCTGTCACACTGTGGGGTGGGGCTAGGGCTTGGAGGTGTAGCAGCACCTGCCACACTGTGGTGGGCTGGGGCTTGAGTGAGTGTAGCACCTGCCACACTGTGGGTGGGGCCAGGGGCTTGGAGGAGTAGCAGCACCTGCCACACTGTGGGTGGGGCCAGGGCTTGGAGGGAGGCACCTGCCACACTGTGGGTGGGGCCAGGCTTGAGTGTGTGTGGCAGCACCTGCCACACTGTGGGGTGGTGGGGCTAGGCTTGAGGGAGTGTAGCAGCACCTGTCACACTGTGGGTGGGGCAAGGCTGAGTGTGTGAAGCAGCACCTGCCACACTGTGGGTGGGCCAGGCTTGAGTGAGTGTAGCAGCACCTGCCACACTGTGGGGTGGGGCTAGGCTGAGGTGTGTGTAGCAGCACCACACACCGTGGTGGGGCCAGGGCTTGAGTGTGTGAAGGCACCTGCCACACTGTGGGTGGGGCTAGGCTTGAGTGTGTGTAGCAGCACCTGCCACACTGTGGGTGGGGCTAGGCTTGAGTGTGTGTAGCAGCACCTGCCACACTGTGGGTGGGGCTAGGCTTGAGTGTGTGTAGCAGCACCTGCCACACTGTGGGTGAGGCTAGGCTTGAGTGTGTGAAGCAGCACCTGCCACACTGTGGGTGGGGCTAGGCTTGAGTGTGTGTAGCAGCACCTGCCACACTGTGGGTGGGGCTAGGCTTGAGTGTGTGTAGCAGCACCTGCCACACTGTGGGTGGGGCTAGGCTTGAGTGTGTGTAGCAGCACCTGCCACACTGTGGGTGAGGCTAGGCTTGAGTGTGTGAAGCAGCACCTGCCACACTGTGGGTGGGGCTAGGCTTGAGTGTGTGTAGCAGCACCTGTCACACTGCCAGTAAAGACCAACAGACAACTCAACTACACTTTAACATAAACATCAAAACAAATTAGTAAACATTTTACCAGAACAGATGTTACTCATTTACCCAAGACTCTCATTATATAACTGTTGGATGTTGAAGAAATGTGGCAAGATGTTGTAGAATGTTGCATTGTGTGTGTATAATAATTAAGTTCAATTTACGTAGTTCAGGAAATAAACAAAAGGTGAATGACTTTAATGGCGTCAAAATTTACGAGTATTTGAAAATGTTTGCCAGGGTGAGTGTCTGTGTGGAAGGCGGGTGAGAGAGAGACGGATGATGGGAGAAAAACGGAGGAGGGATGATAATGGTGGTAGTGGAGGGGTCCTGGTATGGGTGGTGGAGTGGGTAGTATACTGTAGGTGATGTGGGTAGATGGCAGCACCTGATGTGGGTGTTGGTGGGGGGGGGGGTACTGATGACCCCCCCCCCCACACTTGGCAACACTCACCAACCTCTCACACTCTCAATAACCGTGTGACCAAGCCAAGCTGTCTCCACCTCTTCATTAGTTATCGGTGTATCATTTCACTTAGACATACATAAATCGTCACACATGTTCACATTAGTTCATCATGTATATATACAGTACATAGACATTGCAAGTTTACAAACAATGCATATAAACAGTGCAGGTAAACTAACATTACATGTAAACTGCAGGTATACAAACGATGTATATAAACAGTGCAGGTATACAAACAATGGTAAGGTATAGTCAATCGACTCACCCAAGGATGTGGCCTCATGTAGTTCGTATGCTAATTGAGTCGTTGATATTATAATGTTGCTAATATTCTTAAACAACTAAGGTCTTTAACCCCTTGAGTACGATGACAATGCCTCGAGTACAGAGGAATTTATAAGAAAAAAAAGTGTTGCTGCTAATAACAATACAGTGGAAAAGCTTAGAACAGCACTGAGGGAAAGCTTAAAACAGCATAGTGGAACAGCTTAAAATAGTGAAACAGCTCAGAACAGCAGAAAGAAACAGCTTTACAGATTAGAACGACCCACCCAGCACCAGTTAGTTTAATACAGCAAAGAACAGCTTTACAGCATGAGAGAAGCAGAGTAGAAGGCAGCAGCACTCAGTCACAGCTCCGGCTATTGTGAGAGACAGACAACTATTGGCAACAGACGAGACAACATTCCACACTCTGACGGTCACATTAGAAGGAACACGTAAACATTGTCGACGTTCTGCTCTTCTCATAAACATTGTCGACGTTATGTTCTGATAAACATTGTCGACGTTCTGTTCTTCTCATAAACATTGTCGACGTTATGTTCTGATAAACATTGTCGACGTTATGTTCTTCTCATAAACATTGTCGACGTTCTGTTCTTCTCATAAACATTGTCGACGTTATGTTCTCATAAACATTGTCGACGTTATGTTCTTCTCATAAACATTGTCGACGTTATGTTCTTCTCATAAACATTGTCGACGTTATGTTCTGATAAACATTGTCGACGTTCTGTTCTTCTGATAAACATTGTCGACGTTATGTTCTGATAAACATTGTCGACGTTCTGTTCTTCTCATAAACATTGTCGACGTTCTGTTCTTCTCATAAACATTGTCGACGTTATGTTCTGATAAACATTGTCGACGTTATGATAAACATTGTCGACGTTATGTTCTTCTCATAAACATTGTCGACGTTCTGTTCTTCTGATAAACATTGTCGACGTTATGTTCTGATAAACATTGTCGACGTTATGTTCTGATAAACATTGTCGACGTTATGTTCTTCTGATAAACATTGTCGACGTTATGTTCTGATAAATATTGTCGACGTTATGTTCTGATAAACATTGTCGACGTTATGTTCTTCGATAAACATTGTCGACGTTATGTTCTGATAAACATTGTCGACGTTATGTTCTGATAAACATTGTCGACGATAAACATTGTCGACGTTCTGTTCTTCTATAAACATTGTCGACGTTATGTTCTTCATAAACATTGTCGACGTTCTGTTCTTCTCATAAACATTGTCGACGTTCTGTTCTTCTTATAAACATTGTCGACGTTATGTTCTGATAAACATTGTCGACGTTATGTTCTTCTCATAAACATTGTCGACGTTCTGTTCTTCTGATAAACATTGTCGACGTTATGTTCTGATAAACATTGTCGACGTTATGTTCTGATAAACATTGTCGACGTTCTGTTCTTCTGATAAACATTGTCGACGTTATGTTCTTCTAAACATTGTCGACGTTATGTTCTTCTGATAAACATTGTCGACGTTATGTTCTTCTCATAAACATTGTCGACGTTATGTTCTGATAAACATTGTCGACGTTATGTTCTTCTGATAAACATTGTCGACGTTATGTTCTGATAAACATTGTACGTTAAACATTGTCGACGTTCTGTTCTTCTGATAAACATTGTCGACGTTATGTTCATAAACATTGTCGACGTTCTGTTCTTCTGATAAACATTGTCGACGTTATGTTCTGATAAACATTGTCGACGTTATGTTCTTCTCATAAACATTGTCGACGTTCTGTTCTTCTGATAAACATTGTCTACGTTATGTTCTTCTCATAAACATTGTCGACGTTCTGTTCTTCTGATAAACATTGTCGACGTTATGTTCTTCTGATAAACATTGTCTACGTTATGTTCTTCTCATAAACATTGTCGACGTTCTGTTCTTCTGATAAACATTGTCGACGTTATGTTCTTCTCATGAACATTGTCGACGTTATGTTCTTCTCATAAACATTGTCGACGTTCTGTTCTTCTGATAAACATTGTCTACGTTATGTTCTTCTGATAAACATTGTCGACGTTCTGTTCTTCTGATAAACATTGTCTACGTTATGTTCTTCTCATAAACATTGTCGACGTGCCTCTGAAAAACATTGCCAATGTTTTCTTCCATATAACAGAGAAAGAGGTTAACTGAATACGAATAATTCTACTCAAGTGTCTCAGATGACCAAGAACTTTAACTAAACCTAACCCCATCTAATTTAGCCTGATCTAGCCTAATTCTAACCTAAATTATCTTAACCTAACTTAACCGAAGGCTAACCTAACCTAAGCCCCCTCCCAGGTAGCATTAGGTTGTTTAATCCTCAGGTGAAATAAGCTGGGTGTGCTAATAATCACCTGAAGATTAGCTCACTCAACTTATTTCACCTGAAGATTAGCTCCCTAAGCTTATTTCACCTGAAGATTAGCTCCCTAAGCTTATTTCACCTGAAGATTAGCTCCCTAAGCTTATTTCACCTGAAGATTAGCTCCCTAAGCTTATTTCACCTGAAGATTAGTTCCCTAAGCTTATTTTCCCTGATGATTAGCTCCCTAAGCTTATTTCACCTGAAGATTAGCTCCCTAAGCTTATTTCACCTGAAGATTAGTTCCCTAAGCTTATTTTCCCTGATGATTAATTCCCAACCTAACCTAACCCTCCTCCCCTCCCGTACACACCCACCCTCACCTATACTTGTCCTCCAGCCCCCTCCTCCTCTCCAGCAAGTAGTTCATCGAACTTGTAGGAGAGTTCAAGAAGCCGATAACGTTTAAGTGAAAGTTTCTTAAAGTTACTTGGCATGACCAGACCTCTCCAACACCCCCAGCTGAGCGGCAATGATGTGAAACAGCTTTTGTAAAACTTTGCCGCCCCTCCACTCCCCCCTCTCTCTCCCCTGCCTCTTCCCCCCTCTCTCTTTTCGCCTCTCCACATCTCCTCATTCCCCCTGTTCCCTCTCTTTTCTTACTTCCCCTTCTCTCTTCCTCCATCCCCACTCTTCCTTCTCTTATTCTCTTCCTCCATCCCCACTCTTCCTTCTCTTCCTCCATCCCCACTCTTCCTTCTCTTCCTCCATCCCCACTCTCCCCCCTCCCACACACTGCTGAAGGACAATGTAAAATAGTTGAATGGTGACGGCGGAGAAGTCTTGGTGATCTGACTTAATAAGTGGCCTGGCCTGGTGACTAAACTGACCTGCTAGTGAGAGAGAGAGGGCAGCTGCCATAAATTACTCACTATACAGTAATTTGTGATAATGAGAGCCTTCAACCATCCTCACTCACCCAAAGTCTTCTCCGCCAGTCAATCAGTCAGAAGTGGTGATAAGAAAAACAAGTTAATGTGAGCAATTATGATGAAACAACTTCCTGCTAAAGGTCACCTTGGTCAGGTCAAATCAGGACACCTACCATCACCACCACCAACTAATTCTACTGTCACTTGTTTTGCGAGTCTGTTGAAACATTATTATTATTAGTAGTAGTAGTAGTAGTAGTATTTTGGTTATCATTATTTTCCTTATTCTTATCAGTTATGGACACGGTAGACAAGAGCAGTAGTTATCAAAGTACTGTACTTGAGTAACCCTCAATAAAAGATATCCCAACCGCCACTTGACATGTTACCTCAGTATGGACTGGACACATACAAAAACATTATTCAGACTATTCAGCGATACTGGATTACTAATAAAGTATATTCCTAAGTATTATTATATAAACTAATTATGTTTACCACAATTGACATGAAACAGAATAAGTTGATGGAAAACCGCTAATTATTTACTATAGCAACCAAATATAACAAGACTATTAAATTTCGTTATTAAACTTGCACTTTGAAATGTTAGGTGGATTTTTTTATAGAGGCGAGTTATAGAAAGTTATAGAGATGTTATAGCAAGTTAGTGAGGGTGGGGTGGTGGGGCCATGTCGTGTGTGTGAGAGGCTGGACCTGCACTGACTCTCCTTTACCAAATATGGCGGGAGATGTTGGCGTGAGTCACCAGTGTGAGGGCGGCAACACCAACTAGGATACAGGCGCCATTATCACTCCTGCTGCCCCACTACCACTTTCCTCCTGCACCACTACTACCACCCTCCTGAACCACCATTACCATCATTACTACTACTACTACCCTCCTGCACCACTACCACCCTCCTGCACCACCACCACTACTACCACCCTCCTACACCACTACCCCTAGCACCATTAACCTGAACATTACCCCCCTGCTAATGTCACCTTAAGATTCGCCCCAGCTTATTTTACCTGTTACCATCAGGGTGTTTAATCTTCAGGTGAAATAAGTTTTAAATTAATATTCAGGTGAAATAAGCTTGTGGGTTTAATCTTCAGATAGATTAAGCTAGGGATTAATCTTCAGATAAAATAAGCTGGAGCGAATCTTCAGTTGCAATAAGCTTAGGGGTAAATCCTCTAGTGATATAAGCTGGGGTGCAAAACTTCAGGTGGAGCAAGCTAGGACGAATTTCCAGGTGCAATAAGCTTGGGGTAAATCTTCAGGTGATATAAGCTGGCATGAAAATCTTCAGGTGAAATAAGCTGGAAGTTAATATTCAAGCAATCCAAGAATAAAAAAAATAATAATCTAACCATCTTTCTCAGAATAAAATTTGTTAGAATAAAATTGCAAAATCCGGAAAACTACATCAAGTTAATAACTCCAGATTACACTCACCAAACACCAAATCTCCCCAAAATTTTAAAGAAATATATCATATAAAAGCTATAGTCGTATTTGAGATTAGAAAGTGATAGATTAGCAAGATGTATAATTAAAAAGTGAATTATAGGAAGAAGGAAGATATTCTGTAATAGGAAACACAAGAATTGGTGTGATGGATGATATTGTATTGTGTGGTGATTGATGGTGCATAACAACTTTACGACAGCTGTATATAAAATCATGCAGTTCAATAGTCCAGTATAATTGTGGGTTAAATACACTTTCCCGAGAGGGGTTGGGAACTTAACCTAACCTAACCAATTATAATGTTGTGTCGAGATATTGAGTTGAGCTCTGAATGAATGACTTACGAACAAGATTTTGCAACACTAACCACTCTTAACTTTAGGGAATCTGTATTTCACAATTTAACATGGCCTGACAAATTAATGCATTGTATTCTTAACAGTTAAAAAAGACTAAAAAAGTAATAAACATTAAAGAATCAAAGCCCTTTATACTTCCACATAGTACAGCATTAGAAACCATTTAACTTTGCTTCATAAACTTTAGAAATGCATTCCTGAAACTCAGAGCGTTTTGTTTTACTTAAGGCATAATTTTGACATCTATCTTGTTTGTATTTTATTGTCCAAACACTTATACAGGCTCCAAACCCTCATCTTTTTTAGCCTGTTACTATACAGTATCTGGTTCAGAAGCTGTTTATAATTACATCACCTAGATAATTAGCCTCCAGCTTATATCACCCAAATTAGTTCCAGCTTTTTTCACCTGAAGATTAGCCCCCAGTTTATTTCACCTAAAGATTAACCCCTACTTTATTTCACCTAAAGTTTAACCCTCAGTTTATTTCACCTAAAGATTAACCACCCTAATATTAACCTAACCTAAGCCCCAAGTAACAAGTGTGCATAATCACCAGGTATAAGAAGCTAGGGGCTAATCTTCAAGTGACCCCCAACTTCTATGTTCTCCTCCTCACTCCTTGTTCTCAATTCCTTCTATCATAACTAAGAAAATTTTGTAGTCTACACAATTGTTTTATGATAACTTAAATATTTATTTCTATTGTTTCTTTGATAAAACTTCTAAATTAGCTGGTCAGTAAAAAGATTAATATTATTTAAATAATTTTTATTATACAAATCATACAGGATCCTTATTATCTGTTGAGATTTTTGTCTATATATACTGGAATATATAGAGTACAGTATACTGTATACACAACCACTTGTATGCAGTGCTGCTTACATTAATTTATGTTGTAAATGAATCACCACTAAATTTTGATCTTCTTTTGTAAAAACATACTGTAAATCTATGAAAAGCTTCACTACTGTATTTACAAAAATCATAAGCTTCTAAGACTTACAATCTCATTTATGCTTTGACAGCTGCCCTAAGCTTGGCCGACCTCGCCCGTGGATTACTTTTAACCTCTTCCTCGGAGGGCAAGACGACGTGCTTGGTCAGTGACTCCCACTTCTTGGCCATGAGAACATCCATCTCCCTGGGAGAATACGTGGACAGTGCGCTCCGATGTTTGGTCACACCTAACCCGATAGTTGCTGAAGTCTTATCAATGTCCACTCCTTCAGAGCGAAATATTCTGTATTAGAAATATCGTTCATAAAGGAATTTGTCACTCCCTAACACTAAAGAAGAAACAAGAGGCTCAGGATTCCCTACTCTGCCCTGTATGACTGACAGTCATTGAGTCCCCAACAGAAAGATCTCATACATTTCCTTAGAATTTAGGCTCTACAGTATTTCCCAAGAGGAGTAACCATAAAGAGGAATACCTGTACCCCTGGAGGAAGACCCCAAGAGAGAGGAACATGAATCAAGACCTAAGATTTATTTCTCAAGTCATATAGTATACAGTACAGTATAATGCAACTATGAAGAGTGTGCACCATTCAAATGGTCACCAAGATGAAATCCCTAATGTTTCATGTGACTCAAACCAACCCAGGTTGCATTCAATTCTGAGGTGGAGGTTAGGAGGGAGAGGGGGATGAGATGGAAGTATGGAGGAAGAAGGATCGTGGACATACAAAAAGAGCCAACACACACACGAACTACTGGGAATTGTGGTGAGGTGTGATATTTGAGGAAGGGTGTGCAGCTGATGGATACTTACAGTATACTGTATGGTGTTCTGTGAGGCTGTGTCAAGTGATGGGTAAACCAGATACAGTAGTAGATATCTGGGGCTTTGTTGTAGACAGGGAGGACAAAGCATAGCGGAATATATCTATGATAGCAAGAAGATTTTTATTTTTTTTTATTATTTATTGGGCACTCCCCTACATCCTTGTGTAAGGTGAAGCGCAGAAGCGTTTACAGCGCCCAACAGGGAAGCATGCTAAGTTCATGCTTGCCTTTATGTCTCATGAGTTAAGGGCATAAAAGCCTGAAGAGTCAAGGGCATAGAAGCCTGAAGAGTCAATGGTTTTTTTTTATGTCATCAAGTTATTGGAAGCTCCAACAACTTGTCCCTGAACACGAATTCGCAACTTTCGATTTACACCAGGTACTTACTTTACTGCTAGGTGAACAGGGACTAATGGGGGCTTGGAAGTATGTCCAAACAACTTTGACCGGCCCGGGAATCGAACCCGTGACAGCTCGCTTGCGAAGGCAAGAGCGGTACCACTCTACCACCAGCAAGAAGAATGACTGAAAGGTATGTGGTGTGTGTGTGCGTGCTCTTAACTTGGGTTCTGCACAATAGCAAAAAAAAAAAAAAAAAAAAAAATATTAATTAAATAAATAAAAAATTCTTGAAAGCGTGAAAGAAGGAAAAATGAAAACACAGCTACGAGATTTACACTTGACCCCAACAAAGTGAGAAGGAACGAAGGAGCACGACTCACCTGTTATGTGACGCTTCACTACAGTATCTTCGAGTGAATGGAAAGACAAGGCCACTAACACACCCCTTGCTTTAAGATAATAGTGAGCTAAACGGAGGCCATAATCCAGTTCATTTAACTCATTGTTGACAAGGATTCTCAGCGCCTGGAAGAGGACACATACTGTACATAAGATGGTAGAAATGATGGCAGGTCAGAGGATGGGTGATGCTTACAGTAATGATGGCAAAATATTATCCACAGCATAACAAATTTGAAACAAGATATGATCATCTTTATAAAGTACTCAGTTGACATGGCTATAGAAGTACCGGGTAATATTAAAAACAAAATATAAGTACCTTCTATGCACACTGCTTGTATATCTGTATGTACTGTCTATATATACGAGGTCTGTCCAAAAAGAAACGAAACTTTTTAAATAGAGCGCCAACGAGCCGGCGCAGCGTGCTCACGACGGGAGCGCTGTGCAGCGGTGATCTTGACCTTTAGTCTCACACTAGCCGCATCACGCCACGTCAATTAGTCATCGAGCTACACACGCTAGAGTGAACGTGTGTTTAGTGCACTTGGCGATTTGTTGCAAGTTGAATAATGAAGGATCTTGAAGAGCAACGTGTTTGCGTGAAATTCCGTTTCAAATTGGGAAAAACTTTTAAGGAGACTTTTCAGATGTTGCAACAGGCTTATGGGGAGGATTGTTTGAGCCGTACGCAATGTCACGTGTGGTACCAGCGTTTCAAACATCTCGGCGTTTCAAACATCTTAGACGGCACTACTTGGTCGAATGTACATACCTGGAGCTGGCAAGGGGTCACAGCTCAAGGTTAAAGAAGCCACAAGTCCATGAAACTATGAGGGCAAACTTTTTCGGAGTGAGAATTGTAAACTCTTGGAACAATCTACCAGTGTTGTGACGGCACCGAGTTTGAGCTCATTCAAGGCCAGACTTGACCAGCACTGGAGCAGGTTCCGATATATTCAGGAGCCGGTGCATGCCCAGTACTTCCCAACAGTGTGTAACAAAGATGCAACCGACCGCCCAGGCGGCTAACAAGCCGATCAGTGGCGAAGTGGATAAAAGTAAAACTAACGGATGAAGGATTTTGAGTTTTTGACAGCTCTACCAAGACAACTGCAGTCGCAGTGTTCATTCTGAAATTCATCAACCCCGCCAAGTTTAGATATTTTTTTGAGCGACAATACATTGTTTGTATACCTGCATGAGTACCTGTGCCCGGGTGGGCTATTCCCCGTAATAAAAAAAAATTAATAAATAAAATACTTGTATGATATTCTTACTGAATAAATATCTATCTTTCTATCAAAATCATATTTATTCTTTTACAATGACCACAACACTAACCACACTATTGAACACTTACATAGAACGCTCACACTTCATATTCTGAATACAGGTACTCCTCGACTTACGGCAAACTCGACTTACGATAACCCGGGACATACGACCGCCGCGGTCGTATAAAATATTTTTCAAATTACGTATTTTCGAGTCCTGACGTTTGATCGTGCTGTGTACTGACAAAATTTTCGTTTGTAATTCCATTTAAAATGGCTGGCAAGCGTAAAAGTGAGAGTTCTCTTGGTGCTGAGAAGAAAAAGAAACACCAATTTTAGAATTTTTATATATTATTTTCGCCTTTTCGACTTACGACCAATTCAACTTCCGACCTGGTCGTCGGGACGGAACCCCGTCGTAAGTCAAGGAGAGACCGTACATCAAGTTGCTGTACAGTAAAATCAAAGGGAATCACCTGAAGAATCTCCACTCCTTATTTCACCTAAAGATAACCACCCTAACACTAATCTAACTACTCTTATGGTAACCTAACCTAAAAATTAACCACCCTAATGGAAACCTCTCATCCTCCCAAATAATGTCAGGGTGGTTTGTTATGTACTTATGTTTTCTTCAGTCAACCCATTAAGTGTCTCGTTTTCTCATGGCACCCTATAACCACTGAAAGTTAAAGTCTTCTTAAAATTGCGATATATGTTTGGTTACTCTGATTTGTGATATGTTTTAGTAACTGATATGATTAAAGAACATTAATTTATGATTTTTGGAAACAGTTTTCAATGTGAGAATATTGCAGTGGTTTAAATGAAGAATGTAAACAAGCTCTTTCTCTCTCTCTGGGTATTATTGGTGAAGGACGTGGTAGTGAAAAACCCACAGGTTGTAAGGGTAATCCAGTGTTTTCTGGTAGTCATAAGATATTATAATCTATTTGTGAAGCATCTTGTAAAGTAGAAAGAGAGCATATTGTTGGATTAAGATATAAGACTGATATTAATGTAAACTTTGTGGAAGCTATCAGCACGTGTGAAACCATTACAGTGGTCCCTCGGTTAACGAGTTCCCTCCCATAAGATTCTTAAATTCGGTTAACGAGCAACCCCTCGGTTAACGAGTTTCTTACGAGCTGACCTCAACAAGTTTTGGCTTGCACTGGGCAGTCAACCAGCTGTAGTATTAGTCCGCCAATACATTAATCGGTTCTAGGGCTTAAATTCCTTACTATTTTAGTATATATCAAGAAATTATTACTATTCAATAATTTTAAAAGTTTAATATTAAATTTTTTAGTCATTTTAATAATTATTGAACATAATTGAAGGTAAAGTGACTAGTTTAATGCGCGGCATCCAGCCTCTTAACACAGCAAACAGGCGTTAGTCTCTCTCTGTTTTCACTGGAGGTAACATCTTGCTTGAGACTCTCTTCAACTAAATGCTTTTTTCTGTGTTTCCAAGCAAATTATTTGTCATTTTGGAATTTATTTTACATATTGACAATATATAGCGCAGTGCAGTGTTATTTTAAAGAAAATATTCATTATTTACAACAAGTTTAACTTTGAAAAGCACGTGTTGACATTGTTTGAATCCAGCATGGGACCTAAGAGATCAAGAAAAGCGATTTCAATCCAAACCAAGAAGGAAATCATAAAAAAACATGAACAAGGCATTAGAACAAATGCGCTATGCAAAGAATATGGCATGTCGACATCAACTGTGTCGACAATTCTTGCACAGAAAGACAAATTTAAAGAAGTGAAAGTGAGAGACAAATCTACAAGAGTGTTTAAAAGTAGATCCCTAATTGCAGAAACTGAGAGGTGACTTATCATCTGGATTAGGGAAAAACAGATGAAAGGTGATTCAGTTTCTACTGAATTCATTTGTGAAAGAGCCAGGGAGATTTACGAACATTTAAAGACAGATCAACCTGGTTCTTGAGGCACAGAATTTGAAGATTTTCGGGCCAGCAAAAGCTGGTTCGAAAAATTTAAGAAAAGAATTGATATTTTCAGTGTTGTTAGGCATGATGAAGCTGCTAGTGCTGATAAGGAAGGGGCAGCAAAGTTTTTAGATGTATTTAAAAACTGATGGGCGAAGAAAATTAACTTCCACAGCAAGTGTTCAATGTGGACAAAACTGGGCTGTTCTGGAAAAAGATGCCCAAAAGAACATTAATCACCAGAGATGAAGCCTCTTTACCTGGGCATAAACCCATGAAAGACCGTCTCACTCTATTGCTTGGTGCCAATGCTTCAGGGGATTTCCGACTGAAGCCTATGCTTGTCTACCACTCTGAAAACCCCAGGGTGTTCAAGCAACAGAAAGTGGTAAGAACAAAGCTTGGAGTTTATTGGAAGTCCAACTGTAAGGCATGGGTGACAAGACAGCTCTTTAATGAATGGGCTGTTGATGTGTTTTGCCCTTCTGTCAAGAGCTACCTAACCACCAATAAACTCCCTTTAAAGGCTCTTCTCATGGATAATGCTCCTGGTCATGACCCTGACCTTGCCAGAAATTTGGAGTATCAATTTGACTTTGTGAAAGTGTTGTTTTTGCCTCCAAACACTACATCAATCATACAGCCAATGGACCAGAATGTGATCAGCAACTTCAAGAAGTTGTACATGAAGAAAATGTTTAGGATGTGTCATCAGGCAACTTCCAATGATCCTGAACTAACACTGAAACATTTCTGGAAGACACAATTCAACATCCTGGAAGCTGTAAAATTGATCGTGTCATCATGGCAAGAAGTCTCCACTAGATCCCTCAATTCTTCATGGAAAGAACTGTGGCCATCAGTAGTCCATGATTTTGAGGGATTTGAGGAAGAAACAGAATTGGACCAGGAGATTGTGTCCATTGGTCAGTCATTGGGCCTTGAAGTGGAGGAAGATGTGGAAGAGCTTGTGATGTCTCATGAGGAGGAACTTACTCCTGATGACTTGAAGCAACTGGATGAGATGTTACAGGTAGAGGCTGACAGTGGTGAGGAGGAAATTGAAAGTGATGACCATATGTCAGCTAAACAGTTAAAAGATGTAATTTACTACTGGGAGAAGTTCAGGGAACTGGCTTCAAAGCACCCAGAAGTGGAAAAAACTGAACTAACTTTGCGTCATGTTGAGGACTCAGTGGTCTCCTTCTTTAAACATAAGTTAATGGTGAGGAGGACAGATGCCCCACAGACCACAATTGACACTTTCTTCAGTAAAAGGCAGAGGGAACAAGATGCTATCCCTCAGCCTTCCACTTCAAGAAGGAGAGAGGATGTTCATGGTGGAGAATCTGTCAGTCCAGAGGTTCCTGACATTTTCATGGAAGGTGACTCACCTTCCAAGAAGCAGTAAAATGCTTCTCCTCCACCTCCACTTCCTTCTCTTCTCCCTTCTCCTCCTCCACCTCCCACTTCAAATTCACATCATCATCATCCAGGAGCCTTCTACATACACACCTCAAAGTAAGTGAACTTTTCTGCCATTTTTGTTGAATTTAGGCAATTTTCGGTGAGCTGAAACCAATTACCCAAAAACCCATTGAAACAATGGTTTCGGTTAACGAGCAACCTACTGGAATGGATTGTGCTCGTTAACCTAGGGACCACTGTATTGTTTAATATACTTTTTAAGTAAATGCTTTATTTCCCTATTCTGATTATATTTATGTTACAGCATAAGGGAGACTGTGACAGGTTATATTAATCTTAGGTGCAATAAGCTAGGGTGTGCATTCTCCAGATGATGCAGTAGTATATGTAATAAGAAATAATACAGTAAAACTTCTATTTAAAGGACTATATGGAGAGGAAAGTCTTTATATCAAGGGTCCCAATAAATGTGAAATCTCTATCTAAAGAACTATGATAGGGATGGAAGTCCATTTTATCGAGGGTCCATTCGATGTTAAACCCCCATCTAACGGGTTATGTGAAAAGAGAAGTCCGTTATATGGAGGTTTCACTGTACAGTACAAACCTGGAATGTTTTGGTCGCAGGATGGGAATATCTCTTCAGCTTGTCTAGTCTACCGTCCTCACCAGTCACGGACATTACCAACTCTGCCAGTTCTTTGGTCGTGTGAAGCTTCCTGAACAGATGGCGAGACTCGACTACAACACGAGAGATCTTCCGGGCGTTGCTCTCCTCGCCATAATACTTGAGGACTTTATAGAGGGAGTCCTCATCTATGTGGCTTAATATATCTGCTGCTGTCAACTGGTTTGGATCTCTGTGATGAAGGAAGATCTATTTACCTACATTATTAAGAGAGATTCTGTGGACAAACTCATATTCGATATAATTTCTACACCTTGACTAAATGACTGATTTTTATCATTATTTTTATACCTGCAGTGTCTATATACATGATGAACCATATACAGCTCCTCCCCGACTTACGACGGGGTTAGGGACCCAAATCCAGGTCGTAAGTCGAAACGGCCGTAAGTCGAAAATGCTTACATAATAAATAGAAAATCTAAAATGGGCCTCTTTTTTTCTCAGCACCACAAAACTCTCACTTTTAAGCTGGCCAGCCATTTTGAAGTGAATTACAAACGAAAATCTTGTCAGTACACAGCGCAAACACTGGCATTGGGACTTGAAAACACGTAATTTGACAAAAGTTTGGTACGACTGAGGCGGTCGTATGTCCGGGTGGTCATAAGTCGGGGAGGAGCTGTACCTATACTGTCTATACACATGATGAACCATATACCTGTACTGTCTATATACATGATGAACCATATACCTGTACTGTCTATATACTTGGCAAACTGTATACCTTTATTATCTATAAACATGCTGAACTGTATAACTGTACAGTATTGTCTACATACATACTGAAATGTATATGTGTACAGTATTGTCTATACCAGTGGTTCTCAACCTTGTTTGCCCCATGCATTCCAAATAATATGCATATAATACTGAAAATCCTTTATTTTTTCCATATTAGTACATATACATTTACAATTTTACATGGATTATTTTTATAGTGGAGTTTTACAAATTAAATTCCAATTGAAAATGTTGATGGATTTGTAAAACTTGAATAAAAGTAAAATAGTTTTTTTTTTATTTATAATGAATTACTTAACAGACCAAACTGAAGCATAATGCAATAAACAAAAAGTTCAATAGAATACCACGATATTGTAAATTTATAATTAATTTTATTCAGATGAAGATTACAGTCAATGAGAAACCTGTGATTGTTTTTTCTTCGCCAATTCTGGGATACGCGGAGGAGTGCTTGAAAGGGCACAACGCAGGTCATTTTCTACCTCTAATCTACTACGTTGCTTCGTTTTAATTTGCAACAGAGTTTAAAAGTCTGACTCACAAAGATATGTCGACACAAACGGAAGCAATGCACGGATAGCTCTTTCTGCCACTTTTGGGTAGGAATCGCACATCAAGGGCCAAAATTCTGTGATTGATTTCTCATCGAACATATCTCTTGCTCCCGAATCAGTTTCCCCCCCCTGAAAACCTGAATTCCCCCTGGTTGAGAACCCTGGTCTATACTATACATGCTGAACTGTATACAGGTGCTCCTCTACTTAAAACGTTCACCTTACAAACTTTCAGAGACACAAACATCATCACTGAGGGGGTTACCTGCCAGAAAAGCTGTTTAATGTGGATGAGACTGGATTATTTTGAAGAAAATTCCAGATAGAACAAACATTACCTAAGAGAAGAGTGAGCCAGGTTTTAAGGCTGTATTAAAGGGTATAGCTGTACTAAATATTCATTATCTTTTCATTTTTTACAATATGTTTGGACTTGCGTACAAACAAGCCTCAGGAACGAAACTCGTTCGTAAGTAGAGGAGCACCTGTACTAATAAATATCCATCCATCCATTTACCTGTTATTATCCATACGCATATCCAATGGTCCGTCTTGGCTGAGCATGAAGCCTCGCTCGGGTGTATCAAACTGCATCGATGAGACGCCCAGATCCATCAACACTCCGTCGATGGTATCTCTCTTCAACTGCAGCTTTGCCAGGAGTAAAGGCAGCTCACTGGAAAAGGAAGATTCTTATATCAGAGGGTAATTCAATGTACAACCTTCTGAAGAACATTATACAGTCTCTCCTTGATTTACGACAACCCGGACGTACGACGGCCATGGTCGTATAAAATATTTTCAACATTACGTATTTTCGAGTCCCTGCGTTAGTGATCGCGCTGTGTACCGACAAAATTTTTGTTTGTAATTTCCTTTAAAACGGCTGGCAAGCGTAAAAGTGAGAGTTTTGTGGTGCTGAGAAGAAAAAGAGACACCCATTTTAGAATTTCTATGTATTATTTTTGCCTTTTCAACTTACGACCTGGTCGACGGGACAGAACCCCACCGTAAGTCGAGGAGAGACTGTAGTACTTTATGTATTTCCTTGTGGTGCTTCAAGCTCTTAACACAATATATGGTACAGGACGTCCATCAATCACCCAACCCATTTTAAAAATTCACGAACATCCACAAAAATATTGTAGACACAACAAAGCAGAGTTAATACACTGCTTCACGGTCATCCCATTAATTATTTTCCCTCAGTTCGTCAAGTATGAAAAACCCCAATGTCTTCTATTTACAATACTTTGGTGTATATCAAGTCCTAAAATGGGTCAGATAATTCATGGACTCCCCGTAGCTATAAACCATTACCTACAAAACAATTAGTACAATGCTTTCATCAATATACTGTACCTAAATTTGCCGAGAAGAGGAAAGACCCTATTAGGATATTCTCTCTGTAACTCCTCAGCGTACTTGTAGGCAACGGGATCTCGGTCTAAACACATTAATCTCACACCCGGACAACTCTCCAGAATTTTCCGAGAATGACCTCCTGCCCCGAAGGTAGTGTCCAGAATAACAGCATTGTCTCTTGGGGCGAGATACTCTAACACCTCTCTCGCCATCACAGGTATATGAGCAACGGGTTTGGGGGATGGTGGTGCCTGGCTGAGAGGTTCTTGGCATGTGACTGTATCTTTCATACTTGACATGGAAATCTTTTTGGACATTAGGAAAGTTGGAAATCTTAACAGGTCTACATCACTCCTCTCTATGATTCTCATGATATTTCTAAGATGTCCTCTACTCGTATTATTAAACAATAAAGAACCCATTGTGTGTTTTAACCCTTGGCCGGTGGCAAAGTATTCCCTATATGTAATAAATGGAACACAAGCAACATGACACTCCCACTGATAATGACTGCCGTCCCAACAGCTAACTTCCAATGATAATGGCCACCGCCCCTACAGCTAACTTACACTGATGATGGTCACTACCTGTACAGCTAACTTACACTGATAATGGCCACTGCCCCTACAGCTAACTTCCACTGATAATGGCTGCCGTCTAAGGGTTAATAAATAAAGGCTCTTCCGATGTACAAGGCTGTTAAAATGTAATCAGGAGAACAATTCAGGTAAGGTTAAGTTCTCTTGAACAAGCGTGCGAGGAAGCCTTTTTCATGCTCTTTCATCTCTTCTAAAAATTCTTTGGATGAGATCTGACGGCACTCCTCGACAGAGAGACCTGTTGCTGTGCTTGTTAGCGAGCGCGGGTACCTGCAAAACACAAGTTTGTTGTAAGAGAATAAACACTAATTTGGTTTGGTTAATATATAGGACTAACCCACCAGGACTGCATAGCGCCGATGCAGCCATATCTCACGTCCAGAAATGCCTCAAATTTCACCATATCATGGTAAGTTCTTTCTGTTTAATATACCAGGGAAGGTAGGTAAGGTTAGGTAGGTTTGGTTGGTTAGGTCTGTTCTTCATAACCACAAATGTTAAGTAACAAATAATATACAAAAATCCCTTTTTTAACATATTACTACAACAGTATCTACTATAATATAACAATAAAAATCCGACGTTTTTATAATTGTTTTCAATCAATTTTGGCCGTGGGTTAGTCCTATATAATTACCTTTGGTTTACCTGAAGATTTGGCACAGTTAGGTTAGGTTAGATTAGGTACTAACCACCCAGGCCTAAACCAAACGTCCTACTGTACAGTACAGTACTTTATACACAAGTAATAATACTGAACAATAAACATTTACCATAAGACATACAACATTGTTAAAGTAAACCTATACTCACTGTTTAGAATGTGTGTTTGATGCTATACGGTTTAGTGATGAATATATCCGGTGACACTCGACTTGATCAACATGTGTGGCATCCCCGAGCTTAAAGCCTCTGGTGACGAGGACCCGTAGGTGCTCCCCGAGGTCCCTGTGATGACCAGAGAAACCATTAAACTGTCCCAGGCAGTTGTGAAGCTTGACTCAACTGTGTACAGCAATAAGATGAATGAAATGTTATTTGACGTATGTAGCAGTGTAGATATTGATCTATATATCTACCTATCCGTCCATATACCTATCTTTATATCCATATCTCTCCATGTACAGTATAAAGTTATCCATTACCTGCCCCCGGCTTTGGTTGGGTCCACAGGCCACTTATCAAGTAATCTCATGAAATTTCGGTAACTACTTCTTGCCATCACAAGTTTAATATAATCTCTTCGTTATGAACTTATTGTCTACTCCATGAACGAGTTGTGGGCGGTGGGCGTGGGTTGTGGGCGGTGGGCGTGGGTTGAGCCAAGACGTAACAGGGGCAGTGCTTCACGCCGTGGCCAGGGTCTCCCAGCACACACTTTAATATATAACCACAGGTGGAATAAAATGCCTACATAATTTATTTTATTTTCAATTAAATCTACATATCTTATTTAACTATTTAGTCTATTATGAAATAATTCTAGTTTTTTTATATATCTATAAACAAATAATAACCCAATTTAACCTTTACGAACCAATATAAACTATTTTTATCAGTATTGTATGTAAAATGTGGGTTGTCTATTACCAAGTAACAAAATGTTTCTAGTTTAAAGTTTATAAATAAATATTATTATTGGTGGTATTCCTACATCAACTACACCTTGTACAGTAGTGTTACAGCACAACGGGTAAAGGTTAATGGTTTCTCATAATAAACAAACTTTATCATTAATCACTACCACATCTGGAGACAATTTAATTTAGAAATCCAGAAATGTGTAACAAATATACTGGCACTTATTAATGTCTCTAAAGGAATTTTATTAATTATGTAAAAAAAAAAAAATATATATATATATATATATATATATATATATATATATATATATATATATATATATATATATATATATATATATGTGTGTGTTTGTGTGTGTGTGTTTTAAAGGTAAATGAACACATTATGTATAAAAGGTAAATAATAAAACTAGGTTAGTTGTGCCTTGAGAGGTTGAGGTGTAAACAATGGCTAGTCACAGTCAGATATATCTAGTGTTGTTAACCATGTTCCTCGTCCACACATCCTACAGCAGAGAGATAGAGAGAGAAATGACGGTAGAGGTTAAAGCCGGCACAGAAGAATGTTTTTACGAGATGGTTAAAGCTGGAGAGACACTTGATGTGGAGTATCAGGTAAGGTGGAGGTGTCACCGCTCCATGACACGTCACCCTTCACTTAAAACCTTAAATATTCCCCCTCTGTTTCTTCACTCACCTACCTTTAGAACCTTGGAGTCCTGAAGGGTTAAACCATCGTCTTCAGAGTTAAACCATCGTCCTCAAAGTGTTAACCATCATCCACAGAGTTAACCACGTATGGGTCTTGATGAAGGATGTATCGTTGGGGCCCCAATTAAGTGATTGACTGCGTGTGTAATTAGTCTTCAGAATTTATGATATCTTGTGACACTTAACTCACCTTCAGGTCATCAATACACTATTAGATGTAGGTATTAAAGCAGTTTGTAAGGTTCTTTTTTACAGTCAATGAAAATAAACTTTGGTGTTTCATATTCAGGTGATATCAAGAGTCTTACGCAAATACTGTATTCAGTAAATTTGCAATGTCACCTCCCACTGTTAGAAAGTCAAAAATATATTTTTCTAGTGTATTTATGTGTGTTTAGACCGAATATGACCTTCATTTATGGCGGAAATTAGCCGGGTTTTTTTATCAATTTTTTTTCGTTGGACGTTTTCTGAAAAAAATCATGGCAAAATACACCAAAAAACACTAGAAAAACAAAAACCAAACCTAACCTAACCTAACTGACTCTCACCATATGATGGAATCACCTATTTCTTACCTTATTGGCCTGGTTCTTGTTCGTCGTTGGACTCTGAGATTCTTACACCTTACTGAGGTTGGAAGAACACCATTCAATCAAAAAATGCTATAGTTTCTTCGTTTTTTCCCCCAAAACTCGCAATCAGCTCCATTTAATTTAAGTGACCCATCACAGACTTCCATGGTCGGAACTGAACTTGAATTTCTAAATATAAGAGACCCAAAATAAAACTTGAATTTGATTGGGCCAAATGTACTGCGAATTAAACCCAAAATCATTTTAATTGGTTGCAAAAACAAAACGCTTTTGATTGGTCGCATGACATGTACGGGAACGCATGCGCATGATGATTTATGAAGGAGACGCAGGAGACACACAGTGTTGGAGGTGAGGCAGGCGATAATGGCGTAAGATTAATGGAAGAAAAGAGAAAAAATTTTGGAAACGCTATCACAGTTATTATACATTTCCGCCGGTAATGTAATACAGCAGATGAAAATTATCTTATAATTAGACGTCTTATCAGAATATGATAATGCATTAGTGGTAGGAATGTGCGGTGTGTAAATGCAAAAATACCCTGTGTTCTTTACTTTTGAAAATTGTTTTTACAGATATTGTGGATACTTTGAACTCAATCTTGCATTTCCTTGCAGGTTATTGATGGTGGCCAAGGTGAACTAGATATTAATTTTTACGTGGCTGGTCCCTTAGGAACGGTGCTCGTACAAGACTTGCGGAGAGGAGAAGGATCTCACAGGTGGGAGACGTTACCCTTGTGCCGCTAAACTTAAATTTATATTCTCTGCTGCCTTAACCCTTAACTGGTGGCTAACAATTTCCCATTCCCCTCCATATACCCAGAAATAAAATGCAAGGAACATGAAATGCCGACTGATGATGGCTGCCATACAGACTGTTAACTTCCACTGATGATGGCTGCCATACAGACTGTTAACTTCCACTGATGATGGCTGCCATACAGACTGTTAACTTCCACTGATGATGGCTGCCATACAGACTGTTAACTTCCACTGATGATGGCTGCCATACAGACTGTTAACTTCCACTGATGATGGCTGCCATACAGACTGTTAACTTCCACTGATGATGGCTGCCATACAGACTGTTAACTTCCACTGATGATGGCTGCCATACAGACTGTTAACTTCCACTGATGATGGCTGCCATACAGACTGTTAACTTCCACTGATGATGGCTGCCATACAGACTGTTAACTTCCACTGATGATGGCTGCCATACAGACTGTTAACTTCCACTGATGATGGCTGCCATACAGACTGTTAACTTCCACTGATGATGGCTCTCAATTAAGGGATAACTTTTGAAAAACAATTCTTTTCCTCTATATACATACTGTTGTATCTTCCAGGATGTGTTCCCCAGTGTCATTGTTTATGATACGCCTGATATTTATTCATCTTGCAGAACGACAATGTCTGAACAAGGCGACTACCGGATATGCTGGGACAACACCTTCTCGCACTTCAATACGAAGACTGTCTTTTTCGGAGTCATGATAGAGAACGAAAATGACGACGACGATGACGACCTTTGGGACTCTGGGTTTGAAGCCAGTGTCACCGCAGAGGATATTTATGAAATGAAAATAGAGGACATAAAGGTACGGGTTAGGTCATTTTTCTGACTAATTCATCTGGCCAAAAATCTTTATTTTATACATTTTATGTCATGAAGAGACACCCACAATGGCAGACAAAATGTGGGTTTCTTCTCATATATTGTTGTTCACAGGAATCACAGCCAGTATGGTAAATCAACGTACAGAAAGATGTAACACTAATTTCATTAAAACATTGCAGAATTATCATTATGTATTAGTGGGTCACAGGGTGATTACTTTATTTACTGATGGCAAACTGACAATAATTTTGTTCCCTCAACCTTGATCTTAGCTCGAATTACGTTTTAATTTTCTCTATTAATTTCAGGGCGCAATGGACAGGATTCGTGGACACCTCACCAAGTCCAGATTTATGCAGGATCAGCTGCGAGCTTATGAGGCGCGGGACAGAAACGTGGCCGAGAACAACTGTAGCAAGGTCAATACCTGGTCAATAGTTAATGTGGTGATCATGTTGGTCACTGGAATAATTCAGGTGAGTGTCAATTAATATTTACTTATTTTATTAACTTTTACTGAAGCTCTAATCGGATGAGAAGACTTAATGTTTGATGTTATGTCTTTGTCCGATGGGATAATGTCCCCTACTGTCCCCTGCTGTACACTTCACAGTACTGTACAAGTAATGGCAGTAGTACAGTATATCCCACAAGTCAGCCAGAAAAGGATAGAGTATATATTTTTCAGATTTTAATCTTCCATTCTTCAGTAACTAAGTAGAAGTGCAAAATATTTCTTTGTTGCTTTCCAGGAATTCTTTTTTTTAATGTTTAAGAAAAGTATTACTGAACTGTACTGTATTAAGACTAAATGATTGATATAGTGGATACCACAGTACAGTCTAAGCTACCCGTGTGAGAAGGAAGGAGGTCAGACCAAGCTGTTCTCATTATTGGCCTTCATATATTCTCGGTATTTTAAGGTACCAGTTATTGTATGATGATCTAACAAAGTCCATAACGGTTTCATTTCCTCATCCTCAGGTTGTACTATTGAAAAGCCTGTTTGATGATAAGTCTCGGCTACACGGTATATGGAAGAAGGGAGCTGCATCTACGTTTTCTTAGGACTATTAAAACATGAGGTACTACAGTAATTCTACGTAGGTGAAAAAAGTCTCTAGCCAAAGTTTACAATATGTTCAAATACTGTATATCGATATTTGGCATTCAGGATTATTAAACTGGTCAGGTATTGTTGGCAGACATTGCTCTTTTTTAGTATTTTTCATACATGCGAACAATGTACGTCATTTGTTACAGCGAAGTGATAGTTAGAAAAGAAGAACTAGTTGTACTGTATCAGAAACATAAACATAATACTCTCATGAGATGGAGTTCATGTTTTTTATTAGACTTTTATGAAGAACATGGAAGTGATCCTTCAGCTCTTGGTAGTAAGGACTTAAGTTTTATTGGACGTTGCCAATTCATTCAGGTTAATAATTTTTAAAATTTTAGAGACGAGCATTGTGATCACCCATTACTTTGTTAGCATATGGTTTAATAATCATTTGAG
This sequence comes from Homarus americanus, assembly GCF_018991925.1. NCBI lineage: Eukaryota > Metazoa > Arthropoda > Malacostraca > Decapoda > Nephropidae > Homarus > Homarus americanus. The sequence goes on along the minus strand of NW_024737097.1, from coordinate 22,932,441 downwards.
TGCATATATGTTTAGTTTACATTTAAATGCAGCTATTAAACATGCTTTGTTTACCATTACATGCCTTGTTTACAGTTGAATGCACCTTTTATATGCTTAGTTTACAGTTTTAATAATCAATAGAATGCATTTTCTTTAATTGTTACCATAGTTTGCAGTTTTAATATTCACCAGCACAAATTGTTTATGTAGTAATGATGTAACAGATGGGTAAGCCTATATATATATATATATACTGTATATATATATATATATATATATATATATATATATATATATATATATATATATGAAATCACGAGTTACCAAGGCGACACTGTATTTAAATATTCAGAGGTATGCAGATAGTCTTGCTAAAACGATGAATACACAGACTGTCTGATTATCAATAGTGGATTTACATGATTTATATATATATATATATATATATGCAAGTAAATCACTGTAGGTGCGCGTGATCCAGGTATATGCTGATAACCACAAGGAAAGAAGAAAACACGAAGTTCCCAAGCGCTTTCGTGAGTACAGACTAAGGAGAAGTACAAAACAAGGTGTATATATACAGAGGAGGGTGAGATCAGGTCCACAATGGTCAGGTATCTGTATTAGGTAATGAGGCCATGTAATGAGGACCTAAAAGCTTTCCTGTCACACCTTAACAACTTAGCCCCCTCAATCAAATTCACTGTGGAATTAGAGCAGGACTGTAAATTGCCTTTCCTAGACTGTCTGATCCACAGAATAGGTAACTCCTTTAAGTTCAGTATTTATAGGAAACCTACTAATGTGTATTCATACATTCATTATTATTCTGCCCACCATAATAGAGTCAAACAGTCAGTATTTTCATCAATGTTTTTACGTGCTTTGAGAATTTGCAGCCCGGAATTCATTGATGAGGAATATAAATATATATCTATAATATTGGCTTGAACCTTAAGTACCCTAGATCCTTCATAGACAAATGCCTAAACATTACTAAGAAATCTTTCTATAGAACCGATCCCAAGCCCACCCATGACCATAAGAATCTCTTAGTATTACCATTTCACAAAAATTTCTCTCAAATTCCTGTACAACTAAAAATCTGGAACGTTAATGTGGCATTTAAAAACTCGTGCACTGTTAAGCAAATGTTAATCAAGAACTCCCCCAACAATACAGGTGGTTGCATTTATAAAGTTCCTTGCAAGGAATGGAATAGGTTTTACTTAGGCCAGACAGGTGAAGATCTTGTAACTAGACTTAAACATCATAAATATAGTGTTACGACAGGCCAGGAATCCAATGCTCTGTTTGTTCATTTGAGGGATAATAAGCATTGCATTGACTGGGATAATGCCTCCTCATTATTACCTTGTAATTCAGTTGACAGTAGGAACATTATAGAATCTAGTCTCATTAAACATACCGAAGCAGTCAACATGAATTTAAGTAATGGCATGTACAAACTGGACAATTTTATAATTAAGAAGATTTGTAACCAGGAGAGAAGGTTGGGTCACCTTACCCTCTGACCTGACTACCGACCGTTGGGGTGCTTTGTAAAGATTAATAGGGTCATTACCTAATACCTCACCATTGTGGACCTGATCGCACCCTCCACTGTATATATACACCTTGTTTTGTACTTCTCCTCAGCCTGTACTCACCCCTGAAGATGTGAGTTACACGAAAGCGCTTGGGAACTTCGTGTTTTCTTCTTTCCTTGTGGTTATCAGCATATACCTGGATCACGCGCACCTACAGTGATGTACTTGCATATATATATATGCATATATATATATATATATATATATATATATATATATATATATATATATATATATATATATATATATATATATATATATATATATATATATATATATATAGATATATATATATATAGATATAGATATAGATATATATAGATATAGATATAGATATATATAGATATATATAATATAGATATATATATATAGATATATATATATATATATATATATATATATAGATATAGATATATATAATATAGATATAGATATATATATAGATATATATATAGATATATACAGGTGCTCTCTACATAACAACGTTCACCTTACAAACTTTCAGAGATACAAACATCATCACTAAGGGGGGGTTACCTGCCAGAAAAGCTGTTTAATGTGGATGAGACTGGATTATTTTGAAGAAAATTCCAGATAGAACAAACATTACCTAAGAGAAGAAGAGTGAGCCAGGGTTTTAAGGCTGTATTAAAGGGTATAGCTGAACTAAATATACATAATCTTTTCATTTTTTACAATATGTTTGGTATCTACAAGAGTAAAGTTGGACTTACAAACAAGCCTCAGGAACGTAACTTGTTCGTAAGTAGAGGAGCACCTGTATATATATTTACTGTGTAGTACAGTAATGTATATATATTGTTTGAACTTGTTTGTGTGTGTTGGAGAAAGTTTGTCGTGTGATTTTTTTAGTACATTTTTAGGCCATATTTGCAGCATTATCCAGCATTATATCAAGTCTCTTTTATTTATATCATAAATTTGTAAGCTACTGAAACCTTTTTTTACCTCTTAAAGTTATGTTAAAAAGTGCAAATAATAAGTTTGGTGTCATGTTTAATTTTAGAGGCTGAGTTTTCGGCTGTTGAGAAATGGAATGCAATAGATATACAAGAGAAATATTTTATACTGAAGGTTTTGTTGTGCTGTAGTGTCCATAATTCAGTGCCATAATGAACTTTTTTCTAGAAATTGACATTAAAAGAAATCCTTAATGTTGGATGATAATTTTTTTTTCTTTTCTTGGAGATTGAAATAGACAAAGGTAGTGTAAGTATTATTTAAGAGTGTCGGCTTATGGGTACTGACTGACCAATGAATCAAAATATGCATTACACGTCACACCTCTCATTCTTCAAGTGCACAAAACACTTAAATCATAACTACCGGTATAACTTGATTTTTTTTTTAAATAAGGATATCACGTACAGGTTGAATATATTTCAATTGAACACTTGTGGGTGGTTTTTTGTGAGAGGTACGCGTGGCCCTGTGACGATGCTGTTGATTTAATGTATAGTCATGGTGAAAAGTCCTGTCGCCCCTCCTAGTACTCCATGAACCCCAAGATTCAGTCTCGTGAACACAAAGCAGTAGAAACAGATGCACTATTCTGTCCACTGTTGTTTCGGGTTCATGAGTCTGAATCTTGAGGTTCATTGAGCAGCAGGAGAGACAACAGGACTTTTGACTGAGTAACAGTGAATGTGTTAAAAGTTTTGATGGACCTTTCTTTAAGTGTCTTTCTGTATTGTGTGTGAAGATACAGGAATTTTTTATTAAATTTATTCTTTATTCATTTGTAACAAAGGGAAGGAGGTAGATGTATGGCAGTTAAAATGTGATGAAAATAATGTGCCGCTGTGTAGAGCCATGTTTAGAATTTGTTATTATTATACAGTACTGCATCATATATTGGTTCCTTCAGTGGTTTTTATGTTTATCATTGTAAGATTTGGGTGTGTGAGCACAAGTGGCACATTGTTAAGTACCCGGTAGTGTCCGGTGGTCCTCGACACACAGTACACATCACCAAGAGTACCTCAAAGATCGGCAAGTTTTTGTTATATTTAAGTTTTAAGAATTTAGATTACTGTACTGTATAAGGAACAAATGTTGTAACATCAGGTTGGGAAGAAGTAAAAAAAAAAAAACACAAGTGACCAGACTTGTAATGTGTTCACCGATAATGTACGTCTATATAGTGGAACTTCTAAAATTTGGATTGATTGAAGCCTGACTCTTTCAGAATTCTGGGATAAACCAACTGTTGATTTATATAATGTATATACAGTATACTGTACCGGGAAATGGAAAATTTACCAGCTTGAAATAAATAAAGATACTGTGTACAGTACTGTATATAAAAATTCTACAGTCAGTAAAAAAAAGTATGGATCATCCTGCTGTCCATAACAATACAAAACATTGTGTGAAAACTGTAAACATATACCTGTGGTGACTGCCATCAGGTGATTAATGGTCATTTTCTATTCCATCAACGTTGGAGTGGTCGATGCTTGTTTTACTGACTATACTGTACATTACATGTATACTACAACTACTGGGAACACTGAAAACTGAAAGAAGTTAATAGACAAAAGGAAAAATAAGTGTATATTTGATTTACTTAATGGGTACAAAAAAAAAATTGATTTTGGGGGGTTATTTTCTGAGTGTTGGAATATATCTATGGTCCAGGCCAGAAATGATCCAAAGTTTAGTTTTCCGAACCAAATTTCAGAGATCCTACTGTAAAACCTTTAATGTGTGTGAATTGTGTTATGATTCACTGCACTGTTTTATATATCATGACAGTTTTGGCTTTACATTACTGGTATACTATAATTAATGACAGTAGTGAATGAGTTAGTTAGTACAGTATACAGTGATGTTTCCGAGCAGTTACTGTACTACTGAGATGTACAAAAATTTACGAGTCATTTTCATTACATTTATTAAAGGTACAGTACATTATAATGATTTTAGTCAATCATTGTACCTTTTGAGTGTCCTTCCTTACACATGTATAGTCAGGGTCAAAAGTTCGCTCTCAGTGGTGAAACAGTCACAGGACTCAGTCTCCAAACTGATTTACTCTGACTGTCATCTGGTGCTGGTGTGTTGTTCTATCTCATTTAGGGTCGATACTGCTTCAGTTTGGGAGGGAGCAAACTTTTGACACCTTCAGAACAGATAAAACAATAATAGTTTTGATATGGTGTTGTGTTCCTCCAGATATTTTTTAATTTAATGGAAATGCTGACCACCACCTTCCTCTATGTACCAGTAGACATCGTCTGCATATAATAACAAATGGTTCTAGAAGGTAAATACGTGCGTACACTCGAGTTTCCATGTTATCCCAGCAACAGTTTTTTAGGGCACTATAAATATTCATCAGTGGAGCCGTTAAGGGGAGAAGATGACTCAGTTACAGATTTAATGTGTGATTATATTGGCTTCCTGTATATGGTACTGTGCCATGATAACCTGCTTAGCTGACCCTTTCCACCCCAGGGTAAATCTACAATAAAGGGAGGTTGAATAGAGAATGTTGCTTAGTACCATAGCAGTAATGAGGTATGAGAATTGAATACCTGAACTGCATAAAGATTTTACCTGCGTACTATACATTTCTTCTACAGCTGCCAATATTTCTTTGTTACGTGCGCTATGAACCATTTTTTGTGGTCTACAGTGCTTGTTATTTTTTCATGCAGAGCTTTTGTATAATAACGATGATATTACTGCTGGTTCTGTTATTGTGAGTCCCTTAATTACAATACCGTACTGTCAGTCTCCACTGTTTTGCTCAAAGTCCAGATGAATTTTTTTTTTTCACTTGCGTACTGTATGTGTTTGGTGTGTTGACCAGGAAACATAACTATACAGGGAATAAATGACTAGACTTCAGTACTGTATATCAAAATCACTGTCCCTTTGTTAGACTCAAATTATAGTTTATCAAGTTTATTGTTGTTCATTTGACAGACAAAATATGTTTGTGTAATTTTTAAATTAATAATCAACATAAAATTTGGATGCAATAATGGACAAAATACAGTACTGTACAGTACAGTACTGCAATTCCTTGTTCATTAAATAATACAGTGAAACCTCTAATGGACTACATGGAGAGGAAATTTTGTTATATCGATGATCCATTAAATGTCAAACCCTCCATTTAAAAACGTTTATATGGAGGTTTCACTGTAATGTAATCATGAGTCCAAGAATAAAATAGACACAATGTACATCTATAATAAACTGTATTATTTTTTTGTTAAAATAACAACTTTCACTTGCCATTTGTATTGTATCCAGCAAGTTTTTTTTCAGGTGTTTTGAATAAAAGAGTTCCAAACTACAGTATATTTTTGTAATTTAATTCGGTTTTGATAATGTTTCATCTCTTATGACATAATATTGATCCACTTTTTTATTTACTGGTGATGACTTAAGGCCAGCTGTGCCATTAGGTCTTAGTTATAGTTCACCTGAGTAGTGTGGACCACGAGCTGCTACACAAGTATTCTCTTAGTCCATCAAACAATGTTTTTTATTTCCACCACTTGTCCGCTTTTTAGCCATTCAGGTGTTTGGTCTGTTCTTTATTATGACGTTCATTGACCAGTATTAATACAACACCATGCAGGAAGAAACTGAAGTACATGGAGAAAACCTACCATGTTTGGTAGTGTTACACTGGATAACACTCCTCACATGGGGACTAACTCCTGGACACAGTAGTGACGGGTATACTGTACTGTACCACCAACACCATAGCTTCTTATCATTATAATAATAAAAAATAATAATTAACGGTTTATTGAAAAAGTAATGCAGCCAGAAGGCTGAAAATATACATTGAACAAAAATGACTTATTACATACAAAGATATGGGGTGGATGGGTCGTTTAACATAAGAACATAAGAAAATAAGGAGTCTGCAATAGGCCGGTTGGCCTGTGCATGGCAGCTCCTGTCGAGAGTTACTACCACTCTCTATCATCAATGAATCTATATAGCCTCCTTTTAAAACTTTCCAGCATTCCGGCACTTATACAAAGTTGCTAAGCTTGTTCCACTCGTCCACCACCCTATTTGTGAACTAGTTCCTTCCTATCTCCCTCCTAAACCTAAACTTATCCAACTTAAATCCGTTGCTCCGAGTCCTATCCTGCATGGATATTATAAGAACTTTATCTATATCCCCTTTATTGATTCCTTTCACCCACTTAATTACTTCTATCATATCTCCCCGCACTCTTCGTCTTTCTAGGGAATGCAAGTTAAGTTTCTTTAACCTATCCTGATATGGAAGGTTTCTAAGTCCCGGAATCATTTTCGTCAGTCTTCGTTGCACCGACTCTAGTGAATTGATATCCATTCTATAATAGGGGCACTAGAACTGAACCGCACAAGCGAGGTGCGGCCTAACTAGCGCAAGATATAGTTGCAATAAGACCTCTGCACTCTTGTTACTTACACTTCTAGATATAAAACCCAATACTCTGTTTGCCTTATTTCGAACATTAACGCACTGTTTTCTAGGCTGTAGGTCCGGGCTTACAAGTACCCCTAGGTCTCTTTCACAAGTCGATTTCTCTAGGTTGATGTTGTTAAGGCTGTATACACTGACAGTAATTGTTCTTCCAATATTAAGTACGCTGCACTTGCTGGTGTTGAATTTCATTTGCCATTTTTCTGACCACCCCTGCAGTTTATTTAAAACCTCCTGTAGTGCTTTTGCATCCTGCCCTGAATTAATCTGCCGCCCTATTTTGGTGTCATTTGCAAACTTGCTTATGTCACTGCTGATCCCAGTATCTAGATAGTTTATGTAGATTATGAACAAGAGTGGGCCTAGTACTGACCCCTGGGGAACCCACTGGTTACACAGCCCCACTCAGATTTAACACCATCTACACTGATCCTTTGCGTTTTATCGGTGAGCCATGATTTTATCCAATTTAAAACTTTCCCCTCGATACCATGAGCCTTAACTTTTCTCAGAAGCCTTTGATGCGGTACTCTGTCAAATGCTTTGCTAAAGTCTAAGTAAATAACAGTAATTTTTGTCATTATCTACTACAGGTACCTCGAAGACTTTCTTAAAAAACGTAAGCAGATTTTCCCTTTGTAAACCCATGTTGAGAGTCGTAGATTAATTTGCTTTTCTCTAAATGCGATCGGATGCTATTTCCTATACTGTAATTGATTCAAGAAATTTCCCCACTACTGACGTCAAACTGATTGGCCGGTAATTTGACGCTGATGCTGTGTCTCCCTTTTTTAATATGGGTACTACATTTGCCTGTTTCCACAAGTCTGGCACAACTCCCGTGTCTAATGATTTTGTAAATAAATTTACGAGGGGTCCGCTAATCTGTTCCCTACACTCTTTCAAGACTCGAGGGAAAATTTCATCCGGCCCTGGGGATTTTGTCTTCTTTAATTTATTTATCCTCTTGAGAACATCCTTTTTTCTGATAGTGATATTCTTTAATGTCTCTTCTTCCTTTCCCCTAAATATCAGTTCCACCTCTGGAATTTCCTTGCGAATTTCTTCTGTGAAAACTGATAAGAAGTAGCTGTTCAATGCTTTGCTTATTTCTTCACTGCCATTGATCACTTCCCCCTCCCTGACTTTAAAGGTACCCCTTTGTCCTATATACCTGGAAAAATCCCTTGGGATTCGCCTTGGATTCTCTTGCTATTCTGATTTCATAGTCTCTCTTTGCTTTCCTTACATTTTTCTTAACATTCCTAGATAGTTCATTACACCAATTTCTGAGCTGCTCCTCCCCTCCCTTTAATTTCTTATAAATTCCTTTCTTTATTCCTATGTCATGTTTAAGTTTTCTGGTCATCCACCTTGGCTCATTCTTATTTAACCTAATTTTTCTGTATGGTATATTTTGTTCTTGTGCTTTACGTAGTATACTAGTGAATATATTATAGTCGTGATCAATTGTTGTGTCATCTGTGACCTCACCCTTTCCTACTGGGGACTGACCTAACTGTTCCCAGGTGACCTCACCTAGGTACCTTCTTAACCCCTGATAATCCGCCAACCGAAAGTTTGGGACTCTGACCATATTGTCATTGTTTTTTGTTTCCCAATTTAGGGTGAACCTGATTTCTCTGTGATCACTGTTACCTAGTTCTTCCCCTACTGTGATATCTCTGATAATATTTTCTTTATTTGTTAATACTAGGTCTAATATATTGTCACCTCTAGTAGGTTCTGTAATTAGTTGTTTAAAAAAATTGTTCTGTACTGCGTCTAGGAAGTCTTCAGATTCGTAGTCACCTACAATGTTGTCCCAGTCAATATTTCTGAAGTTGAAATCCCCCAAAAGCTTTCATTACTGAAAGAAGAAGGAACATGAATTGAACATACAAATTATTATAGTTTACGGTTGATGGCCCGGGCCTGGACTGGTCATGGAGACACCAGGTGGTGTGGTTTTCACATGGTGTAGTAACTCGTCCTCGGATGTTGATATGAAGGACGTCATGTGGTCATGGGGACACCGGGTGGTGTGGTGTTAACGTGGTGCAGTAACTCGTCCTCGGGTGTTGATATGAAGGACCTCACGTGGTCATGGGGACACCGGGTGGTGCGGTGTTAACATGGTGCAGTAACTCGTCCTCGGCTGTTGATATGAAGGACCACACGTGGTCATGGGGACACCGGGTGGTGTGGTGTTCACGTGGTGCAGTGAACTCGTCTTCGGGTGTTGATATGAAGGACCTCACATGGTCATGGGGACACCGGGTGGTGTGGGGTGGTGTCACAGTACCCCACCCTACTGGGTGGTGTTGTGTTATTTCGAAATCAGGTGTGAAGCCGACCCAATGTTGTTCCCAAGGTGGACTGATTAGCACCTCCTTGTCAGAAGATGGCGGTCAGTTCCCAGCGGTGCTTATCTCACTGGTGGGTCACGACTCTCACTGGTACTGTCTAGTGCTGAATTCACTGGTTTAAACACTGTTCATCACTGTTCAACGCTGGTCCCACTTCTTTCCGAAACGAAATTGTCACTTTTGATTATGTTGATATCCCGGTGGTGAGGATGGGTCGGGGAGAGGGACTTGGGGAATGGGCCAATCATTGGCCAAGGCAGGCAGCTGCTCAGCAGGCGCAGCGCCTGAATAGGTCTTGACTCTACGGTGGTCAGGGATGTAGTCAGCATAAAGGGAGTTGGTTATTCTCACACTGATAAAAGGAACAATTCTTTGTTCTTAAAGATCATCTTTAGATCATATAGAAATCTTAAAGTAAATTACTTTGTTTGTAATAAATACATTATTAATATTAACTGATTACATTATTTATATTAATTAGAATATATTTACATCTATAGCTACTAAATCCACTTTGTTTTTATTACAGTATTGAATTTGTTGTGTTACTTATGGGAGGTTGAATTGAGTGATGCTTACCCGTTGCCTCAGTAAATGACAACAGCGGGAACTAGTTTACCTGTGGGAAACGGCAGGTGTATGGGAGTGTTTTATGTTTGGTCATTTAACAGATTATTTTGGTGATAAAATTACACAAAATATTAACATACCATAACTTTAACCAAACAACGTTAACCTCACATAATAATCTCAAATAACATTAACCTAACATAATAATAACCTGAAATAACATAAACCTGACAAAATTAAGCTGATAATATTAACCTAACGTAACTTTAACCTTACATTACCTGCCGTGAACTTAAGTAAATAAAACCCGAAAGTTTGCATTTAACCAACTACTGTATATCACTAACTTAATAAAAAGTTAATATGACCTTAACTTGACATTCTCCTAATCTAACCTTAACCTAACTTTAACTGAAGTAGCCTTAATCTAGCAGAACATTGACCTAACATCAAACTAACATAACATTTATCCTAACAAAACGTTAACGTAGTGTAAACTTAACTTTTGTAATCGGACTTTGACCTTAACCAAACCTTCATGGTTATATATTATAATGGCCAAGGTCTGGGATAACTTTAAACGGACCACCTCAACATTAGCCACCCCAGGATATTTAACAGATGATTAGCCACCCCAAATTACTTTACCTGAAGATTAAGCACCCTAGGTTATTCATCTGAAGACTTGGCACCCTAAGTTATTTCACCTGAAGATTAGGCACCCCAGGAAATGTATTTATAATTATGTACAGTATGTATCTGTATACGAGATGACATTGATTCAGTACAGTACTGTATATACAGTACAGCAGAAAGAGAGATATATTGATATATTTATTTAGTAAAATCATATACTTTTACTTTTCTTTTATCCTCTTCACCACAGATCGGCCTGTTAGCTGCTTGGGCGATCGGTCACGTCTGCGTACGCACTGTTGGTAAGTACTGGGCATGCAATGGCTCCTGAATGTACCTGAACCTGCTCCAGTGTTGGTCAAGTCTGGTCTTGAAAGAGCTCACACTCGGTGCCGTCACAACACTCTCTGGCAAATTGTTCCAAGAGTTCACAACTCTCACTCCGAAAATTTTGCCCACACAGTTTTTTAGGCTTGCGGCTTCTTCAAGCTTGAGCTGTGACCCCTTGTGGGGCGAGCGTCCGCCAGCTCCAGGTAAGGACACTCGACTGATTAGTGCCCCCTGAGATGCTTATACACCTCAATTAGGGCCCCCCTTGCCCGTCTATAGTATAAGCTAGGCAAGTTCAGGCGCGCCAATCTCTCAGGGTAGCTGAGGTGCAGTAGTGCAGGCACCAGTTTGGTGGCCCTCTGGACATTTTCAATCAACTGACAGTCCCTAGTATATCTCGGGGACCAGACGAGGTGACAGTACTCCAGATGGGGAATCACTTCACTCTTAAAGATCGTTACGAGGGACGGACCGTCTAGATATCTGAAGGATCTTCTTATAAGACCTAATGCTTTATTTGCCTAATTTACCTTCTTCTCGGAATGGCCCGTAAACTTCAGCTCAACATACACACCTAGGTCCTTTTCACATTCAGTCTCAATTAATGTAGTCTCTTCGTCCCGTTGGGACATATGATACGCCTTCTTACCGTTGCTACATCCCAGGTGCATCCTCTTACACTTCATGGCATTGAATCTTAGCAGTCATTTCTTCGACCATTCTTCTAGCTCACAGAGATCCTTCTGCAGCTCCTCAGTTTAGTTGGTTCTTAATTTCCTGAAATAACTTGGCATCATCCGCAAACATTTGTATGGAGGAATGTACAGCGTCAGGCATGTCATTTATGAAGCAAACAAACAGCGAGCCCAATACACTGCCCTGTGGTACCCCACTTGTGACGGTTACACATGATGATTTCGTGCCATTAATCACCTCACACTGCTTGCGGTCATGTAGAAAGTCTTCTAGCCACGCTAAGACATTTCCCCGAAACCCGTACCCTTCCAGTTTAATTTTCAGCCTCTCATGGGGTACACTGTCGAAAGCCTTGGCAAAATCTAAGTATATAATGTTGATATTACCACCTTTTCCAGAATATGGGTTCAAATATCCAATATTCCTGTACTTTGAGTAATTGTGTTAAGCAGGAGCGCCCCGGCATAAAATCGTGTTGGCAATCCTTTACAAGGTTGTTTCCTAGTAGATGTTCCATCATGGCATCTCTTATAATGCTCTCATGTACTTTACATACAATGCTGGTCATGCTCACCGGTCTATAGTTGTTCGTGGAGTGACGATCGCCCTTCTTGAAGATAGGACTCACATAAGCCATTTTCCACTCACTGGGGACCTTTTGTTCATCCAGGCATTACAGGAACAGGATCTTCAGGGGCTCGGCAAGCTCGTTGCTCAACTCTCTTAGCACATTTGTTTAACTCGTAGATATATAAAGATAAATATTCAAAAGGGAGAATCGTCATAAAAGTCAACAAAGGTTTATATGTACAACGATAGATGTTTCATAAAAAATCAAATGTTACATTGATTTAGCATATACCGTATAGTGCAATGATAATAGTGAAAAAAGTACAAATTATAGAAACCGGTCAAAATTAATAAATCTGTTTTAATCAAAACAAGAAAGGCGTTAGACGCTTCTATTTATTATGTATACAAAAGATGATTCAGTAATATACCCTTTAGTTATTTGTTCTAGTTTAATGCTTACCCCCCAAAAAATAATACTAATCTAGATCGTGAAGGTTTAAGTAAGTACAAGTGAATGTTAACTATTTCTAAAACATGCTCGGTATTCCTTTACAAAATGAAATAATTATCATTACAGTTACTTTATTAATATCATAACAATTTATAAAAAACAAATATTATAACTCTTATCGAAATCTTTGAAATTTACAACATTTTCGCCACTTGAACGTCCAACCCTTTAGCATCTTCAAGTTTATCTCTGTGTGTGATGGCTAAGTTTCTTTAAAGTTGTGTCTATTCATACACTATTTTTTATTATAATTTTACAAATGTTTGTGAAAGTAAAAATGAAATAGCGTTTATTACAATTTATCCTCAAGCTGATACTGGTCACACGTCCCCGGTGTGGCATCTTGTGAGGGCAGACAATGCGCAACAACGGATGACGGATATAATGGCTTTATGCGTAATATATCTCAAGCTGATATATGTATATATATATATAATAGATAATGATGCAGATGGCTTAGGTATATAAGTATTAAGATATTAGTGTTTATGGAGCGAGTTATCGATTACCGATGATAGAGAGTGGCGGCGTGGGTGAGGGCGGCGCATGCGCAGTATCGATCATTCACCCCAGCACACACAGCTCCGGCGGCTGCTCCTCCATTACTCCTCCTCCGCCATTTTGAGTCAAGCTGTTGGGTGTGTGGTGTTCCCTCTTATTGTCCCAAGCCATGGCGATGGACGCTCAGGCTCAGGCCAAGAATATGGAAAATGTGAAGAAAGAACCGCAGACGCCGAAAGCAAGTGAGAACGGTGAGAACACGAGTAACTTCCGCGGCGGCGGCGGGCGAGGTGGACGAGGAGGCTTCCGTGGGAACCGGGGCGGTGGCGGCCCTGGAGGCCGTGGCGGTGGAGGCAGCACAAATCTAGGCAATGTTCAGACCTCGACTCAGGTGCCTGGTGGTATAGGGAGTCTGGGGGCCAGCAGTGGCGGCGGCAGCAGCAGCAGTAGCGTCGGCCGTGGAGGAGGCGGCGGCGGCGGCGGCGGCGGCAGTAACAGCCACAACAACACAGACAACAGGAATGACCAACACCCACACCAGCATCACCAACAACACCAGAGGAGTGATCAGCGGGGTGGCGGTGGCGGCTACTATAGGGGTGGTCGAGGACGTGGCGGCCGAGGTGGTGGCGGCGGTGGTGGCGGTGGCGGCTCTAACTATGGCGACAGGGAGGGCAGCTCTCAGAGGAACCAGGTAAGTCTTGTGGCCGCCGCTATTGACTAGTCATTAGCCATCAATTAACTAAACATAATTGTATTGGGTAATTTTAAAATGTGAGCCGCCATTTTATTAGATGTTTTTGATATATTTACCTACAGGTCAGGTCAGGTCAGGTCGGTGTACTTCCAACTCGGCCCATCTTAAATAAACAGCTCTGCCCACTCATAACTAACTCGGCCCACCTTACACGCTTCAAACAAGTAGCTGACTAAAGGTTCAGGAAAGCGTTTGAGATATGTTTTATGTCTCTTTTTGGTTCGCTGAAATACGAAGTGTGTGTGAGTGAATACCGAGGGTTCAGTCGGTATGAAGGACGAATATTATGAGTATGTTAGTAGAACGTGATCAATGAACCAATATTCTCATTTGTAACTTGTGCTCCAGGTGATTTCAAATAGGGTTTGAAATTATTGCTTCCAGCAGTTTGCCTACAATTGATGTTAAACTGATTGGACAGTAGTTAGAGGATAGTGATCTATCTCCCTTGAAAGGGTCCGACTAATTACCCAAATGTAGCCGCAATGAAGTCAAATAATGGTCCTACATGAATAAATCGGGTTACCAATAACTTCTCATAAGAACATAAGAAAATAAGGAGTCTGCAATAGGCCGGTTGGCCTGTGCATGGCTGCTCCTGTCGAGAGTTACTACCACTCTCTATCATCCATGAATCTATCCAGCCTCCTTTTGAAACATTCCAGCGTTCCTGCACTTACTACAAAGTTGCTAAGCTTGTTCCACTCGTCCACCACCCTATTTGTGAACCAGGTCCTTCCTATCTCCCTCCTATCTCGACTGGTATTTGGTGTCACGAAGTCACAAAAAATTGGTAAACTTAATTTAATCTGAGTTAATAGATCGAGTGCATGTACCTAACCTAACACAACACAACTCAGATTAAATTAAGTTTACCAATTTTTTGTGACTTTATGACACCAAATAATAATCGAGTAGTGATTCACAGCCTGATTTACGCTTGTACGACCATCATTTGACTTCATTGCGGCTACATTTGGGGAATTACTCGCTCCCTCGCTACATGCACGCGATCTATTAACTCAGATTAAAGTAAGTTTTCCAATTTTTTGTGACTTTGTGACACCAAATACTAGTCGAGAAGTGATTGGCAGTCCGATTTATTCATGTAGGACCATTGTTTAACTTCATTGCGGCTATATTTTGCTACATTTGGGTACATTTGGGTAATTAGTCCGACCGCCCTTGAAAATTTGTATCACATTCACTATCTTCCATGATTCTGGTACCACACACGTTTTTAATGACACGTTAAAAAAAAATTTGGTAAAGGTGTAGAAGAGGGTGACCACCAGAAGGAATTGCCCAAATTGGTTAAAAAATTCTACACACTAATATATTAAACACAAAAATGGAAACAAATGCTTAGAACCTGACCTAACATACCCAACCTATGGGTATGTTAGGTCAGGTTTTATCAGGTTCTATGCATTGTCGTGTTAATGTGTTAAACCACTTACCTCAATATTGAGGTTGATATACATCAGCAATGGTGAGGAGGAATACGTGGAAGCGTTTACCATCATTTAGGAAATGTCTCTTGAACAGGGATTCAGCTTAACTAAACAACAAAAATGGCGCCGGGAGGAGAATTGTGAAGCGGGATAGAGTAAATATAAAGATTGTCAGGGTCTATGCATTTTTGTTTCCATTTTTGTGTTTAATATATTAGTGTGTAGAAAAAATTTCAACCAATTTGGACAATGCCTTCTGGTGGTCACCCTCTTCTACACCTTTACCAAATTTGCTGAGGGCATATTAAGCCTTTCCTTACATTCCTTTAATACTCTGGCAAATATCTCATTGGGACCTGGTGACTTATTAGGCTTTAGCTTGTCAATTTGCTTACTAACATCGTTACTAGTCACTATTATCCTTGTTAATTTATTTTCTTTACTATCTCTGTATATAGTCGGTGCCTTTGGGTATCATGTTTAAATTTTCGGTGGTGAAAACTGTTGAAAAATATCTGTTCCGATTTTTGCTCATTTATCCGTCGTCGTCAGTTAGCTCACCGGTGTTTGTCCAATCTTGTCTCGTGTTTTAGTTTGATACATTTGGTAGAATCCCTTGGGGTTTAACTTCGCCTGCCTTGCTACCTTCAGTTCATTATTCCTCTTTGCTTTTCTTATCTCGGTCTTAACCCTACTGTCCAATACCTTATAATAATCTCGGAGGTAAAGTTCATGATTTATTCTACCCATAGCCTTCCTTTGGCCTTTATTATTCCTTGAATAATTATTTATCCATTTGGGGTCATTATTTGATCCGAGTTTTCTGTATGGTATGTTCTGCCATTGTGTATTAAGTAACTCATTATTTAAATTGTTGTGGAACTCGTCAACTCTCAGATCTCGTGATCAGGTCATCCTCAACCTCAATAGTTTGTGAGGTTATCGTTGTCAGGTCACCAGGTAAAGTGAGGCCGCCCTCTGTGGGTACATTGTTGTGGAATGTCAACCTCAGATCTCGTTATAGGTTATCTTCTATCGTCATATTTTGTGAGGGTGTCGTCAGGTCTCCAGGTAAAGTGATTTTAATTGTGAACTAAATATAAAATTATATATAAAAGAAAAAAGATCATCTCTTCCACATATGTACATTAGTACTGTTTATTAATAAGATAGAATGAAAAGCTAAATAATAACAAATAAATTTCCTCCTCCCTTACTATCTATGCTGCTTTTTATCATTGTACTTTTATCATTCATGCAAAAATGTGTAAACTTTTACTGTTACTTTTTAGTCCGAGTTCGTTAGCTTAAGTGGTCTGAGTTGGTTATCCGAGATGGTATTTGATGGTCCGAGTTGGATGTGGGCTGAGTTGGACTGTAACCATCAGGACAGGAGTAGGTCAACAAACAAAAGAATTGACATACCTTAATACTCTGTAAAAGCCAAAGTTCATTACCATATTCGCATGAGGCTGTGAAGGCCACCATTGACTATTTTGTTTTATGTATTTATATGGTTAGGTTAATTTACCATCGTTTGCATACATATGGGCTTAGATGATACGGTCGTTCACCTATATTCCTGTCAGAAATGTTCAAAACCTCAAAAATCATCGGAAAAACATAATTTCAAACTAACCAAAAATAACCTGGTAAATATGCATATTACAGCAACCATAGAATTAAAAAAAAAGTTTTATGATGGCTTTTGATGTGATTAGTTCAAATCTGACCTTCATTTTTTGTCGAAAATCACTCGTTTGTGATTTAGCCCCCTCCCCTCCCTCCCTATAACAATACTGGGGGAGAGCATGGGAACTCGGGTTTTGGTGGGGAAGAGCAAAAAAATGAGTGATTGTGGATTATACAATATAACCAAACTAAACCTTACCTAACCACCTAACTGGGGGCTCTGCCCCTGGATCCCCGGTGGCTTTGCCCCAGGCTAGGGCCATATGCTAGATAATAACCCAGAGTCGCGTGGTCAGCCTCCATAATAATATAGCTGTTACAGTATTTCTTACCTTACTCACGAGTCGGGGTCTGAGTCTGAGTCAGGGACCAGAATGCATCTTTGGTCCCTCGTTTCTTGCTCTGATTGTGGAGGGTACAGGAGGGCAACGTGTTTGAAAGCGGTGTGGTGCAAATTTGCGGAATATTTCTCTCTGAATAGATAACTTGCTAAATATTGAGCGGAGTATTCTGGACAACTGCCTGGTAGTTTTATCTGCTCTTTAATGCCCTTCCACAATGCGTTGTGTGTGTGGATGTGGATGTCGTGGTGTGCAGGGTCGACGAAGTTTTCAGAGTGATTAATCACTTGATGGTTGTAGCCTTTGTCCTTTAGGGTGAGGTAAGCGCCCCAACCGTCGCTACAAGTGACGGATCCTGATCGTATATATTTACGAATCGAGGGCACCAATGTTTCTTTATTTCGTTTAGGGACGAGCGGTGGAACGGGTGGCACAATAAAACTTTAATTACCTCGCCTTCAATGCCACCAAATGTTACTCAACGGTCGTCCTTTGTCGTACAGTACTTCCTTTTCCCAAAGCACGACTCGTCTATTTCAACGATGACACCTGGTTCTCTGTGTGGCTCTTGGTTGGAAAACCAGTGTTCTGTGAATTCACAGAAACTACGCCAAACCACGCTGATATGCATAGACCAGCCTAGGCACTCAACAATGGTCTTGTGGTCCCACTTTTTCTGGAGCCAGTGGTTGATAAATAAGACCACTTCCCACGGTTCATTGCGCACATCTTCCAGAAAGGTGCCTTTGTAGTCGCTCGCCGTACAATTGCATTGTTTTCTTTAGTATTTGGTTTTCAAAATTTTCGTCCAACCGCCACAATACCACCGATGGTTGTTTTCGTGGTATGTACACGGCAAATTACAACGTTTGCAAATACTGTAACTCCTCTTGGAAGGACACCGTGTTTACGTAGATAATCTCAAGTATCCTTTTTCGAATGAAATAATGCAATAAATTTCCAATAGTCCCATGCAGAATATTAAATGCCAATTGATTGCATAAAATTTGAGATATTTGACTGGCTGCCGCTCCCCTTCTAGATTTGATTCCCCCCCATTTGATTGGCGGCTGGCACATGCGTGGGAGGTAAGCGAATGTACGAACACACACAATTTGAGCAACAGCATAGGGGCAACAGGTGCTCTGATTTTATTCTTTTTGAAATTCAATAACTTCATTATTATAAATTTGCGACTGAAGTGTAATATAAGAAATAGATAATAGAAAAAATTGTTCTATCGGTTGAGTGAAGTGAATTTCCGGAATTCTTTGGTTGCTGTATCCTGCACAATTACCCCTAACCTAAAATCACTTCATGAATAAAACGATAATAATACCAATGATATATTGTTGGCGCATAATGACTTACTGGAGGTTGTGTGATAATGGGTGTTGTGGTAGTGTGTGCCTCTCACTGCTACATCCTGGGTTTGATCCCCTGGGTAGTATTCGAGCAGGGTGGTGTGCGGTGTAATCCTGTACCAGGCATGGCAGGGAACGAACTTGCAAACAGCGATCACAAAGAAATTAGATTCCAGTTAGATTTTCAGGGCAGACGTAAGGAAAATTCCACTAAAGTACCAGATTTCAGAAGGGCAAACTTTGACAGTTTAAAGAGGCAGCTGAGAGAGGGGGTGTCGCGCTTGGCCGTGAACCTGACAGATGACACCGACCTGATAACGAGATCTGAGATTGCCGAGTTCCATGACAATTTAAATAGTGAGTTACTTAAGGCACAAAGGCAGAACATACCATACAAAAAACTCAGATCAGACAACAATGACCCTAAATGGATAAATAATTATTTAAAGAACATCATTGGCCAAAGGAAGGCTATAGGTAGAAGGATAAATCGTGGCGAAATTCACCTCCGGGATTATTATAGGGTATTGGCGAGTAGGGTTAAAACCGAGATAAGGAAAGCCAAGAGGAATAATGGGGTAAGGATAGCAAGGGAGGCGAAGACAAACCCCAAAGGATTCTACCAAATGTATCAAACTAAAACACGAGAAAAGATTGGACCAATACGGTCAGACACCGGCGAGCTCACTGATAACGACAGAGAAATGAGCAATAATTTGAATAAATATTTTTCAACAGTTTTCACCACCGAAAATTTAAACATGATACCCGGGGCACCGACTTTATTCAGAGATAGTGAAGAAAACAAATTAAGCGAGATAGTAGTGACTAGTAACGCTGTTAGTAAGCAAATAGACAAACTAAAGCCTAATAAGTCACCTGGTCCTGATGAGATATTTGCCAGAGTATTAAAGGAATGTAAGGAAGAGCTTAGTATGCCCTTAGCAAAGTTGTTTAACATGTCCTTAAAAGCAGGTGTAGTACCAGAATCCTGGAGGATAGCGAATGTAATAACGATTTTCAAGAAGGGGGATAGATCACTATCCTCTAACTACCGCCCAATCAGTCTAACATCAATAGTAGGCAAATTACTGGAAGCAATCATTTCAAACTCTATTCGAAATCACCTGGAGAAGCACCGATTGATCAATGATTCCCAGCATGGCTTCACAAGCGGACGTTCATGTCTAACTCATCTATTAACATTCTTTTCATCAGTTTTCGAATCGGTGGACGAGGGACACAATTATGATGTGGTATATCTCGACTTTAGCAAAGCCTTCGACAGAGTCCCCCACGAAAGACTAATTAGAAAGATAAAAGCACATGGCATCAAAGGTAATATCCTTAAATGGATTAGGGCGTGGTTACAGGACAGGAAACAACGAGTGAGCATTTATGGCACTGAGTCCCATTGGAGCAACGTCACAAGTGGAGTTCCCCAAGGCTCAGTACTTGGACCATTATTATTTATTATATACATAAACGACATAGATATCGGCATAGACAGCAACATAAGCAAATTTGCTGATGACACTAAAATAGGACGTGTTATTAAATCTGACGAGGACTCCACAAAACTACAGGAAGATCTAAACAAATTTTTCGAATGGTCTGAAAAATGGCAGATGAAATTCAACGTGGACTAATGTAAAGTACTCAGTATAGGAGATGTAAACAGGGAAACCAGATACCAGATGAACAACGATGCCATAGAGAAATCCGACTGCGAGAAGATTTAGGAGTAATGGTAAGTAGGAACCTTAAGCCAAGTAAACAATGTGTTTTTGCTCGTAACAAGGCTAATAAAGTACTTGGGTTCATACAAAGGAGTGTTAGTTACAAGACTAGCGAGGTCATCCTAAAACTGTATCTTGCTCTTGTGAGACCACACCTGGATTATGCAGTTCAGTTCTGGTCACCCTATTACAGAATGGATATAGAATCCTTGGAAAGAATTCAGAGGAGAATGACAAGACTAATCCCGGGCATTAGGAACCTTGAGTATAGAGACAGGTTAAAGCATCTTAATTTGCACTCCCTCGAGAGACGTAGAGCGAGGGGGCGACCTGATAGAGGTGTATAAGTGGAAGGCAGGGCTAAACAAAGGGGACATTACAAAGGTACTCAAACTATCCAACCAGGAGCGAACTCGTAACAATGGTTTTAATTTAGACCAATTTAGATTTAGGCGGGAAATAGGTAAACACTGGTTTGGAAACAGAGTAGTGGATGAATGGAACAAGTTACCAAATATCATCATTAACTCGAATACGCTGAATAGCTTCAAACATAGGTTGGATGCTTATATGAGCAATAGGGGTTGGGTGTAAACGGAACTGCCCAGTATGGGCCAATAGGCCCGCTGCAGTTTCCTCCATTCTTATGTTCTTAGGTTTCTTCTCTACTAACACCAGAACAGACCAACCTCCCTGGATGGGTAACAAGCTGACTAAGTGGACATGATAAATAGAAAATAGAGAAACTTTTTGTAGTTATGTTAGAAATCCCCAAACACTATATGACTAAATATAAGGCATTTTACTTTCGGACATAGCACGCCTGAAAGTTATAAAGTACTGAAACATTTAGATGTTCCTATTCTGAGCATTTTGAACCCCATACATACCAGGCGGAAATGGATAATAGCGACACAATTTAATCTAATTGATTTTACGTAGTTTTCGGTCTTCGTCTGTGAGATGTTATCGGTGCATCACGCATGTGCATTATTGACTGACGTCATCCAGTCGTGACCAATGATGTAACGATATCACGCGAATTTTTTTTGACCAATCACAATTGATTTTTTTTTCAAAGGAAGCAGCCTGGGTACATATTTTAATTTAATTGACCAGTCTCACAGTGGCCGTGGTGGGGGGTTGGTTTTCATTTGTGCTCCTATGATTATTTAAATTTTTTGCCGAGTTTTACGAGAAATACAATCATTCTATCCAATTCTTACGTATCCCTGGTCCTTTCACTTCTAACTAAGGTATTATACTTTCGGACATTGTGTGCCCCAAACTTTTTAACTACAGTAATGAAACATTTAGGTTAGTTTAAAGCTGGGCCTACCGGGGGTCCAGGGGCAGAGCCCCCGGCTCGTTGTTAGGTTTTAGGTTAGATGACTCGTTTTAGTTTTCTCCCCCTTCCAAATATCCCAGTTTCCCAGGCTCTCTTCCATTATTTGGGGGGAGGCGAGCAAATTCCCGTCTAAAAGTAAGGTCTGATTCATTTAAAACTCCCCGAAATACAATGGAAAAACATATTGGTTAACCCATAGACTCGTGTCTAAAAGTAAAAATTTACCAAATATAATATTATAGTGAGAAATATTTCTTTGGTAGATGAAAGTTTATTCAGGCGATACCATTGTCTGTCACTGACAGTAAACAAGGAATGTGATAAAGTATTTATAATATGAATTTGGAGTTTTTGTAAATGTTTGCATCTTTAGCTGGGATGTACGTACAGTAGTTGATTTAGCATTATGGTGTGTTAATTGTAATTGTGAAACCTTGCACAAACTTGTATGTTCAAAGGTTGCAGTTGTGAAGGTTTTCAGCTAACTGTTTTTGTTGTTTATTATGGAAGAAAGTTCACTGCTCCTCAGAGTCCTCACAGAGTCACTGTTTAAAAAGGCTTCTAAAATTTCAGAGGATATATTTCATCACTATTGTTGCTACAGTAAAGCTATTTAACTTCCATACTAACGAAGTTAACAACTAAACTCTGAGGATCCCGAGCAAGCAGCACCCATCACACTGCCTGGTGCATCAGCCTCGATCATACTCATGGCATGAAAGCCTTTAGCTAATTTTTGCACTATTGTACATAATGTAAAAAGTGAATACTACATAACTATGTGTGAGAACTTTGAATTAGATTTAGTCTGATAGATGGCTACACAAAGTGGTTACTGTCGGTGTTGGAACACTCGAGGTAAATAAAATCAACCATTACTGAACTGTGAATGTAACTGAATTGTACCAAAGTTTGGCAAAACTGTCGGTTATTTCTACGGAAATCATTGTTCGCTGATGGTCGTCTTTTGAAGAATGGATTAATACACGAGGCTTGGGCACACTTAGGTATCTAACTGCTGGATGATGATGATCAATGACAGAATTTATTTTTTTCTTGTAGTTTATACTATGAACAGTTTCTAAAAAAAATACAATAATTGTTGAATTATTGGGGAACAGAAATGAACTCTTAAGGCAGTGATTCTCAAACTGGGGTCTGCAAAAAGTTTTTGAGAAATACTGTTGTGAGTTTAACATTTGTGAGAGATTTGGTGATTCCAATTCGCAGAATATTTTGGATTTGGGTTGAATAAAGTTTGAGAACCCCTGTCTTAAGGCACTTATGGAGTATTTGGTAAGAAACCTTTTGTATTCTGTAAATGTTAAGGTTTTGTTTAATATACTGTATATTGTGAGGGATATAAGGACAATTTTAATGCAAACAGTGGAAAGTTTAATAATATGAATTACTGTACAGTATATATTTTATATGTGGCTTTATTAAAACAAACTATACTGTACTGTATATCCCTGGAAAGACTGGGAGTGACTCGGGTGGTGGTGGGGAGGGAGGAGTGAGGTTGGAAGGGTAGGAGAGAGATGAAAATAACTCATAGAATAAGACAAAACTTGCATTAATTAATACAACAGGGCACCCAATGACGTTGCAAAAATATTTGCTTAAATGATTTTATTGATCGTATGTCTGGCGATGCATAGTGGTGTGAGTAAGGGATGAGGCATTTAAAACATCTCTATACTGTACTGTACTTATTTGGTTTTTATTAAGAATAAAGTACTGGGTGAGATAGCCCTGTAGGTAAATTTGACAGTACAGTACAGTACTATACTTGTACTGTACAGTAGTTGTTGGTTTGTCTTTGCTAAAATGATAACCTAATTCACTGATTTTTTTTTATTCAAGATGTGTAGCTTAAGAAAATTATTAATTTTTTCCTCCCTTTGTGATAATCTTGGAGAACAAATCATGCCCATGAATTATCCTAAACAAGCATTTTTTTAACTGTCTCATGAGAGTGAAAGATAACCCCCAATCCCCTCCCCCGAGCCGTTCAGAGAAAAAATATATTGTTTGTCTCGGCACAATGTTCAGGCTATTATAGGCTACAAACTTTAGGGTCATTCAACAGACATCAGTGAGTTCTTTATACAGTACAGTATATAGTGTGTTTATCTAGTGTTGTTCATAGCTCTTGTGATGCATTAAGTAATACCCTAAGATGCAGTACACAATCCCTTAGCTAAATATATTACTGTACAAGGTAGAAAACCAGGAGAATCATCAAGTTTCACCCCTTTACTATGGGGACGACGCCACTTTTGATATTTTATTTGGTTAACGTTAGACGAGGGGTCCCTGTACACAAGTGGTTAGTTACTAATGATCTTGGGGAAAGGCTTAATTAATCCGCATTTACTAACAAATAATTACACTGAGCATCAACATAGAGACGTTCATCATTAAATATGGGAAACTTGGTAACCTGCAACATTTATTTTTGTTTGAATAAAGTTTTAAAAGCTTTACCGAGACAAACCTGAAGCCAGACTCGGGTTCAAGGGGCACTGGTCTCCTTTCCTGGTGTAATGATTTTATATTCTGGTGATTTTACTGGGTTAGGGTAGGATAAATTGTGGTGTGATGGTAGTGGTCCATTAGATATGAAAACTCCATCTATCGAACTCAATAGAGATGAAGGTCCAGTATATCAAGAGTTCGTTAGGTGTGAAATGCCCTGTCTAACGGATTACGTGTGGAGAGAAAACTCCATTATATTGAGGTTTCACTGTACAGGTGACTCGAGGCAGCTGAAATAACGGTACTAATTTATTCATGATTATCTGAAGATTAATCCTCGACTAATTTCACCTTTGGGTTAACCACCCTAATGCTACCTGGAGGGGGGTTGGGTTAGGTCAAGATTAGGGCAGTTATTCTTAAAGATAAAGTAAACTGAGGGGGCTAATCTTCAGGCCATCTCCCTGTTTGTCACAGATGAATGATCCGTGTTAGAATGTTCTTATAATTATGAGGAAGTTTTCATCAGCTTGGTGACACCTTAAAAGATGGCCATTATAATTGGAAGTTCGCAGTAGGGAAGGCAGCCATCACCAGCACAAATTTCATGTTCATTGTGTTCCATTTTTCACATGATGGTGTTGGTGGAATAGAGAAATGTTAGCCACTGGTTAAGGGTTAAACAGATAATCACGCTTTATAGTAACCTGAGTTTGGATGGGCTAGTTTGATTTGTTCCTGGGTTAGTGTTTAGATGGCCAAACTCTGACTCTTGACCATCAATCATCGCCACAAGCCTCTGTCTATGATATATGTCGCTTTTTTATTTATTTATTACCATATCACAATCTTTTACTCCTTTAACGTAATATATATGTTAGTTTTTAGACATTTGCTGTGTAGGGGGACGACAATAGTTATGGGGTGTCCAGTGTGCTTCTTGTACTGTACATATATCTTGTGTCAGACCTGAGTTTTATAACATACAGTAGCTACTTCTTCCACCTTCTTACCATATTGCAGTTTGCTTCATCTTGATGTAAAATTTGTTATCACATCTCTGTATTAATTGAAGTGTGTGTGTGTGTTGAGTGGTGGTTATTCAGATCCTAATGTGCCGCAGTTGTTAATCTTGAATGTGGCCGAACACACTTATGAAAAGTTTGAAATTGGAAAAGTTTATTTAGCTTGAAATAATACAAATTCAAAGTGAACGATAATGACAACATTGACACGGCTGAAGCTAGTGTGAGCCGGGACACTCATGTGAGGAAGGTGCTGAAACAAGTCTTGGTAATAGATCCAACTTGTTGCCCTAAACTTGATGTTCACTCTGAATTTTGTTTACCAAGTATGAAAAAAAAAAGTGAAAACAGACTTACAGTCTCATGGTTTTTATGAAGGAAACTGATGAATTACACATACTGTAGCTATAGTACACTGAACATGTCTTAACCGAGTGTCATTAGTTTTGTATTGGTACAGTAGCAAAGTTCTTGCCTCACACCTGACCTCAAGAACTGTCTAAGGGAAGTAGTGTTAAATTTGAAGTATTTTACTGTTTTGATTATATTTGACAACAGATTCGGTAGCTATAGTTTGGACAAAATAGAGTACTGATAACTCACCTCACCCCCACCCCCCCAAAAAAAACTTACTAAATGACTTGTGATTCAAGTTTACCCAAGCTGTGAGCACTTAACACAATGCAAGAGAAATTACTGTACTGCACCCACTCATAACACACAAGGCCACCACTCAAGAAGGTCTCTATATTATACTGCCAGGTGTCATGGGTGCCATTTTTATTCCTTGGGATTTATTTATATGGGATCTTCATGCGTACACCTTGATGCCTACAACGTAAATCTGGTGTGGGTGTAAAAAGTGAATGTGTGAACTTGGGAATAACAGGTTTTTATGCATCATAGGAAGTGTTATAATATGTCGACTCACAGGATGGGAGGCTAACACAGTTAATCACTCGGGAATGGCTTTAAGTGATGTTGCCTCTGTATATAATTGAAGTTGTCAAACAAAGACGTCACACTGGTCTTCCTGTGTAATGATTGTAAGTGATCGCTCCATCAACTCGCTCGACCTCTCTTTTATATACTCGCTCACCCCACCATACAGTGAAACACCTACTTGATGCATTATATGGAGAGGAAAGGCCGTTATATCGATGGTGTCTTAGATGTGAAACCTCCATTTAATGAACAAGTTACACGGAGAGAATTCCTTTACATGGAAGTTTCACTGTACCCGTACTGTATTTATATTTGATACATTACAACTTAACCTTAGTGAAATTCTCTTATATCATTTCCCAATAATGGTGTCCAATTTATGAACCTTTACCTAATGCTGTTGTGAATTTCTATTGCTACTACACAATATTTGGGAAATTGTTCCCTTAGTGCTGTCCCATGTGAGGGTGTCGACCGTGTAGGTTAGGGTAGACTGGTAGATTAGGCTAAGTTACGCTTCAGGAATTTTATAGTTGCAATCGGTAATTTGACAATTCTAAGTCACTTCTTCAATGGCATTTCTGCCGCAAATTACGTATAAGTGAGCTATTTAACATTTAATTATGTATGTTCATACGTGGCGATACACACTCAGACCATGGAACGATTGTGGAGCTCCCTGGTTAGGTTAAGTTAGGTTCAAAACTGTTTTTCCAGTGGTTTTAATGTGTTGAACACTCTTAACCTGATTTTTATAACAAATCTCAAGATTCTGAGATGGGGGGGTGTAAAATTTATTCATAACCTCAAAAACCATTGGGAAAACACAGTAGTTTCAACTTTGATTTTGGATAGTGGCAACAAGTGAAAATTTGCCAATTAAGTTAAAGGTAGGTAGGTAAATAGGTGTTGCTCCAGTCCTCAGTGGTGTGCGTGCGTGCCCCCACCCATATAACATTAATGTCCTGGTGTTGTAAAGGTCAGACCATACTGTACTGTACTCACCTCTTGGAAGTGTTATGGGGTTCCGTCCCGACGACCAGGTCGTAAGTGAAAAGGCGAAAATAATACATAGAAATTCTAAAATGGGTGTCTCTTTTTCTTCTCAGCACCACGAGAACTCTCACTTTTACGCTTGCCAGCCATTTTAAAGGGAATTACAAACAAAAATTCTGTCGGTACACAGCGCGATCACTAACATCGGACTCGAAAATACGTAACGTGGAAAATATTTTATATGACCATGGCCGTCGTACGTCCGGGTTGTCGTAAGTCGAGGAGAGACTGTAGCGCCAAGGGACTAAAACCAACCTAACCTTATCTAACCTAGGGGAAGGAAATAATGTCCCTAAGCCATTACTGTATTAGTAGGAGGGAACTCGACTTAACCATGAGTCAAGTGTAGAACGATGCCCTGGAAGCTTAATTATCAGTTGATTCTGTAGTTATTGTCTGTTGTGCAGCATCTGATCAGTGTTCAGGGTCAACTTGTTACATTGTGGTCAATACATACACTGTACACAAGTTGTTTACCTGCACAGGACGACAAGTTTTATGTAGCTACGGCATCTTTTGGCCCTTGGCAATCCTGTACGTGTAACCCCCTTCCCGGCACCACACACACACCACCTCCTTCCTTTAGCAGTATTGTACGAACAGTACAGTACTGTGTTGAATTACTTGTTATATGGTTCCAGTCCCACGGCCGACACTGGAAACCGCAATGACGTCAACAGTTGTATTTCATCTTGTGCACTGTTGATACGGCACCTGAAATATTGCATCAGCATTCAGCCAAAATAAGTTAATACTAAAAGCAACCACCTTTAATGGTGACAGATCTAAATAAATAAATGCATTGACTTTAATCATTTCTACATAGTTGATTACTGTAGTCCTAACCATGCTGTAGTAACTCGGGCAGTTACTGAATTGATTTGTATTTGTTGAATTGTAACAATTTATTTAGCCAGAAAAATACAGATACAGAGTGGATAATAATAACAATATTAACATGGCTGAGCCAGTTGAGAACCTGAGCTCTTTTAGGCACCTGATATATACTGTACTATACATTTATCTCAAGGAAGTATTATGTAACATTTAGTAACATCTGGAATAGTACAATAGCATGGTGGTAATAAGAACATCTCATAATGTTACCACGGTTATCACTTCAATATTTATTTATTTTATTATTTATCATTTTTATTTATTTATTTATTTTATTTATTTATTTATACATACATACTGTATACACATACCTATACATATACACACACACACACACACATATATATACATATACACACACACACAGTTCTATATAATTGCTGTATGTACTGTACTGTATTGTCACTTTTGGGTCTAATGCCTTGAATTATCATCATTTTACCGATGTATTTTTTGAGGGAAGAACTTGAGTGCAGCTCGTACAAGGTAGAGAATGATTATCAGTAGTTTATTTAGCAGTCAAGTCATAATGTACTAGATGGGAAAATGTGGCAGTTGAGTTAATAAGTCTGACCTAATATAAAGTAGTACCCAATGGCCACTGCAGTTATAGTTGTACACATAAGGAGGGGGGTGGTGTGTCCAGTAGGCCCCTCCTCCTCCATTCTTCTCCACCGTTATTTGACGGCCATTTTCTATTCTCGTGTGGGTTCGTCTTGTTGACCCGATGGGACCCTGGCACACTCTTGATCTAGGCCAGGGGTGTTTTGAAGTTTAGTGTTGGTAGGCTGTTCCTTATGACTGCTACTGTGTGAGGAAGTAATTCCTTATATTATATTGCATGACAAATTAGCAAGCTTGAAACTATGGCTGCTGCCTGTGTTGTAGTGGTTGACATACTGGAGGGAATGGTGTGGGTTTAACTCATAGTATCTTTAGAGCCTAGGTGTCCTTAACCAACCAAGGCACTAATATCAACTTTCAGACGAAGACCACAATTCACTTTCTTTTTATTTATTTACCTGTATTTATATTTTTGTTGTCACCGAAATCAAAATTTTTATTATACGATAAAGTACAGTATATGTGCATGAAAAGGTTCATGGCTTAGAAGCCTTAACCCTTCAACAGCAGTCATTATCTGTTGGAAGTTAGCTGTAGCGACGG
>NW_024737097.1:22636175-22902830 GCF_018991925.1 Homarus americanus | reverse complement strand
GGCCATCATTAGTGGATGTTGGCTGTAGGGACAGTGGCCATGTGGTTGATCAGTAGCTGTGAGGACAGTAGCCATCTGTTGGTGGATGTTAGCTGTGGGACGGTGGCCATCATCAGTGGATGTGTTGGCTGGGGACAGTGTGTCATTAGTGGATGGCATGAGCTGGGGACAGTGGCCATCATTAGTGGATGTGCTGTAGGGACAGTGGCCATTATTAGTTGATGTTAGCTGTGGGTTGATGGCCATCATTAGTGGATGTGAGCTGCGGGTTGGTGGCCATCATTGTTGGATGCTTTAGCTGTAGGGACGGTGGCCATTGTGGTTGATGTTAGCTGCTGAGGACAGTATCATTAGTGGATGTTAGCTGTGGGGACAGTGGCCATTGTTGATTGATGTGGCTGTGAGGGACAGTGATGTCATTAGTGATTATGGCTGTGGGGACAGTGGCCGCCATTGTGGATGTTAGCTGGGGACAGTGGCCGTGACCAGTGTTGGCTGTAGGGACAGTGGCCATCATCGTCAATGAATGATGACTGTGGGGACAGTGGCATCATCAGTGGATATTGGCTGGCAAGGACAGTGGCGTCATCGTGGGGACAGTGGCCATATTGATGGATGTTAAAGGACAGTGGACAGTGGAATGAATGGGATCATAGGGACAGTGTTGAAATTGGGACTGATGTGCATCATTAGTGGATGTTAGCTGTGGGGACAGTGTGCATTGGTGGATGTTGGCTGTGGGATGAAGCATCTCAGTGGATGAATACCATCATTGAATGTATTTAGCTTCATTATTAGTTGATATTGTGTAGGGACGTGTCAAACTGGTCCGTGTTAGCTGTGAGGACAGTGGCCATCATTAGTGGATGTTAGCTGCTGGGGACAGTGGCCATCATGATGGATAATGCTTTCATGGGACAGTGGCCATCATTAGTGACAATCATGGCTGGCAGGGATTAGTGGATGTTAGCTATTTGGGACGTCGTAAGTGGATGATCATTAGCTGTGAGGACTGACATCATCGATGATGGAATCTTCCGTAGGGACAATGGCCATCATTGAGTGGATGTTAGCTAGCGGGACGAGTGGCCATCATCAGTGGATGTTAGCTATTGGGGACAGTATGGCCATTGATAGTTGATATTGGCTGTAGGGACGGTGACTGATGTTAGCTAGCCAGGACAGTGTCATCAGTGGATGTCTTCCGGGGACAGTGGCTATCATTGGTGAATGCCAAACTTCCATGAGACATTGTATCGTGGTGATATTATGAGAGACAATGGCATAATGTTATGGGTGATGGCGTTAATAATTGATGTTGTTGCTTGTCCCCGGACAGTGGCATCAATGATGAATGGTAAGGACAGTAGCCATCATTAGTGGATATTAGCTGGCAAGGACAGTAGCTGTGGACAGTAATATCAGATGTTAGCTGTAAAGACAGTGGCCCATCATTAGTGGATGTTAGCTGTAGGGACAGTGGCCATTACTTGGTTGATGTTGGCTCACAGACAGTATCAGTGGATAGCTGGCAGGGACAGTGGCCATCATTAGTCAGATGTTATTCTTGGGGACGTGGCCATCATTGTGGATGTTAGCTGTGGGACAGTGGCCGTCATCAGTGGATGTTAGCTGTAGGGACAGTGACCGTCATTGAGTGGATGTTAGCTGTAGGGACAGTGGCCGTCATCAGTGGATGCAGCTGGCAAGGGACAGTGGCATCATTAGTGGATGTGCTTCCATGGGGACATTAACTATCTTGTCCGGATGTTAGCTGTAGCAGGGACAGTGGCCATTATTAGTGGATGTTGGCTGTGGGGACAGTGGCGCATCATCGTGGATGTTAGCTGTAGGGACAGTAGCCATTATTAGTGGATGTTGGCTGTAGGGACGGTGGCCGCAATCAGTGGATGTTAGCTGTAGGGACAGTGGCCATCATTAGTGGATGTTAGCTGTGGGACAGTGGCCATTATTAGTGGATAATGGCTACCATGGACAGGTGGCCATAATCAGTGGATGTTAGCTGTGGGACAGTGGCCATTATTAGTCGGATGTTGGCTGGCAGGGACGGTGGTGGATGTTGGCTGTGGGGACAGTGGCCATTGTTAGTTGATGTTGGTTGTGGGGACAGTGGCCATCATCGGTGGATGTTAGCTGTGGGGACAGTGTGTCATTAGTGGATGTTGGCTGTAGGGACAGTGGCCATCATTGGTGGATGTGGCTGGCAAGAAAGGGACAGTGTGTCATTTGATGTGGATGTGAGCTGGCAGGACAGGTGTGTGTGAATCTGGCTGTGAGGGACAGTGTACATGTGGCTGTAGGGACAGTGGCCATCATTGTTGGTGGATGTAGGGACAGTGGCCATCCTGGCTGGATGTTGGCTGTGGGGACAGTGTGTCATTAGTGGATGTGAGCTGTGGGACAGTGGCCTTATTAGTGGATGTTGGCTGGGGACAGTGGCCATTATTGGTGGATGTTGTGGGACATCAGCTGTGGGACGGTGTGTATTGATGGATGTTGTCATTGTGAGATGTGGATGGCTGTGGGGACAGTGGCCATCATTAGTTAGTCATTAGCTGTGGGACAGTGGCGGGTATTGGTTAGGTATTGGCTGTGGGGACATCATTGGTGGATGTTGGCTGGCGGGACGATGGCCATGTTGGAGCATGTTATTGAATGTTAGCTGGCAGACAGTGGCGTATTGATGTTAGCTGGCATATCTGATGAATTAGCTGAATGATTAGCTAGAAGGGACGTGGCCATTATTGGTTGACTCTTGGCTGTGGGGCTGCGGCCTCATTGTTGGATGTTAGCTGGCAAGGGACAGTAGCCATCTGATTGATGTTAGCTGTGGGACAGTATGCTCATTAGTGGATGTGAGGACATTGACATCATCAGTGGATGACAGCTGTGGACGATGGCGTCAGTGGATCTTCATGGGGACAGTGGCCATTATTAGTTGATGTTGGCTAGCAAGGGACAGTATGCATCATTAGTGGATGCCAGCTGGCAGGAGACCCAGTGACCATTTAGTTGATGTTGTGGGGACAGTGGCCATTATTAGTTGATCATTATTCTGTGGGACAGTGGCCATTTATTAGTTGATGTTAACTGTAGGGACAGTGGCTGTCTGTCAGTGGATGTTAGCTGTGGGACAGTTGCCATGTTGGTGGATGTTAGCTGTGAGGGACAGTGGCCATCATCAGTGGATGTTGGCTGTAGGGACAGTGGCCATCATTAGTGGATATTGGCTGGCAGGGACGGTGGCCGTCCTTTAGTTGATGTTGGCTGGCAGGGACATTTGGCCATTATTAGTTGATGTTTAGCTGGGGACGTGGCCATCATTGTGGATGTTAGCTGTGGGGACAGTGGCCATCATTGGTTGATGTTAGCTGTTACAGGGACAGTGGCCATTATTAGTTGATGTTAGCTGTGGGACGGTGGCCATCATTAGTGGATGTTACTTCTGTGGGGACGTGGCCATCATTAGTGGATGTGGCTGTGGGACAGTGGCCATCATCAGTGGATGTTAGCTGTGGACAGTGTGTTGATGGTTGATGTTAACTGGGACAGTGGCCGACTATTGGTACGATGTTGGCTGCCATCATTGGTGGATCATGGGACAGTGCGTATTGAATTGATATTGGCTGTGAGACGGTATTGTCATTGTGAATGCTGACACAATGGCCATCATCAGTAGGAATATTAACTGAGACAGTAACATCTGATGGATATTATTTCTTAGAGACAATGGCCCTTGTTAATTGATATTGGCTGTGGGGACAGTAACTGTCATTAGTGAATGTTAGCTTCTTAGGACGTGGCCATCATTAGTTGATATTGTGGGGACAACTCATGGACAATGGTGATGTTAGCTAGGGACAATGGCCATCATCAATCGGATATTAGCTTCATGAGGGACAGTAATGTCATTGGTGGATGTTAACTGGCAAGGACAGTGACGCTAACAAGTGGATATTCTTCCATGGGAACTCCGTGTAACTGGAACGGTATTAGTTGATGTTAGCTGTAGGGACAGTGGCCATCATTAATGGATCCGTTAACTGTAGGGACAGTGGCCATCGGTAGTGAATGTTAGCTGTAGGGACGTGGCCATCTGTTAGTGGATGATAGCTGTGAGACAGTGGCGCTCAATGATGGACTCATGGCTGTGGGACAGTGGCCGTCATCAGTGGACCAGCCAGCTGTGGGGACAGTGCATCATTAGTGGATATTGACTGTATGGGGACAGTGGCCCATTATTGATTGATGTTGTGGCTGTAGGGACAGTGTGCATCATTTAGTGGATGTGAGCTGTGGGGACATTTGTGCGTGGTCAGTGTTGTGGGGTTGTGCATCGTGGTATGGTTCTGGGACAATGGCCATTATTGGTTGATGTTAGCTGTGGGGACAGTGGCATGTCATTGGATATTTCATCTTCTGATGGATTTATAGCTGGCATGGGACAGTAGCCATTATTAGTTGATCATTAGGACATCATGGACAGTAGCCATTAAATGGGTTGCAGTGTTAGCTACTTGCAGGTGTGCTCTGTCAGTAGATGTGCTTCAAGGGACAGTAGCCATTGATTTTCTTCAAGACAGTGACATTATTGAATTGATATTTAGCTGTGGGGACGTGTGCATCTCATTGGTAGATGTTAGCTTCTTGGACAGTAGCCATTATTAGTTGATATTGCTGCTAGGGGACAGTGTGCATCATTGTGGATGTTAGCTGTGAGACGATATTTATGTCAGTGGACTGGAGACAGTGGCGCCATTAGTGGATGATAGCTGTAGGGCAGTAGCGCTTCATCAGTGGATATTACAACTATGGGGCCAGTATTTCGTATCGTGGATCTTCCGCTATGGACAATGTGCATCATTAGTGGATATTAGCTGGCAAGGGACAGTAACATCATCAGTGGATGTTATTTCATGGGGACAATAGTTGATATGCTGTGGGAACGTGGCCATCATTAGTGGATATTAACTACTTGGTTGTGCTTCATCTATTCAGTGGATGTTAGCTGTGAACAGTGTATACCATCATTAGTAGATGTTAGCTGTGGGACAGTGGCCATCATCAGTGGATGTTAGCTGGCAAGGGACAGTGGCCATCATCCAGTGGATGTTAGCTGTAGGGACAGTAGCGCATATTTAGTGGATGTTAGCTGTGAGGACAGTAGCCTCATCTGATGGATGTTAGCTGTGAGGACAGTGGCCATCATTAGTGGATGTTAGCTGGCAGGGACGGTAGTGCATCATCGGTGGATGTTAGCTGTGGGGACGATGTGCATCATCAGTGGATGTTAGCTGTGGGACAGTGGCCGTTGTTGGTTGATGTTGTACAAGACAGTGGCCATCATTGGTGGATCGCTACTGTAGGGACGATGGCCATCTGATGGCTTCAAGGGACAGTGGCCATCATTAGTGGATGTTAGCTGGCAGGACGGTGGCCATCATTGGAAATGGATGTTAGCTGTAGGGACATTGGCCATTGTTGATGTTGCTGTAGGGACCAGTGGCCATCATTAGTGGATGTTAGCTGTAGGGACGGTGGCCATTATTGGTTACGATGTTGGCTGTGGGGACGATGGCCATCATTGGTGGATGTTGGCTGTAGGGACGGTGGCCATCACTGGTGGATGTTGGCTGGCAGGGACGGTATGGCATCGTATTAGTGGATGTTAGCTACAGCAGCGGACATTGGCCATCATTAGTAGATGTTAGCTGTAAGGACCATTATACATCATTAGTTGATGTTGGCTATATGGGACAGTGGCCATCATTGAGTGGATGTTAGCTGTTGGGACAGTAGCCATCATTGGTGGATGTTAGCTGTGGGGACAGTAGCCATCATTGTGGATGTTAGCTGTAGGACAGTGGCCATCATTAGTGGATCAATGGCTGTAGGGACAGTGTGGCATTGATATTGGTTGATGTTGGCTGTAGGGACAGTGGCCATCATTAGTGGATATTGGCTAGCAGGACAGTATGCATCATTAGTGGATGTTAGCTGTAGGGTTGATGGCCATCATTGGATGGTATTAGCTGTAGGGACGGTGGCCATTGTTATTGGTTGATGTTAGCTGTGGGATAATTGGCCATCATTAGTGGATGTTAGCTGTAGGGACAGTGGCCATTATTAGTTGATGTTCATGGCTGTACTGGGATAGCCTCGATGAAAACGGATGTTAGCTGGACAGTGGCCATCATTTAGTGGATGTTAGCTGTAGGGACAGTAGCCATCATTAGTTGATATGGCTAACAGGACAGTATGGCCATCATTAGTGGATGTTATTTCATGGGGACAGTAATGCATCATTGGTGGATGTTAGCTGTAGGGACGTTAGCTGTAAGGACAGTGGCCATCATTAGTGGATGTTAGCTGTAGGGACAGTAGCCATCATTAGTGGATGTTAGCTGTAAGGACAGTGGCCATCATTAGTGGATGTTAGCTGTAGGGGCGGTGGCCATCATTGAATAATAATAATAATTAACGGTTTATTGAAAGAGCTTGGCAGCCAGAAGGCTGAAAATATACAGTGATACAAATAAGACATATAATAACTAGATGGGGAAAAGCTCAAACTACAGTGCATTTCGACATAGTGACAGTGCAAGAAGTAGTATTAACTGGGAGTGAATATACTGGTTTATTACATGTTATTGATAATTTTTACAATGGTTGGGACTGGGCTGTTCTTATAGCGATCAGTTCGTGCACGTATGGGCTGGATGCGGTTGTGGTGTCGAACAGCAATTCTCGGGCTAGGGATCTCGGGTGGTAGTAGGAGCCGGTGTCGAGGATGGTGTAGAAGCTTCTTACCAAATTTGCAGATGAGGTCGTGGTGATGGTCAGTGAGAGTCGAAAGGGTCAGTGTGTTGAGCGCTTCTTGATATGTGGAGTAGGAAGGGGAGAGAATAATCTTGCATGCCCTCCTTTGCACCTTTTCTAGGTGTTTACGTTGTGTGGCATTTAGGGAGGAAGACCAGGTGGGGGAGGCAAAGGTGAGCTTGGGAAGTATGAATGTTGAGTAAACACTGAGGAGCTCGGGTGCAGGAACTCCGAGGGACTTAAGTCGGCGGAGGAGGTGGAGACGGAAACTGGAGGATTTGACAACATCACTGACGTGTGGTTTCCAATTTAGTTTGTTGTCTATGGTGACGCTGAGGAGCTTCGTGGAATCTACAACCTGAAGTGTGTTCGGACCTAAAGTAATGGAAGGGGGTGGGACAATGTCGGAGGAGAGGTTGATGTGTATAACCATGGTCTTGGTATGGTTGTTGGTGGCCCAGTTTTGGACTGTTCAATAAATCCTGAAGGGCGGTATAGTCGGGAGCAGAATTGTTGACGCTGATCCCAATGGTGGAGTCGTCGACGTATTTCCAGTGAGCAGGGGTTTCTCTTAGGGCATCATTGATAAGCATAAGGAAGCAGAGTGGTCCCATCTTGATGTCTTGGGGGACGCCACAGGTGAGTGACTGAAAGGTGGAGACTGCCCCTCGGAAGCGTACAGCTTGGCGTCAGTCACTGAGGAAGTCTGTAAGCCATGGTATAAGACTTCTCCGAAGCCCGAGGTCAATAGCTTTGTTGATGATTAAATTGTGGTCGACTAGGTCGAAAGCTTTAGTGAAATCAATGAAGGCGACAGCTACAGACGTTTTTCGTTTCTCGAGATGGCGGTATATGTAATCGAGAAAGCTGACAAGACAGTGAGTGGTGGAGGAAGTTTTCATGTTGCCAAATTGCTGAGGGTCTATGACTCCTGCAATATCAGCATAAGCCCTGTCAAACACAAACCTTTCACAGATTAGGCTGGGTATTGGGGTGATTGCAAT
This sequence comes from Homarus americanus, assembly GCF_018991925.1. Taxonomy (NCBI): domain Eukaryota; kingdom Metazoa; phylum Arthropoda; class Malacostraca; order Decapoda; family Nephropidae; genus Homarus; species Homarus americanus. The sequence goes on along the minus strand of NW_024737097.1, from coordinate 22,894,986 downwards.
GAGTGGATGTTAGCTGTAGGGACATTGGCCATCATAAGGGAATGTTTTGTGTATTCTATTTTTGCGTGGGGGTCAGAGTAAGGAAACCTCACTTGACGGTTGAGGGTCAATTGTTTTCCCGCCCTCTTGCACCTGCTTCACTTTCATGCTTTTCTGTGTATTCCCACTACTTCTCCTCCTGAGGAAGATGCACCTCCAGATCGGTTATATCACCCTAACACTACCTTGTGGGTGGGGGAATAGGGTTAGCCTAAGGGTGTGTAATCTTCAGGTGGTCCCCTAATTTTGCATAAAGATTCCTTTTTAGTGATTGACAACAGTACTAGAGAATCATACTGACATTTCTAGAGGCAGCAAATTACAGTAAGGGAAATTCTCTTCTTAAATTTGAAGGGGTTGATCACCTGTGGGCTGATCCCATAGTCACTGTACTGACCCCAGAGTAACCATGACTGCCATTGCACCATCTGACTCGGTAACCAACATCAATCCCTGAGTTACGGTGTGTTGGGCAGGACCAGTGCTCGAGCTGACTGTGTGATGTCTTAGCTTTTTCTCTTTCATTTGTAAGGCTTTTATTACCATGCAGCCTTGGTAGTGTATAGGTTAAATACAATAATATGTTGCTGTACTGTACTGGCCTGTGTTTGACCACACACATACACACACACCAGGTTCCCATGATAGCCCTGGTCAAAAACAGTGCAGTAGAATAACACTTGACACCTGTGACCCAACACCAAAACTGATGGACTACTGACCTACCTGGGTGGTGGATATGTCACGATACATTGTTCCCAGACAACCTCCCTGTCCATCCCATTAGCTATTACTCTGAGCCTGTCTCCCCCCCCCCCCCCCCCCACCCTTCATATAACACATGTTTACTCTCTTGCTTTTGCCTTTATGATTCTTAGGCTTGAAACTTTCCTTAAATTCTAAACCTCTTCCTCAGACTCGACTAGCAGCACCCCAGCGTCAGTATACAGTAGGTGTGAGTTTTCAATGCCATGATGTCTCCGTTTGCTTTCTACAGGCGCCTTACTACTACTGTACCTGTATTATATCTTCTACCTGCAGGACGTTATATAAATACTGAAAGTCGCATCTCCCCCGTGTCTGTGTTGTCACTCGTCCAGTTATATGTCAAGGCATTGATACTGATCCGCCATTCATTCCCAGAAAAGATGTATCCTATACTATACAGTGTTAGAAGTTGGCAGGCAGCCTTCAGTAAAATTATCATAAATCATAATAAAGTTATCAGTGCCAGCAGCCTTTATCATTATGTTTTATGCAAAAATGTGGCACGTCTTCCTGCTTCTGCTGCTACCTACCACTCGCCTTTCTGCCTACATTTGATCAGTGCACCTAATCTGCTTCTCTGTATCAAAAGTTCCTCACTTACAAATGGTTCCACAATATTATTCAGTAACCTGCCAGTCTCAAAAGAAGTATTGTACTGTGGAATATTTTTATAATTTTTAATCACAGTCAGTTGTGTTAATTATAAACTTGTGATGGAGATAAGAGCCGACCATGTAAAACAGTCACTGTGGTGAGTAGGTTGATAATGTGGGTAGCTACTGTACTGTAGAGATTAGCTTTTCCTACTGGGGCAATCAGCTAGCTTAAGCTTAGTCCATGTGTCTTGACATAAAACTAGAGACGCTCGTCTGTCTGTGCGTTAAAGTGTGAAAATGGCGCGTAAAGTTCGTATCTTATGTAGGGAGATGGCATTGTTAGGTTTACCCAATGCATAGACCTACTTATGATGGTATACAGTACTTGACCACACCTTCAGGAGACTAATGGTGAAGTATGCTGGGTGGGCTTAATGTGTCATCTGGTGGGCCTAAGGGTTGTGAGTTTTTATTTTGTTTATTTGCAGGTTGTACAGTGTTATTGTGTTTTGGTGATGGTGGTTGTTTGGGATTTTATTTTGTGGGTAATTGTTTTCTTGTGTGGAGATCGTGTGGGTGGGTAGGTAGGTAGGTGTGTTTTCTCGTGGTAATTTGTCATATTTTGTATTGTCCATTAAGGAATTTGTACTGTTAGATGTATTTCACATTAGTGTACACACACACACACACACACACACACACACACACACACACACACACACACACACACACATTTAATGTGAACATGATTATATTGTAGATTACATAATAAACCTGGTGATTTAGCTGAAAGTCCAGGTGTTTGGGGGATTATATGTAAAGTTTATCGTGGTAGAGTTGGGTACAAGGGGTGGGGGTGATGAGGGACATTACCAGGTGTGAGGAGGATGACTGCAGTTATTTGTATGGGACCAGCAGTAGTAGACACACACACACACACACACACAGTACAGTATGAAAATTTATTCATAGATTTAAAAATTCTTCTCAACCAGACAGCATTCCTTTTGGCATCCATAAACATGAATGCATCAGCTGCAGGTCTCTGTTGTGTTAATGTTATTCACTACTATATTTAAATAATTAATAAGAGTCCTACCCTACAAATCCAGCAGTGGTTATTGGTTATAGCATGTACAGTAGGATCTCATGTTTCGCGACTAATTGGTACCAGTTTTAGCGTCGCAAAAGTTAAAAGCGCGAAACGAGTGACATTGAAAGGCTGTACATATAAATAAGCCTAATCAGTTCTGCGGTGTCATCCAAACCCCCCTGTAATGACCTACAACCCACCAAGAAAATGACATTACAGTGATGTATTCATACATATTATATTGTTGATAACAATATTTACATACACTCATACTGTAGAATAACTTCCATTGATGGAATCGGTGAAATGCTTGATAGGGCTGGTTGATGGGATCCAAGGCAGGGAAGGCTGGTCACTGCTTCCTCCCTCCCCTACACCTTCTCTAACCTAAGCATCAAATCCCTCAAAGTCTTAGGCATCTCTTCCTCCAGTAAGTCACCCAACACTTCAATATCATCATCGGTGGTGCCATCATCATCTCCTAAAGTGATGTTTGCCAAGGCATTAATAACAGGCTGGGCCTTGCACAGGTACAGAGTAATAAGGGCCTGCTGACTAGCATTGACACGGGACATGTACAAGGCCTTGTATTCCTCCATACCCTTATCAAGGGCAGAGCACATAAGGTTCCGAGGATGAGGCCCGGTATCGTATTCTTCTAGCTGTTCGCCGAGACGTGCGATGTTTGTGAGCAACTCGGTAAGCTGGAGTGTTGTAGGTTCACCAGGCTTAACGTCGTCCTCTTGTGTTGGTTGCTGTTCTTGTTCTTCATCCTCCTCCAACATTTCTTTAACTGTTGGTTGCTGCTGATGTTGACCAATGATTTCTTACAAATCTTCAACCTGAACATCTGAAAATCCCTGTGCTGGGACTGAGCATGCTGCCTGCACCGTGTCCATTGGTGTTGCCACCATGGACGGCCTCTCCCTGCTTGCCTCGGTCTGTTCTGCCCCACTTATCTTGGAGTTAGTGAACAAAGGCTTCCATGCGTGTAGCACTCAGGGTTGCCAGATGTGCGACAAGCTTCACGGTCGACACTCGCGCCATCTCTCGCCCAAATCGGCCAAACCATTTTTCATTTTTGGCCAAAATTCGGCCAAATCTTTTTGGATGGGAAGCATGAGGCTAATTTTGCAATCCACACAAAATAAAACAGTCTCCCCTACAATGTCCACTTAAGAGTCATAATAAAACAAATTTTCACTTAGAATTGAGAGTCCAATAATTACACAAACATAATAACTATAATATACAGTGAAGATTTACCTTAAACTGGAATGGTGGTGCAGCAGCATGATAACACTAGTTGACGTAAGCAAAAACATCTAGTCTGTCATCGTCCTGTTCTTCCTTCTCAGAGTTGAATAGCTCCATCATGTGTGGTGCTACTTTGAAATCTCTGCAACATTTTCCCTGGAATTGGAGGTGTGAGCTAACTCTAATAATTATGTCCAACATTTCAGAACCCAGCCGATTTCGTGATTTGGTTTTGACGTTGGTTTCCGTGGAAAATGTTCTTTCGACAACAGCATTGCTTACTGGTGTTGTGAAGCAAGCCATAGCATAGGTCCCTAATTCTTCAAAGGCCGTTTGCCTGTTGAATTCTTGTATTGCAACACCCCAGACCAGAAAGAGATAGAATCTGGGAATTTTGCCATAAAAAACTGACTCCCCCCACTCAAGCGTCGATGCTCGAAGCCTGCTTTCCACTTGTTTTAAGGCCTCGATTAAAAGACCAGCACATCGCTTATTACTTCATCTACCTTGCCTACTGCTTCAGCAGAGTGATTCTGTTGGTTTATGAAGGTGTACAACTCGTGCATGAATTTGGCACCATAGTCGACCATGTTAAGTGGCAGTGGTTTTCCATTCCTGTAAAGGTTTCTATCTTGAAGACTCTTGTGGTGCAGGACCAGCTCTTCAGGATCAGCATCTGTCCTTTGAAAAAAAAATTAACTTTCGAATTCTGTAACGATTGGTGACACATAGTGAAAGTACAACAAAATGATTGAATCCTCCAGCATACCCAGAATTTCTCTTGCTTTGTAGCGACAGGAAGCATCTGCCCTTGGAACTGCAACAGCAAAGTAGGCTTTCGGTTCCTCCCAGTTTAAGAGGATATTATAGGCGACTTCCTCGAACTAGCCATCGTGTACATGAGAGTTTATGAAAGGGAAGAGGGGTGCCAGTTTGTTCTTCCTTAGCATCCATTACCCTAAATAGTTCCTTTAATGCATCTCTACAGATGACACTCTTACTGAACCACTTAGGAACTTCATGCAAGAGGTATTGAAGATTAGATGGCAGCTTGGCAAAAGCCTTTTCAATGCAGAGTGCAAGTGAGTGGCAGACACATCTGTTGAGCTGGCAGTTTGGTGACTGCTCTCTCACTCTTGACCACATTTAGTTATATTCACCAATCATCGAAGATGCACCATCACTGCCAAACCTGACGCAGTCAGACCACTTTAATCCCATCTTCCCCAGGGTGTTGCTTAGTGTCAAGAACATTTAATGACCCGTGGCCCCAACAGTGGGCACAAGGCCACACAAATTCCGTGACAATTCTCGATCTTGAATCACTATAATACCTCGCAATAACACAAATCTGCTTGTCTGTGGCCACATCTGTTGCTTTGTCAACAAGCACAGAGTACTTTTGCCCTTTGCATCCTCTTTTAATTCCTCAAACAATGCTGGAGCGATTACTTTGAAAAGCAGCTTATTGCACTTTGTGCGATGGAGCTGCAGATTCTCTAGTTCACTTTTCATCATTTCCCCAAGATGGTGTACACTTGCTGTTGAACAGTGACTAGATATAGCCACCGCAAACTCGAACTCTACACGTTTTTTGTTTTCACTGTCCCGTTTCCTTGGAGCAGTCATCACAGGCAGGGCCCTACACATGGACGATGCAGCTACTGTGCTTGAGTGTCCTTTCGATTTTTCGTGATCTGCCAAACGAGATGCTTTGGGAGCTATCTGTGTTCTACAAACTTTGCAATGAGCATTTTCACCTCCATCACTGGCTCTAGTAACCCAGATGTATTTTTCTTACCATGGTTTGTTATATTTTCTACCACTGTCATAGGACCCTTTCCATTTACCAGTGGACATTTTGAAAACTAGCACTCAGAATTTCAAAGTAACTCGGTTGGCTTTGACAGCTCTGAAGCTAAACCTGTATAACTGGACACATTCAGCCTGAACAACTCAAATATGAGAACTAACTAAGGTCAGTCAGCTCAGTAGGTTAATCATGTGACGAGGTGGTCACTGAGTCAGTGTTGTTATTGTGAAATTTGAAAATCTGGTAGACTTGTTTTCAAAATCCACTAGATGAGGAATTAATGCATGTTTTAAAAAAATCGGCACTATTCGGCCGTGACCACCCATTTTTCCACGGCCAGGCAAAGTATTTTGCGGCCAAAGTAGAGAAATTTAGCCGTGGAAAAGATCATCGGGCAACCCTGGTAGCACTGTTGCAACATTAATCTTAGCCATGTCTCAACAATTCTGTCCACTGCATTTTTAATATTATATTTCTTCCCAAATTCACAAACTGATAACACTTCACGGTTGCGGGGTGGTGAGGAGTCGGGTTGTCTACCATCTTCTCCTCAGCTGGTAGAGCCTAGTAGTCACTGTCAGAGTTCTGCCTTGATTTTTTGTAACTCAACTAATGAGTCTGTCTGCTGACAAGTCTTTATAGAGTGACTGATAGTAGAATAGTTTAATATTACAGTAAAGCCTCGAATAACGACGTTAATGTGTCCTCCATATTGCAGTGCAAGGTGAATCGTCTTATCCCGAATCATTAATTACCATTAAAATAAAGCAATAATGTTGAGATGCATTCTTTTGTGTGGCTTTTTATCCTCTTTTCCCCCCAAAACAATACAATTAATGAAAAGTGCAAACTATATTCTTCAAATGTTTCTGAATGCACCTTATACAATATAAATGAATAATAATATGGTCACACAAGAGATGGGACGCCATTGTTTTCGTGTGTGTTTACAGCCGGCAGTCCGGGACGATAGTTCTACACGAGAAAATGAAAATAAGACCCTGGTTGTAGCTGTAGTAAATGTAATGTAAAAAAATATTAATATATATGTTTTAAGTGACGTTATTTAATGTTAATAAATGGAACAATCGAAGTAGCTAACCACTAATGGCAAAGAAAAAAAAAGAGATGGATTGGGAACACCAACATATACGTGCTTATTTTAGGATACTGCTTCATTTATCTTAAGAATATGTACAAATCATTCATTATTGTTTATTATTGAATATGTATTTGATTGAATTAATCTGTATATATGCGAAGTGAACAATACAATTCATTAATACATAGAATATTAAAACACACAAGAGGAAAAGAGACAACATTGTTGTCAGTGTTTGCACCCAATGTAAACGTGCACACTCAAGAAATCTCCAGTTGCATTAGCTGTGAATAAAACCGTAATCCTGTTTTTTGAAGTCTTTACACCCCTTGCCTGGTTTTCATTCTTGGTAATGAAAGTGGTCTAAGGTGAGCGCTTCCAGAAAGTGCCAGTTTTGTCACAATTGAAGACCTGGTCTCGGCAATAACCACCCTCTTTCACAAGAGCTGGAAAGACAGGTGGATATTTTTCTGCTGCTATGACATCAGCCAATTCACTCTCCCCATGGTAGTGGGCTAACTTGACTTCATAACGCTTCTTAAAGGCGGCCAACCAACCAACAGAAGCATTGAACGGTGGTGGATAGTCAACACGTTTCTTCTGTGCAACTGCAGCATAATAAACATGTGCTTGATGCCTTATGTGCCTTGCTCACGGTTTCTTCTTTCCACCCACTTGTGAAGGTAATGTTCTGTGATAACTAACAGTAGGTTTTGTTGTGAAGTATCGGAGAACATCCTGCTACTAGAAAATCTTAAGAATACATTCTCAGGAAGTAGTTAAGGCTTCCTTGTTCTTCTTAAGGGAACGTATGGTTGATTCGGGGCAGTTAAACCTATGCGTGATTTCACAGGTACGAGCATCACTTTTGATAATTTCAAGGGTGTATTTCCTCTTCTTGACCCCATTACGGTAGTCACGCCTGGCTTGGGGCTTCCCTTGTTGACCTTCTCTATGGCCATCATTGCAACCAGAACCGCTCCCGACATTTACATTACACACTTCACTCGTCGTTAATACACAAGAATCGTTAATAGTTAAACAAGAATCTCACGAAACGTGAGCACACAGGGTTATATAATCCAAGGTCACTGCACCGCTTGCTCATTCAAACTAACTGTAGTTAGGCCATAAACAAAAAACCACTCGGCGGGTCGACAGATAACAAAAGACCATGACAATGCGCGCTGTCCACTCAACAATGACTCGTGACACTGGTAATGAAAATCTGTATTTTTGAGAGGCTGGAATTTTAAAAGTGATTTGAAACTTAGGAATCGCGAATCTAAAACTCGCTAAACTTGAGATCCTACTGTACAGTATAGGTCAATATGATATATTGTAATTAGAGTACTACAGTGCAGTCAGCTACTAAAGTCCGTTCTCCTCTCCTGAACTACGAACCCGAGATTTAGACCCACGAATCCGAAGCATTTATGGACAGAATAATGTATCTACCTACTTCATTGGGTTCGCGAGTCTGAATCTCTCGGGGGTTTGTGGTTCAGGGGGAGAGGTGAACAGACTTCAGTAGTGTAGTTGAATGTCCACAGTAAATATGAGCAGGATTTAATAACTTCAGGAAATATTATTTTGTTGTGTTCTAAACCCTTAAATGGTAGCCATTATCACTGGGAGTTAATTGTAGGGATGGTAGCCATTATCACTGGGAGTTAACTGTAGGGATGATGGCCATTATCACTGGGAGTTAACTGTAGGGATGATGGCCATCATCAGTGGGCGTTTGTTCATGGATACTCCATGGGGGGGGGAGGGGGTGCAGAGTAGGGAATCCTTAGTCGCCAGTTAAGGTCTTTGGAGGCTGGATGGCCATGTTTATCAGCAAATTAATTAAGAACTACAGGATACAGGAAAGCTAAGCTGTACAGTTTATACAACAGCCATGGTTACCTTAAGGTTCACTCTTTGTCAGTTTCTACAGTACAACAGCTTTGATTTTAAAACGTTTATTTGTGCACAAATTAAGTTATTTTTTAAAATAGTAAAATAATGTATTCTTAAAAAAAAAAATTGTAAGTTGTGGATGGGGGTATTGCTGCCTTGGTATATATTTTTGTATTGTGTGGGGGAGAACTTGAAATATATCACTCAAGAAACTTTGCCAAAAGTAGAGCCTTGTATCGAAGGTTTTTATTAATCTTTTTTGTTGTGTGTGTAGAATTGCCAGCCCAGAAGTTCCTACTTTCACACAAAATGTCAATCAATATACACGTGTTTGGTAACTTAAGAATCATGCATTACCCAATTGTATTTTCCCACCAGCTATGGTATGTAATAGATTTGTTGTAAGTTTACAGTGTTTGGTTTTGGTCATGCCTCGTGTGTGACAGTAATCCTAAAGTCATCTAACAATGATTTCTTGTAACATTGTTCACCACTTTTTAATGTTTCAAAATTCACACACCGAGATTTTCCTTTAAAGTTTTTGTCTAAATATATCTATAGAAGCTTTGTTTCTTGAGATAGTTTATGTTAATATTATTTTATCTTGAAAATTTCAGCATCAAGACAGAATCTTAGAACGCCTGAAACAACTCGCTGGACCCTTAATTGATCTGCCACCGAGGGAGGAAGCTGTTCGCAAATTTTCTAATCACTGCAGACTGTGGGTAGGAAACCTGCCCCTGGACATTAAGGAGGACGATGTTAAGGAACTTTTTAAACCATATGGAGAGTTTGATGAAGTTTATTTTGACAAAAACAAAGGATTTGCCTTTGTTCGCATGGTAAGACTTTGATCAAACTGTTCTGTCTGTGTACTGTAGTAGTGAGCGAGATAATGTTACCTACATATGGCTACAGTATATTATATTATATTTATATTATCTTGGTGGGAGGAATGAAGTTAATTAAATATTCAACAATAATTTTCAGGACTTTAAAAGTAATGCCGAGAAAGCACGGCAAGAACTTCACCTGAAGGATTACAAGGGACGACAGCTCAAAATTCGATTCTCATCGCCGGGCACAGCACTCAAGATCCGCAATCTTTCTACTTGGGTTACAAATGAGCTTTTAGAGAAAGCCTTTTCGGTACGTGTGATGAAATAATCTGTACAGGAAATCTGAAGAGTATGTTCAGTATTATTGAAAGTGATTAAATTAACTCTTGATTACTGCAAGGTGATGGTTGCTTCACCCACTGTACCAAACTGTTCCATATACAGAACTGTACTGTAGTAAACTCTTCACTTGTCATGGTCTCAAAACTGACCCCAGTCTTGATGAAGAAAGTTGTGTATTTGTTATAAATGAAATATTAAGCTATAGTTACTATGATAAATTATTTGGATCACTTGAGGTTTTACCGACTCAGCTTAGTTTACCCAAATGCTAACCTAATGAAGCCTAACTCAACATAACCAATATTTCCTGTTAACCACTTGTGTACAGGGTCTCCTCTGAGCTGAATAAAATCATCTGGTGTTAGCCAAATGAAATATTAAGTTACGTCCCTGTAGTGATTGTTAATCGTTAGGTGAAATTAGTAGAGTAATTTTTGTGTGATATAACTAATTATTTCTTCCTTTTTTCTTTAAGGTGTTTGGGGAACTTGAAAAAGCTATTGTCATTACCGATGAACGTGGACGCGCTACTGGTGAAGGCATCGTTGAGTTCTGTAAGAAACCTTCTGCCAATTTGGCGCTCAAAAAGTGCAACGAAGGATGTTTCTTTATGGTCTCGTGAGTTTCATTATTTTTCTTGTGAAATTGCCCTTACCTTACCTTAGCCATACTGGTGTCTAGGGATTGTTTGACGTGGATACTAAAAGGTTATTAATACTCATGTATGTACAGTATATGTAACGTAGAGGGATCTTGTTATATGGTTGTGTTCCACCATTGTCTCTGTTCCTTATATGGCGGTCGTTGCTTCAATTTATCATCTTGGTTATTTTATGATTAAAAAGAAGCTAGTAATGTCAATATACTGTACGTTCAACTTGTACTCGGGTTACTGTTTATTTGACTCGATACTTTGCTTTTGACGATAGTAAAGGCACTTTGTATTGAGCCTTTGCTGTGTGGGGTATAGAAGTGTCCCATTTTATGTCATCGTAACCCACGTTTGAGGGGCCTTCAGTGACTGGCAAAATATACTAATGGGCATAAATCTTACTTTTATTTCGTGTATTAGGATTGAAGACCAGCGCACGTTGATAACTGTTGGTACTAATTTTGTGTTGCAGGTCTCCCCGTCCAGTTATAGTGGAACAGATGGCTCTAGTTGATGATAATGAAGGAATGAGTGAAATAAATGTAAACAAGCGCAATCCAGAGTATGTTAAGGAGCGGCAGCAGGGACCACGCTTTGCACATCCTGGATCCTTTGAATATGAGTAAGTACTTTTTCTGTTAACCATTAAAACAGCAGCCACCATCAGGAAGATAGATATAGGAATGGTGGCCATCATCAGTGCAAGTTAGCTGTAGGGACGGTGGCCATCATCAGTGCAAGTTAGCTGTAGGGACGGTGGCCATCATCAGTGCAAGTTAGCTGTAGGGACGGTGGCCATCATCAGTGGAAGTTAGCTGTAGGGACGGTGGCCATCATCAGTGGAAGTTAGCTGTAGGGACGGTGGCCATCATCAGTGGAAGTTGGCTGTAGGGACGGTGGCCATCATCAGTGCAAGTTAGCTGTAGGGACGGTGGCCATCATCCTAGCCATCATCAGTGGAAGTTGGCTGTAGGGACCATCATCAGTGCAGCTGTAGGGATAGTGGCCATCATCAGTGAAGTTAGCTGTAGGGAGTGGCCATCATCAGTGCAAGTTAGCTGTAGGGACGGTGGCCATCATCGTGTAAGTTAGCTGAGGGATAGTGGCCATCATCAGTGCCCTATCATCCTGTAGGGAGTGCCATCATCAGTGTAAGAGCAGGGCAGTGGCCATCATCTTTGGCCATCATCAGTGCTATTAACCATCATCAGTGGAAGTTAGCTGTGGACAGGCCATCATCAGTGTAAGTTAGCTGGGGACGGTGGCCATCATCAGTGAAGTTATAGGGACGGTGGCCATCATCAAGTTAGCTGTGAAGTACACGTGGCCATCATCAGTGAAGTTAGCTGCAGGGATAGTGCCATCATCAGTGCGTTAGCTGTGGGACGGTGGCCATCATCAGTGTAAGTTGGCTGTAGGGACGGTGGCCATCATCAGTGTAAGTTAGTTGTAGGGACAGTGGCCATCATCAGCGCTGTTGGCCATCATCAGTAGGACGGCCATCATCATCTCAGTGTTAGCTGGGAGCCATCACGCGTTACAGGCCATCATCAGTGGAGCGGTTGTAGGACGGGCCATCATCAGTGCAAGTTAGCTGTAGGGACTGCCATCATCAGTCAAGTTAGCTGTAGGGACGTGGCCATCATCGGTGGGCCATCATCGGTGACATCATCGCGAAGTTAGCAGACGGTGGCCATCATCAGGAAGTTAGCTGTAGGGACGGTGGCCATCATCAGTGGGAAGTTATTGTCAAGGGACGGCCATCATCAGTGCAAGTTGCAAGTCAGCAAGTTAGCAGGACGGTGGCTTCATCAGTGGAAGTTGGCAGAAGTCACTGTAGGCGGTGCGTTAGAGCTGAGGACGGCCATCATCAGTGGCCATCATCAGGCAAGTTAGTAGGGGACGGTGGCCATCATCAGTGGAAGTTGGCAGGAAGGGCGGTGGCACATCATCAGTGCAGTTAGTTGTAGGACGGTGGCCATCATCAGTGTTAGTGGTGGGACGCATCACAGCAAGTTAGCTGTAGGGACGGTGGCCATCATCAGTGCAAGTTAGCTGTAGGGACGGTGGCCATCATCAGTGCAGTTCACGGTGTGGAATAACCAGTGAGTTGGTTGTAGGACGGCAAGGCAGGAATGCAGTGTAAGTTGTTAGCTTAGGCGGTAGCCATCATCAGTGGAACGGGATAGGACGGTAGCCATCATCAGCCGAATTGGGTGGGACAGTGGCCATCATCAGTGAAGCGCTGTAGGACGAGGTGGCCATCATCAGTGAAGTTAGCTGTACGGTGGATCGGTTGTAGGGACGGCCACATCATGCATCAGCTGTAGGGACGGTCATCAGTAGGGGCGGAAGTGAAGGTAGGGACGGTAGCCATCATCAGTGGAAGTTGGCTGTAGGGGACGGTGGCCATCATCAGTGTTGTTGTAGGGACTGCACATCATCAGTGGAACTGTTGAGCTCATGTAGGGCATCAACCCATCATCAGTGGAAAGTTGGCTGTGAAGACGGCCATCATCAGTGGAAGCTGTAGGGGCTGAGGGGCCGGCCATCATCAGTGAAATAGGACGGTGGCCATCATCAGTGAAGTTGCAAGCCTTCATCAGTTTAGCTGGGACGGTGGCCATCATCAGTGAAGTTACTGTAGGCGGTGGCCTTCATCAGTGAAGCCAGCTGTAGGGACGGTGGCCATCATCAGTGGAAGGTAGCTGTAGGGGCGGTGGCCATCATCAAAGAGAGGCTGTGGGAGGTGACTGCACATCATCAGTGGAAGTTACTGTAGGGACGGTGGCCATCATCAGTGGAAGGCCAGGACGGTGGCCATCATCAGTAGGAAGTTAGCTGTAGGGCGGTGGCCATCATCAGTGGAAGGTAGGAGGTGGCCCATGGTGGATAAGTGGAAGTTGGCCATCATCAGTGGAAGTTGGCTGTGTGGAGTGCATCATCAGTGGAAGGGGATCGAGGGAATCATCAGTGGAATGGCTGTAAGTGGTATGGAAAGCCATCATCAGTGGCTGTGAGGTGGCATCATGGCTGTAGGGAGCCATCATCAGTGGAATTGTGGTCAGGCCATCATCAGTGGAAGGTGGCTGTGGACGGTGGCCATCATCAGTGGAAAGCTGTGGGGAGAAATGGCCATCATCAGTGTAGGGGAGTGGTATCATCGCTGTGGTGGCCATCATCAGTGGAAGTGGCTGTAGGGACGGTGGCCATCATCATCAGTGCTGTAGGACGGCCATCATCAGTGGAAGTTAGCTGTAGGGAGGTGGCCATCATCAGTGGGGCTGAGGAGCCATCATCAGTGGAATTGGGACGGTGGCCATCATCAGTGGAAGTTAAGGATGGCCATCATCAGTGGAAGAAGGCCATTCATTGAGACGGTGGCCATCATCAGTGTGAAAGCAGTCAATTGGTAGGCCATCATAGCGGTGGCCATCATCAGTGGCTGAGGAGTCGCTGTGTGGCCATCATCATGCCTGGACTGTGGCCATCATCAGTTCAGTGCAAGTTGGCTGTAGGACGTGGCCATCATAAAGATCATCAAAGTGTTAGGGACTGCCATCATCAGTAGGTATCATCTGTGCAGACATGGCCATCATCAGTTGGTAGGACGGTGGCCATCATCAGTGAAGTTAGCTGTAGGGACGTGGCCATCATCAGTGGCCACATCATCAGTGAAGTTAGCTGTAGGACGGTGGCCATCATCAGTGGAAGTTAGGTGACTGTGGCCATCATCATCAAGTGTTAGCTGTAGACGGTGGCAGGTATCACCATCATCAGTAAATTTACTGTGGCCATCATCCAGGCCATCATCAGTGTTGTGGCCATCATCAGTTGCAGGATCATCAGTGGAAGTTAGCTGTAGGACAGTGGCCATCATCAGTGGAAGTAGCTGTAGGGACGTGGCCATCATCAGTGGTAAGAATAGGGACGGCCATCATCAGTGGAAGTTGGCTGTAGACTGGCCATCATCAGTGGAAGTTAGCTGTAGGAGTGGCCTGCCAGGGGTGGAAGCTAGCTGTAGGGACAGTGGCCCATCAGGAAGGTAGGAGTGGCCATCATCAAGGATGGTCCAGTGTGGGAAAGGTAGACGTGTCATCAGTGGAATAGCTGTAGGGGAGTGGCCATCATCAGTGGAAGTTAGGGACAGTGGCCATCATCACACAGTGGCCATCATCACGCTGTAGGGAGCCATCAGTGGAAGTTAGCTGTAGGGACAGTGGCCATCATCAGTGGAAGTTAGCTGTAGGACGCCATCATCGGCTGTATGGCCATCATCAGTGGAAAGGCAGGGACGGTGGCCATCATCATCTGTAGCCATCATGTAAGTTAGCTGTAGGGAGTGGCCATCATCAGTGGAAGTTAGCTGTAGGACGTGGCCATCATCAGTGTAGTTAGCTGTAGGGACGGTGGCCATCATCAGTGGAAGTTTCAGGAACTGTGGCCATCATCAGTGGAAGTTAGCTGTAGAGCCATCATCAGTGGAAGGCTGTGTGGCCATCATCAGTGGAAGTTGGCTGTAGGGACGGTGGCCATCATCAGTGGAAGTTGGCTGTAGGAACGGTGGCCATCATCAGTGGAAGTTGGCTGTAGGGACGGTGGCCAGTGGATGTTTCTTGTTCTTTGCATTTGATTTTTGTGCCTGTGTAGGAGTAATAGTAGGGAATCCTTAGGTGCTATTAAACATTGATGATGATGCAGACATGTTAATGAATTTAAAGATGTTGATGAAGTGCAGCTGTATTAGTGAATTTAAATGTCTTGTGTGTTTTACGACATTGCCAGGTGGAATAATTAATTTATGTTCTCACAGGTATGGCTTGAAATGGAAGCAGCTGTATGAACTGTTTGATAAGAAGAAAGACGCTCTGGACAAAGAGTTACAAGACGAGAAGAGGAAATTGGAGGAACAGATAGAATATGCCAAGTACGAGCACGAGACAGAGATGCTCAGAGAACGTGAGTACTTAGACGGCTGCTGTTGTTTACATACTGTACGACCTTGAGATTTATGGGGGGTTAGGTTATGTTAAGTTGGGGGGGGGCGGGGGTTATTATGAGGTGAAGAACAGCTGGGGTTCCTAACCTTCATGGTGTCTGTCTGGTAGTGTGCTGAAGTTTATTTGATGGGTGGGAGGGAAACACAGGAAACAGCCAAGTTTCTTTATTCCTCTCAATGTATTGTTCTCCATAAAAACATTAGACAAATAAAGAAACTTTGGTCTTTCCTGTGTTTCCCTCCCACCCATCAAATAAACTTGTCAGGATGGATCGATCACATGCTGAAGGTTATTGAAGGCTGTCTGGTGCTTCTAAAATATGAAAGTAGTGACGGTGGTTTCAACGAGGCGTTCAAATACCTGGAGGATGGCAACGGTGTGTATGTGGTCTTACCCTGGTGTGTAAAGTTTTATATAATGATTGAATCTTTGAGAAATGTTGGCAAAATCAGGTAGTTTTGTGTCCAGTCGAGGGATCTTGATGTAGTTTGTGGAAAGATCAACACAACGGGTATCTTAAATGCTTGTTTTTCATCGGTTTGCAAGTCTTTGAAGGAGTCTGTTGGGTGTTAGTGACGTTCTTGTGACACATGACTTACAGTAGGGAACTAAGGACACCGTTAGACTATAGTCCGACTCATAGATGGTGTTTATCCGACAGAGTTACGCCAGAGGGAAGAGATGAATCAGCGTACAAAGTCAGATTACGAAGCGCGTCAGCGTGAGTGGGAGGAACACCGCCGCACAGAAGAGGAAAGACAGCGTCGCCAGGAGGAAGAATTGTCATTGAAGTTCCGTCAGCAAGAGGAGGAGCTCCGCAGACGTCAGGAGGAGAACCGACAATTTATGCAGGTTTGTGCTTTGTCGGTGTAAAATTAATGTTTAGTTCAATTTTTCTCGTAAGTTTTTAATGTTGGATGTTGAAGAAGGTGGATGTATCAGTGTAATGAATGGTTGTGTAGCACATATTAGTGTGATCAGTGAGATGTTAATTCTTACTGACAGATTATTTGATAATTTCTTAAAATTGTGACTAATAATAATAAGTGATAGATCAGTAATTCTAATAATTCTTTTCATCTATTTGATAATTTCTTGAAGTTCTGCATAATAATAAGTGATAGGTTCAAGATTATAATGTCCTTTTAATTGGCAGGAACGTGCTAGTGATATGTTGAAGAATGAAAATAGCCAAGACAGTTTTGGAAGTACTGGTTATCAAGGCACCGAGGGCAGCAACTGGCGCCGCAACAGTGACAGTTACAGATCCCAGGGAGGCAGCAGCTGGCGTGGTGGTGGTAGTGACTCTTGGGGTCGTTCTGGGATGGCAGGTAGTCGTGGAGGCACTAGCTCGTCTGGTCTGGGCAGTAGCTGGGCAGACAGTAGCTGGGATGGTCGTCCTGATCCCTGGCAGAGTGACAGTAAGTGCCCCATCGTGCTCTTCAGCTATTATAAAATAGTTAGTCTTGCACAGACAGTCAGTCTTTCATAGTGAGCTTGTGTGTCATAAGTAAGCTGTCTATAGTTGTTAAAGCCATATTTTATTTGTTTCATTGCAGGTCGCAGTGCATACCAGCGTGGCAGCAGTGAGAGTGAGCTCCCGCCTCCTCCGGTAAGTATTCCACTTTAAATTTCCAACTTGGGTTTTATACTCTTGAAGAATACAGTCTGGTCAGTTATGTGGTGTTTGGCCACATGGCTTAGCCTTAGTAGCATAATGGGCAAGTGTTGTGGGTTGGTCACAACTAACTTAATAGTTTTGTGGTCGGTCTTCATCCCATTTCAACTTGTAATTGTTGGTAACTTTTTTTTTAATTGGAATTAATTAATTTGCTTTTGAAAACTTGCCATTGTTCTAGTATTTTCTTTATAAAATCTTTTCCCCATTGTACCTCATCACTCTTTGAGGAAGTGTGTCAAGTGGTGGTGTTTGTCTTGAGCGAACACTTGTGTTATAACTTGAGCACCAGGAACACTTGTCTCTTCAACTAGGTACAGCATTAGAGTTGGTTGTGCCACATCTTCTCTCAAGGAAAAGTCCTGTTGATTCAATTAGGTTGGCTAATGGGCCTCAGACGAAAATGGTTAGGAGTATAAACATACCTTTAAAACCATAGACAATTGAAAATAAAGGAAATGTATAGATACTTCGAGCAAAATAGATATCATTAACACAAATTCAAAATTGCTTCTGGATTATGGACGGGTGATTATGGGAGTGTAAGATAAACTAAAAAATGACCTATATATAATATATTTATGATGTGCCTGTCAGGCTAATTAACTTGGACGAAAACAAAAAAGCATTGTTGTGGTGATACACAGCGGCGTTTTAAACAATGCTAAACAAACGGCAGAATTGGTAAGGAAAATTAATTTGATACGGAGAAAGAACATTGTCTTCGGTGGGGGTGGTTGGTTGGTTATACTGCACCCTGGAAACCTTAAAAATAAAACATTTTGAAGTTCAAGGCTTTAATTAAAACCTGAGTCTTGATCGAAGTATGGCACATAAAAAGTACCCAGTAGTAGCACATAACAAGAAGTACCCTCTCTATTTTGGTAATTATGTGGTTGTTAGCATTGAAAAAGGGCTTAACTTTGAGTAAATTAATGGGATATATGTAGCACTTGGGGGTGGGGGGTTACCTGTAACTACAGCAAAATGATTGACTTCAAAGATTTTATTAATATTTCAACATTTTTGGATATTTTCTTTTCCAAACGTGGCAGCAAAAGTAACCATTCTGTCATGTGACGAAGCAAAAGTGATCTCAAGTAGTTAAAAAAACACTTCTCCCTCCCTCCTCTCCCTCTCAATTAGCAGTGAACCTTGAGGGATGGGGTGGAGGGTGACCATAAGAGGGGGGTGGGGGGGGGCAAACCCTGAGGGAAAACCTATCGAGAAGGTTTGTCTAACTGTTCAAAAGAGAGGAGGATAAGGTTTGAAGGGCAAAAGGTGTGGTGTCTTAATTTTTATTGTCAAGGCCATGGCGGTCTTAACAGGAAAGTCATTACCTCTTTATATTAGATGGGTCTCTCGCCATCAAGGTAGGGCGCATGGGGTGAATGATATGTGACAAATATTCTGGGTTACTGGCAGACAAAATGTGAGATTTGTGGATGTAATTTTCATATATGATTCCTTTTTAATAATCCCTTGTTCATGTTAAAAGTTTGGTTTGGAAGTGTCTTCAGCTTCTAACTGACCAAACTTATAAATACATGCAGGGAAAGGGGAGTTAAATTTCCAATAAAAAATGGCTGCCAGACCCACTAAGAATGTGATTTATTGAACAAAGGTGAATTTATATCTCTGGAAAACCTTCACTCATAGAAAATGAGCTGATTTACACCACAAAACAAGTGTGGTGAGGTAACAGTCTGGATGGTCTGGGGAGACTCGGTGATGTCCTGTACACAGTGTCAGTCCTACAAGGTGTATCTGTGACATGAAGTCGTTGTATTACTTATGCCTTTCTGCAGTATATGAGATTTATAAGCTCTATTTTTATATAGTTTTCTGCTCGTGATGTTTGACAACAAATTGAGTGGGCAGCCGTCAGGGTTGTGGAAGTTAGTGTACACTGCTCCTCTATTTTTATATAGTTTTCTGCTCGTGATGTTTGACAACAAATTGGGTGGGCAGCCGTCAGGGTTGTGGAAGTTAGTGTACACTGCTCCTTTTATGTCGGTGAATGTTAAGTATTTTAAACTTTTTTAGGACTAAAAAATTATTGAAAACTATTGATTCATGTGAACTTATCATTTTTTATTAGAAATAATTGATGTAATCAATGGAAGGTTGGAGAGGAATAAGTATTCCTGCTACAACACCAACTGTGTGTGTCTGGCGACCAGTGGATGACAACTTGGTCTAGAATTGGTGATCAGTTAATCATGAAGCTATAGGCTTTACTTAATGGGTTAAACAAAGTACAGGTTGTTAGTATACATAATTTTCCTGGAAATGTATCAAGTTTGAGAGTGTCACAAATAATGATCAAGAAATTGAATGCTTGAATAAAACTTATAGTTATACATTTGCACTGAGGTTGCAAAGTCCTATACCATAAGCTGTACTTAAATTGTTTTCATAGGCCGAGGGGCATTGTGTTTACCGTGTCCCATCTGCCATTGTGGTGTTTCACGTAACATGTTATTTTTAATTCACCCGCTGGAAAAGCATTAACGATATTTGGGTAGTGAGTTTACCATTGTTATGCAGATAAACAAGTTGACATTATTTGATATGTTGTATTGATTAATTTCTTACATTGTTGGTGGATGTGATGATGGTACAGTATCTGAACAACAATATTCAGCATCTTGCGTATGTGTAGTCGTAACCAACATGGAAGTTCTCTGCGTGTACATTGGCTTACTTTCCCGGCAAAGAACTATTACCGGTGCAGTATCCAGAAGGATGTGTAACTTGATGCCAGTTCGTGAAGAACTCTATACTGTATGTATATTTGAATTTCGGGAAGGGATGTTCTTTTTCGTCATTGGTGTAAGATCTTGGAGTGAAGAACTACAGTAGCATATAAGTCCCAGCAAAGGCAGTTGTTATCATGACGTCATGTTGAAGAGTTTAATAAATGGACAATGGCAAGTTAAAAGTTGAAATGGGAAGGATGGCATTACAGTATATCTCATTTTTTGTCAGAGAGCATTGGTGTCTTGAAGTTGGGTCATATCTCCAATGTACAGTATACCATACCTTCTGGGACCCATATATTAAAGTGTAAACAAGTTGTGCCTTGCTATGTAGTACAGTACTGGACCTCAAGAGGTTAATTAAAGAGCTTCTGGATTTATAGAAATTGTGGGCCTTATTACATGTGGATTTGGCTTAGCTGTTTGAAGCTGTAGATTTAAGGCAAACAAAAGCTAAAAAAGAAAATTTTGTTGAAGTTGATTGATCAATTTTTGTTGTCGCAATTATGGTGTGTTGATTTGCAGATTCCAGAGTTTTGCTTTGTTTCGATTGCAAGTGACGATGATAATGTATATTACTAACGTGCGAGAGTGAGTTTGGTGACGAGGTCATTTATTTATTTATATTGTTGGATGTACAAAATGCAAATTTACACACAAAAGCAACTACAGGCACAAATCAGTCGAATAGAGTACGTGTATTATATTGTCTTGATCATTGTTAGTTTTATCTAAAGGTACAGACTGTACTGAACACATGAGATGAAGTTGTAATTTATGAGTACAGTCCAGTACATTTATAATGCTTAGCACAGGCAGTGTTGGCTGATTACCATAAAATTACTGTTATTCTTTCTTCAGTTACAGGCTGTACAATAACACAACTTGGATGATTATTATTACTGCTCCATGTTATGCCAGAGGTAGGCAGCAACGGCAGTAGGGCCAGGGAAATGTCATATACAGTACTGTACAGTACCCATCTAACAGTTCAACCTGACGTACAGTATGTTCAGAATTTAATGACAAAAAAAAAATCGGAAACAAATGATATTCTTTTTTATGAAGGTTTTACGGCTGTTGCTCTGAGAGTAAGATGAAAAGTTTGTTAATAAAGTGGTAGAGAAAAAAGTAATTTTTGGGACTTGATAATGTGAGAAATTTTATAGTCCTACAGCATGATTATTGATTATACAGTCCTGGTTAAACCAGGACTCATCATTACAGTAGGCAGAGAGAACAATGGAAATGAATATCGTTGACTGGAGACAATTACTCCTTCAGTTTATCGTGGAGCGTGAGCTGGGTGTGTGCAATAATAATAATTAATAATTAACGGTTTATTGAAATAGCATGGCAGCTGGAAGGCTGAAAATATACATTTACATAATTGGGGAATGGGTCTCTTGATTTACAAATGATATACAGGTAACATAAGTGATACAAATATGCTGTAGGTTGGGACTGGGCTGTTCTTATAGCTTGTGTGTGTGTGTGTGTTTTAAAATAAATTGCATATAATTTACAAGATCATGAAATTGATAAGAGATTAGTGTAGATTACTTATATAATACTGTAGTATGTGCAGGAAAAAAGTCTAGCAAGATTTACAAAAGAAAAAAGTCCAGCACGATTTCCAATGAAATGTTGAATTTTGCTCATTCCTTCTTTAGGTTTATTTTCAACCAAAGAAGTACTGTAAGATGGGGTGATTTCAGACAGTGATTGAGGTTTTTTAAACTGCAGTTTTAAGTTTGAAGGCTAAAAGCATATATTAGAAACCCTATTGGTGTGTGAACTGATCGGCTATCCATATGTGTCAACAGAATTTCAGCAAATAACATACTTTTTTTGTGAAAAGAAGATTTAGAGGTGTCCAAAGTCTTCGGAAAACAATGTTAAGTCAATGGCTGTACCTGTCAAGAGCTGGGCCGGACAGTCTAGGGGTGACTTCAGACATCAATAAATTTGGAAGGAAAAATAAAACTGGGCAAAAATGTAAAGCTACAAAGTTACAAGGGAAAAAGAGTCGGAAGGGAAAACTTTTCAAGAAAATTTTATTATATTAAAGCAAGATGCTATTTGGTTCTGTTCGGGGCTCATTTAACTGATGTTCGTGTTTTGCCTGTAGATTACACCTTTTTTTTATTTCATTATCAGTATCATGGATAATGCTATTACTGTACAAGTTAAATACTGTATTATGCAATTGTGCAAGTATGTGTGAATGATATTTGGATTGTGCCTCCCAAGTCATTTTGGAGCTTTCCAAAGTCACCACAGGTCGAAGGCAGTTTTCACGTAACTCCATTCAAGTCAAATTTTTGAGTACTGTATACAGTACAGGATATATGAAGCACCTTAGATTGTTTTTAAATTTTCAATATTCAATATAGAAAAAGTTTCTAAAATTTTTCACTGGTTATATTACTCTTATGTATTGTACTGTACTCTGGTACACTCATGCCAGAGAAAATTTAGTAATACACAACTTGAAATTTTTTGGAAAAATGTGGATTTTGGTTATCCATGTTGACTTGTATTTATTACATACACTTTAAACTTGCGAATGATGCTCACATATGAATATCACATACAGTAATTAGGGCAATATTTTGATGCCCAGAAAACTTTTCTATAACTACAAGCTGTTGCCTCTTTAACTTTCTTTTTTTTTTCTCTAAATTTTGTCCTAAGTCACCCCATCCTACAGTACAATAGTTGACGGTGATGCAGTGTTGCCAGGAGTAAAACGTATGTGGAAAAAGTAGATTATTGAGTGCAATAATGGTCAGTAGTCACAGCACCCTACCTAGAGTTGTTCAGCGACAAGCTTGTAAGCAATGTGTAGTAGTCTTATGTAATTAAAGCCTGGGTCACGAGCCCCGGATATAGTTACTGTACTCTTTGTTCCTTCATTCACGACGTCTTGTAAATATCTCTGGTGACATATTAACATGGACTTAGTTCCTGGTTGTAGTATACAGTACATTGAAGCCCCATATAACGGACTGTCCTGTCCCATATACCTGTAGTCCTTTAGTTGGAGGTTTCACATCTCATATACCTCGGTATAGCTGACTGCCCTCCAACATAGTGCGTCAGACGGAGGTTTCACTGTACAGTACGTGAGGAACACGGAACTGAAGTAGGACCAGGTCTGTTGTGCCCCATGATGCATCTCATTGGTGTTAATTAAATCTGTACTGACAGTGCTACAACAATCTGCCACTTAAATCACTTTAATATCATCTTC
This sequence comes from Homarus americanus, assembly GCF_018991925.1. NCBI lineage: Eukaryota > Metazoa > Arthropoda > Malacostraca > Decapoda > Nephropidae > Homarus > Homarus americanus. The sequence goes on along the minus strand of NW_024737097.1, from coordinate 22,871,884 downwards.
ACTGGTTCCAAAGTTATGATAATTTGAAGGTTCACAAATTTCTACTGCCTTTTTCTGTTTTTCATTTATGTTGCTCATCCTACTTGGGTTTTGTGAATCGTCTGTAATAACGTGTCACGGTAAATATTTCTTACAGATTTCTACAACACCTTCGCTATTTCTTGCAGTATGTGTGTGTTTTTATGCGGCTAAGGGACTTTATTGTTATGTTTATTCCTACTACAGTTTTAACCCTTAAATGGCAGCCATCATCAGTGGAAGCTAGCTGTAGGGACGGTGGCCTTATATTGATGTTTAACTTCCGAGTTTACCAAATAAAAAGTAAATCATTATTGAATATCAGAGAAAATAAACTTTCGAATATTTGTACATTAAACGCTCCTCAACATACAATAAAAAAAGTAATTTCACGTTATATGAATGAAATGAGATGTGGTGAGAACAGGAATGTAGTTGGCCTGTGGTTGTGTGAGGTCAGGTCATAGAAGGTTTGTTATGTCACTGAGGTGTATAGCTGTCGGCTGAAGGTCAACTCTTTATTGATGAGAGATGAGACAAAGTCCAGTAACAATGATGAAAATAATGATGTCTGTGAGTGAGACTTGTTATATGTAGCAAAACTGTCTAATTTTACCCCATCACCCAAGAAAGGTATATTAATACAGTATTAGTGTTTTACCACAAATTGTTAGGTGCAAATATGAAATACAGTACTGTGCGAATAAACAGGGATAACTGTATTCTTTTTAATGTTGTTCAATATATAAGTTATCAGATACAGTGGTCCCTCGGTTAACGAACACAATCCGTTCCAGCAGGTTGTTCGTTAACCGAAACCATTGTTTCAAAGGGTTTTTGGGTAATTGGTTCCAGCTCACCGAAAATTGCCTAAATTCAACAAAAATGGCAGAAAAGTTCACTTACTTTGAGGAGGTGTGTATGTAGAAGGCTCCTGGATGATGATGATGGGAATTAGAATGGGGGTGGAGGAGAAGGAAGAAGAGAAGTCACCCCATGCTGCCATTTCACCCATAAAATTTTAGTTCTCTTGGTGTATTTCAAGATTATTTTCTTTAAATCAACACTGCACTGCATTATATATTGTCAATATGTAAAATATATTTCAAAATGACCAATAATTTGCTTGGAAACACAGAAAAAAGCATTTAGTTGAAGAGAGTCTCAAGCAAGATGTTACCTCCAGTGAAAACAGAGAGAGACTAATGCCTGTTTGCTGTGTTAAGAGGCTGGATGCCGCGCATTATACTAGTCACTTTACCTTCAATTATGTTCAATAATTGTTAAAATGACTAAAAAATTGAATATTAAACTTTTAAAATTATTGAATAGTATAAACTTCTTGATATTTACTAAAATAGTAAGGAATTTAAGCCCTAGAACTGATTAATGTATTGGCGGACTAATACTAAAGCTGGTTGACCGGCCAGTGCAAGCGAAAACATGTTGAGGTCGGTTCGTAAGACATTCGTTAACCGAATTTTTGTTCGTTAACCGAATTTAAGAATCTTATGGGAGGCAGTTCGTTAACCAAGGGACCACTGTACTGTCATTATAAAAGATGGTGTTTCTAAACAGCGTAGTAAACGTACAGATTTAACAAACGTGTGTTTAAAAGTGTACAGTATATTGTATCTCCTTTTATAAGCGTTTTCTTAATACTTCTGTTGACCGTAATTTATTTATTTTTATTTTTTGTATAAAAGCGTTTACTCTCATTGCTGTATTATTTAACATTTTCACAATAAATTAACAGGCCTCAAACCATGAAATAAACACAAATATCAAAATAAGGTGCATGTTTCCTGCTGTAAAGCTGTGACAAACAAACGAATTTCCTGGACAAACTGAGGAAATAATCGGGAACATTTGGCTTAGCTAAGTTCAATTATCTTTGTTTTTTGGTTTTGGGCATTTGAGATAAACAATTCTTAACCTGTATAATCCTCCTGCCCCCAAGAGAGATGTAATGTAGTAGCTAACTTTTTCATATAGTTGGTAGAATTCATTGGTGTCGGTTCACCATTGTTGCCTCGATTTTAGAACTGTGACCCAAAAGCCTCCAGGAAAGTCACTATTTAGATGATCCTTTTGAAGTTTAGTGTAACAGTGATGCTAACATCGGGACTGATTTGTGGAAGTGTTTCGTGTTTTATCGAGTATTTGTAGTGGAAAAAGAAATAAAATGCCTCGGTAGTAGACTCATTTTGTTGTCATTGATTTGCATTTATAGGACAAGTACAGTATGTGTAAGGAGGGTAAATGTGGTAGGTGGTCGTATAATGCTTGTAATCAATAATTCTTTACATTACAGTACGTACTGCATTGGTCGTTAGGTGGTTTGAGCAGCTGTCATTTATCCTTGATTGGCAGTCTCACTCTTGTTATATCGGAGCTGACCCTTTCCTCTGTGTTGCTTTTTTAACATGACTGTGGCACATTTCCTTTATTGGTTTACATTGAATTCCTGTGAGTATTGTATCAGGTATATACTGTAGTTGTGCACAGTGATGCCACATATAGATGTCTCGCCCATAGTGTCTCTACGGAAAAACACATTGGGTTTTTGGGTAACCTAAAGGAAGATACAACAGTGACGAAGCCTCCCTCCTTCATCACGAGCCAGTCAGTCAGTCAGCAGAAGCGCATTGTAATGAAGCAGCGTCGGATGGGTGTGCTTGATGTTTTTTAACTTTTGTGTTTGATAGTGCAGGGAATCTTTCACTTACTAGAAACAATGATCAAATAATATTAGGGTCACTAAAGAATTTTTGGCGACCATCTTTTTTATATATTGAAAAAAAAATCCACTGACTTGTCGGACAACAAGGGGATACATCAGAACCTCCATTTAATAGACTAGATGAAGGGGAAGTCCATTAGATCGACGTTCGGACGTTAACCCTTAAGTCCCGGGTTAGGGTTCTGCTGGCAGTAAACCCCGCATGGGGATAATTCTAGAAAAAATCAACATTTAAAAAAAAGTGGCAGGAATAGGTGGACGTTCTGGAAAGTCACCCGGGACCTAAGGGTTAAATATGAAACCTCCGTGTAATGGACTATAACCATTAGATTGGGGTGTATTAAATTCAGTAGAGGTTTTGCTGTGTATTGTTTAGTGTATATCAGAAGACTGTGTAGAGAAAATCTTGGTATTGAAAATGGATTACTGGTAGAGCTTACCCTCAGTGGTCCCCCAGTATCAGGTGATAATACAGCGGTCCCTTGGTTAACGAACACAATTTGTTCCAGAAGGTCTTTCGTTAACCGAATCCATTGTTTCAATGGGATATCGGGTAATTGGTTCCAGGTCACCGAAAAGCACATACAAAGTAAAAAAAAATGCAGTAAAGTACACTTACTTTGAGGTGTGTATGTAGAAGGCTCCTGGTTGATGATGATGATGATGGGAATTAGAAGTGGGGGCAGAGGAGGAGAAGAGAAGGAAGTGGGGATGGAGGAGAAATCACCTTTCAGGGGACCCATGCTTGATGCTGTCATTTCACCAATAAAATTAAGTTCACTAGGTGTAATTCAAGATTATTTTATTTAAATCAACACTGCACTGCACTAAATATATAATGCAGTGCAGTGTTGATTTAAATATGTTAACTTAAGTTCAGAATGACCAATATTTTCAATGAAAAATGCAAAAATATTCAAGACACCAACAAAATGGATGTTCACTCCACTGTCAACAAAGCCTAACTGATGCCTTATGGCTGAGTCAAGCTTCTGATGGGTGCACAAAAACTAGTTCCCTGTACTGCATATATCAGAATTTTAAATGTTAAAATTACTAATAATTTTAATATAAAACATGCAAAAAATATTAAATAGCACAACTTTATTGATATTTACTCCATTGGAAACAAATGTAAACATAGAACAGATTACTGTACTGAATTGGCAGACTAGCCCATCAGCTGATGCTCACAACAAAACGTGATTTTCGTAAGGATTTCGTTAATCGAATTTTTGTTTGTTAACCAAATTGAAGATTCGTATGGAAGGTAATTCGTTCACCGAACAGTTCGTTAACCGAGGGACCACTGTACTGTACAGCAGTGGGTTGAAGGTGGTCTGCAGGTGTGAGACGTCCATTAAGCGCAGCGTCCGCTGACTGAATATGATTTTACTACCGGTAGTCGTTTGCCTCTGTTATCTTGAGTATATTTTGGGGACGAGGAAAGTGGTGAAAGGAATTATGGTGTTTGGAAAAGCCATAAAATTGTTTTAACTTTGCTTATAATGTGAGAAGCAATTACAAGGTGCAATGTGAGAAGTATTACTGTACTGTACTGGCAGGTGATGAGTTTAAGTTTTATAGCAAAGCTAAATAGATATACAGTTACAGTACAGTACAGTATTGAGTGTGTTCCTTGATGATTGAAGCTTAACCTGGGATTATCTGATCACATTTGTTCATGTATTACTTTTACCTGTACTCTTAAACAGTAGCCATCATCAGCGTAAGTTAGCTGTAGGCACAGTGGCCATCATCAGTGGCAGTTAGCTGTAGGGACTGGCCATCATTAGTGGATGTTAGCTGTAGGGACAGTAGCCATCATCAGTGGATGTTAGCTGTAGGGACGGTGGCCATTATTAGTGGACGTTAGCTGTAGGGACAGTAGCCATCATCAGTGGATGTTAGCTGTAGGGACAATAGCCATCATCAGTGGATGTTAGCTGTAAGGACAGTAGCCATTATTAGTGGATGTTAGCTGTAAGGACAGTGGCCATCATTAGTGGATGTTAGCTGTAAGGACAGTAGCCATCATCAGTGAATGTTAGCTGTAGGGACAGTAGCCATTATTAGTGGATGTTAGCTGTAGGGACAGTGGCCATTATTAGTGGATGTTAGCTGTGTTTTGTGATACATATTGGAGGTTTTGGGGTTGTAGCAGCAGTTGGAGGTTTTAATATGAAATGTGACTTAGCGTAAATTTTATTTGATAAAAATTGATAATAAAGTTAGTTAGGCCAAACCTCCTTTACCCCATAAGGATAATTTACCACAATTTTCAACCTTTGATCCTTCATGAAGCTTCAGTACTATTGTTGCTTGTCTTGGAACTTGTTTAACGGTATTGGTGATGGAAAACCGTTTGTGTTAGCAAGTTAAAGTACTGTAAAGTATACTATGGAGACGTTGGTGTTGGTTATATCATAGTAGTTGAGAAAATTGCTGCTTGAGTAGTTTGTACTGTATAATATTTTTGTTTTCTTTGTAACTGTGCACAGTTGTAATTAAATTTATCTTTGGTTTATGAGTACAGGTACAAATATTTGCACTTGAATCCTAATTGGAAACATTGCATTGAAGAACTGCATTTAAATGTTTGACAGAAACAAATGTAATGTGGCTTGGAGACAAGAACCCTGATGCTTTATAAAACTTAGTTTGAGGACCTTGAAAGACTTGCCTCTGGTACTGCACTCTACTCTTTATTTTGCATGTACAGTATTCTTGTTGCAGTTTTATCGATTTTCTTATACATATACTGCATATATATATATATATATATATATATATATATATATATATATATATATATATATATAATTTTTCCCTGTGTGTGTTCCTTGTTGTGGGTCATCGGTGCCGCCAGTGAAAGACTTTACTATTTGTGTGTTAAGTTTTCTCCCGGCAGATATACCTACTCTAGTGATGGCTAAATAAAAGTTTAAATCCTGTATTACTGTATTGTACTGTTATTGCCTGTAATAGTTGAAGCTTGACTCTCACTGCTCTACCACCCAAGTGGAAATATTTACTGTATTGTACCTCCTTAGTTCCTTATAGTTTTCCCATTAAGGAAATAATTATGTTCTGGACTTTTTATTTCTCAAAATCTTAAGATTGTGGTACTGTTTATTATTGGTTTTCAGTAAGGTAATACAGTATTCTGGCTTATAAAAGTTGAAGTTATTTTTATTAACAATTCTAGAAATGACTTCATGTTGCAACCCGACTTAAGACTGTGGGTAAAATATCACCCAAGTGAGATACTGTACTTAGGTCTTAAGGTATTATATGCTTGGTGTGTACTGTACACTACACCCAGTACTGTGCATTACAGTATTATGAGGTTTTGTACCTAAAGGTGAACTAGGTGCAGGAGCTGTGACTGGCCTGCAACACAGTGCAGTAGAATGAGTCCTGGTCACATGTAAGCAATGGCAAGAATGACCTGCCTATTTTTATTAATTTGAGGAGACGTTTTGTTTTTCTCGGTGATGTTTGACAATAGTAATATATAGTACACTGATAAGAAAATAGTTTGCTGGGGTTGTAGTTTATCGGAGCTACGCTGATGCTAAGACGAGTTAAAGTAAGGAAATGTGCCGTTTTTCTCCATAACACGGCTAGGGTGTGCCTTGATGTACACTCGCCAGAAACTTCTTGAACTCAATAAGCTCTATGCAACCTGAAAAATGAACAAAGAATTTGAAATCATTCCCAGATGACAAAACCCATTCTGCTCATTTTTACATTCATTGTGCCCAGGTGTTCAAGAAGCTTCTGTTGAGTGTACAGTACTTATTTATGAAATGTAAATAGTATTTCCTGAATTACCAAAAAGGTTTCTGTAAGATATATTCTACCTGACTGACTCACAATGGCTGGCAATCTTAACCCTTAAACCCCGGGTTAGGGTGCTGCTGGCAGTATCCCCGTGGGGATAAACCGAGACAAAATGCAACTTTTCCAATAATAATAATAATTATAATAAAAAAGTCGGGAAAATAGATGGACGTTCTGGAAGGTCACCCGGGGCCTAAGCGTTAACACTACAAAAAAGGGGCAGGGAAATTAATGCACATAAGTTGGGCCTTTTTACAGCTGGATATCATGTGCTATTTTTTTCCACTAGAAGAAATGTTATGTGATAGTGGTTGTTGTAACACCTTCTCACCAGCCTGTGGAAGGACCAGCCTGTAACACCCCATGATGTTTACATGACAAACTTTCAATTTTTTTTGAATGGTGTGTTATAAACTAATGTAAAATAATAAGTAAGAATTTTCAGTAATTAACTGTTTAACACAGTACTTAAATGGCTAAGACAGTAATTATCCAGTTAAGACTGTAATCAGTCAACACAGTCAAACTGTTAACCCCCTGGGCTACAGGCTATGGTCGGCATCCCCCCACCCTCTCCGTGCTGGTATATTTGGGAACATTTAAATAACAAATAAGTCAACAATTTTTGTCTTACAAACTGGCCATGTATGTTATAAACAGGAAATAAATGCGTGTCCTTACCTCAGGTTGGCAACACGGCCAGAAAGAGTCGAGAATGTTCGTGAAATGATGTGTGTGTGATGCAAAGTAAGCAACGCCAATTTATAGGCAGTATGAGGTACAGGACACTTGTTTTACTGTAAAGTATATAGCTATTAACAATAATTATTACTGTTCCAATAATTGATGGTGATACTAGACGTGCTTGGGGGTAGGAACACATGATGCGAGTTGAGCCCAAGGGCCAGATTCCTACATCACAGAAGCTAAGAAGAGAATGGGTGACTCATGTGTGAGTGAGTGAAAGATAAATGTCTACTTGGCAACAATATACTTGTATATATATATATGTATATAAATTTTTTTTTTACGGGCACTAGCCCACCGGGCACAGGTAATTTTTAAGGACCCTCATCAAGGCCCCGGGTTATAACATAACAAAATAATAATAATAATTATGATGATGATAATAATAATAATAGTACCTGAAATAAAATTAATAAAAATATTTAAAAATAAATAATAATAAAAATTTATAAAAAATATAAATAATGATAATAATACCCCCTGTAACAATAAAGAGCCATAAATAAATACAAAAACTAAAAAATAAAATTATCAATAGTGAGAAATGATATACAGTATGTATGTTGTGTTGTCAAAGTGAGAGAAACAATTGACACCCTGCAATTGTGTGTAAATGAGGCAGAAAGTCAGATGAGCAACCTGGGACTTGGTCACACTTTTTGTGTTGCCATATGGCAGCAGGGTCTACCATTAGACAACACATTATGCTTCCAATATCTTCCCAAGTGGTAGTACCTCCCTGTTTGGTAGCTGCCCCTTTTATTCAAATAGGCCCACGAAAGATGAAAACTTGATATGACGTGACCCAAAGCCTAGGGGTTAACACAGTAATCAACCAATTAACACAGTAATCAAACAGTTAAGCCAGAAGACATGACACACAAAAGTAGGAAACAATGAATAATTCAGACTGTACAGTTTGAGAGGCATGACTGACAATAGCTTCACTGACTTACTTTACGAGGCAAATGCCGGTATGCCAATTGAGTGACACTGTCCAATTTGATGATTCATTTTGAGCTGTGTTCATGTTTGTTGTATGGGCAGCAGTTCAGTCAGTCAAGCTTTACTCCATTTGCTGTCTTTCAAAAGTTGGAGACATCGTATCCCTTCATCATCATTTTCTCTCGGATCAAGATTGAAAGTTAAAAAAGTTGCCATAGAAAGATTTAGCCATTGCTGTTTAGTTGGGTAACAAGTATCATACTTTATTATACTGTACATGATTTTTTTTCTTTCTTGTTAATGTGAATCCTTCTTCTAGCCAGCCAGTCATGTGTGGACTGAACTATACCTAAGTGTTATATACTGTACTGTGTTGAACCAAAACATTTGTAGGTGTAACATATTTGTAAAGACAAAGTAATTAAATTTGTCTTTTTCAGTGAATAACCAAGATGCATTTGTTGGAAAAAAAGTTTGTAGTGTTAATTTTTTTTCTTTTTAGCAGGAATGTTGAAGTTTTCCTCCCATTTTTTAGGAAGTGAAATAATTGGATGGAACTTTGAGTTGGCAAAAGTGTGATGGTTGTCTGAAACCTGACATTTATCATCTCGGAAATGGTTACCATAAGACAAAGGTTAACCTAAAATGTCTTGAGGAAGAAACTTTTTTTTTATATACCCTGTAGGTGGAAACTCCTAGGTTGAAAGTTGCAAGGAGGCAAGATGCAAGGAAAATAAACTAATTGGTTTTGTTTTTAGGGTGCATGCAATTTCACATCTTTGTTGCTAAAGCAGCCTTTCTTTCTGACACTGATGCTGTTTCTCACCGTATGGGGTGGCCTCAACAGACCACCAACCATGCTGGTGGTTCCTCCTCCATACGCAACCCAGGGAGAGGGGAAGAGAAAGAGGCAGAGGACACCACCAAGGAGGTGAATATTCTGCTCCTATTAAGACATTTTACCTTTTTTTTTTACTCTTAATGAGGGCCACTCTTAACACACACACACCTGGGGCTCTCACTCAGCTTTATGTTACACTCTACAGTACCTACCCACTTGTACTCGCAGGAATCCATCAATTTGACCCATACAGTACAATGATTCCAGCCGAGAGATTATTTCTTCTCAACTCATCTCTAGTGAAGCACTGTATTTAATTTAGGGGTACAGTATTAACTTTAAAATTGGACCATTAAAACTACTTAAGTAAAATGATTGTATGATCCAGTGTAATTGTGCCATATATTGTGCTTTACAAGTTGTGGATGGAGAGGATGATTGGTGATTGCAGTCACTATCTACCTACAGTACCTAAAGAATTTAAAAGTCACTTGCAATTGCATGCCCATGAGAATTTTGATATTGTTATTGATAAAAAAATTACCTGATTAACCATATAATGAGAAATAAAGGGGAATCTGGTATAGTACAACACTTACGAAAAATTGGTGAAACAAAAAGCAACTAGACGAAGCATTAGGACAGATTACCTACAAAAATAATCTTTGTTTTTTTTGGGTGTGGGTTTGATGATAATTTGTTCTTGCCTTAAGATCTATATGGCCATTAAATTTACCATACAATGTGGGTTTTGATTCTTGGAATGGGCAGTCTATTGCAGTGAAAAAAAAATGCATTCAACAAGTGATTAACGTTGAGCAAGGCACAACAAAAGGCATGGAGAGAAAAAAACAAACAAACCCATCCAGTGTTTTTTTTTTTGTTAAAGCAAGAAATTTTATTTTAAGAATACAAAAAGCTGGAGATTGACCCTATGCAACATTAGTATTGCTCTCTGACAATTAGGCTGTTTGATCCATATATACTGTATATATTCCTTTAAGTACATCATCATTAGCAGACTATATAGTGCATGTTCTCGTTATGTTTTAGTCTTCACAGAACTGCTTAAGGTTTCTTGTGGATATACAGTAAGATGTTTTTCTTTTCAGAGTCTCAAGTACTTTTTAAAAGTTTTAACTTATATTACAAATGGAAATATTTTTTTCAGCAAGTACAAGTGTATATGTGGATCAGTGTAAACAAATAAACAGGACAAAATGGTGTGTGAGTGTAAGAGCTTTTATGTGTTGGTTGGTGTTTTTCTCTGACTTTGTGTTTATTCCCTTATTAAGGTTGTTATATTTAGCATAAACCATAAGACTTTTACTACAGATAAACATCGGCTTTATCACGCTGTCATGTTTACACAATTTTGGGTAAATTTTAATGGCAAGTGTGTAACGATTATTTTGGAAAATTTTATTTTATACAGTTGAAACTTATGGAGTTACAGTGGATGCCATTCACTTCCCATTATCTTGTAGTGTGAGAAAACTAAACCATTAATATGTGATGAACGTTTTATCTTAGTCGTTCACCCGTGTGTGTAACCTGAGGTATTTTCCTGAATAGTAATTATTACACTGAAGTAAATTTCAAGAGTAAGTAGAATACCATAAATTGGAAGAGTTACGTATATGAGGAAATAAAATTGTGGTGCGTACAGTACAGTAGTACGTCTGTTTGTTGTGGGTAAAGTGTAGGCCATTCAGTGGGCCTCCAGCACAGTGCGTCAACAAGAGGAAGTGAATAATACCCTAAAGTTAATCAGTTGTCTTGGATGAGAATTAAGTTCTCGTGCGCTGCTATGGGTCAACAACACCTGAACATGTGTCAGATACAGTACCTGTACAGTACTGTAATGGGCACAATATTACTGTGTGGTAATGGACAAGTGAAGGTGAATCTTCAATTTAATCTTTTAAAGTTTTCTGGTTTCAACTGTTAAAAATAATTTTATCAAGTAATGTTGATTTAATGTAAGTGATTTGGGTGGTTTATCCCAGCATAATATTGCCTTCTTGAAGTGAACTAAAGTGTTAGAGGTGAGGGGGTTTTGAACTACTGCAGGGTAAATTAAGGATTAATTTACTCCTTTTCCTTCAAACCTTATACTGTACTGTACATAACATAGCTTGTATGCGTCTCTCAACACTGGGGGGATCAAATGCCTGCCTTCATGGCATTAAAGTAATATATTAAAAAAACAAACAAAAAAGAATAATATTCGTATTCAATATTCACTTTAAAACTTCATTTCGATGCATCTTTTTAAACCCACTCACATAGGACCCCAACACGTTCCTGGAAAACTTCAACCGCGGGCGTAACTTTGAGCAGGAAGGAATTGACTACGCTGGCCAAAGAGGCCGCGACGCTGGCCGCAGCCGCTGGGGACGCAATGACCACGATGACTACGGCCCGGCCAAGAGGGCTCGCTACTAGACGTGGATGATAGGGCTGGTCTCTGAGCTCATATTAACATGTTAGCCTTTACTCCACAAAGATGCCATCAACCATTCACTGCATTCATTAATTTCTGTATAAATGATTGGTTTGGCTTTATGGGGATGGGGCAGTAAAAAATCCTGATCTTGCATTTCTTGAACATGCACCAAATATATTAAATGTTCTTTTAAGAAAGTTTTTTGGATACCCTCCATTGTTTTAGTGCGAGTCGTGCAAGAGCTCCGGCTCTGCAGGAAATGTTCAGCAGGAAGACTTTAGGTGAAGTCACTGCATATCTTGTATCTGATGAGACTAGTTTTGATGAACCTGTTAAAATATTACAAGTTTTTCAGGGTAGCAACACTAGGGAGTAGTTTTTCATTACTGTGAGAAGTATTCCATATTGGGTTCATTATACCATAACCCAGTAGTATACTGTACTGTAGTTTGTAAGTCATTATGTGCAAGTGTTTTATGTCACATGGTACTACATATTTTGGTAAAACTAAAATTTATTTTATACACTAATGATGAAGAATTATTTTTTTTTATTGTCAGTTGTACAAAGATTGAGTTAGTCTCTTCATAACTTGTATGAATATTTTCTTTGTCTTATCTTAATAAATGTAACCTTATAATTGCTACATGTATAATTAGCTTCTACCTTTTGTGGGTCATAATGCAACGTACAACTTCTCAACTGCAAGTAATATCTTGTAAATCAATTTTTTGTTTTTACTATACTTGTGTTGCTACGTCAGACCGCTCGCAGTGTGACGCACATGATTACCTGTTGAGAAAATGCCAGTGTAATGACTCCATCATTTATGGTTTCAGTTAAATGGTAAATTGGCAGCAGGGAAGACCAGATTAAATTTGAATGATAGAAAAGTTTTAAGAATCTTTCCAGAAAAATGGGGGGTTGGATGGTGTTGGTTTATTTATTTATTTTATATTTTTCCTCGGCCGAACATTTACAGTAGTGTACTGTACTTGCATGTTCTTGAAAATAAGGAATTTGTAATATTAATGAGAAATGATGACTCAACTTGTTCAGAAATTATTGTTGGAAAATATATTTTATCTTAAACGTTTGCTAGAAGTTAAGTAAGTTTAATATGCATAATATAAAATGAACTAGTTATTGAGTTAATATGATTCATGTACACCACAACATCAGTTTCCTCACTGCTCTTCACTTTATCTTTGGGAAGTTTTGTAAAAAAAAAAATAATCTTTAGTCTTACTTTAATTTAATATTGTATTAAACATACATTAAACCTAACTTACTAACAGTGGTGAAGCTGAGTCGGGCAGTCTTAAGTTCTGCTACACGAGACGGATCTTAACTTATGGAGTAATTTTCAGAAATTTGAACGGTAAAATACAAAAATATATCCACAAAATGTTGTTTTCAATTATACCACGAATGTGTCTCCATGGTTTACTGCAGTGAGCAAGTTTGTTACAGTTTTAAACCAGATGGTGAGTGGTGGGAGCCCCTACAGTAGGTGTGTTCCCACCCGACTCTTCCTTTATTTTCTAACCATGTTTTTCGTGGCTTAAGTTTTAAATGTCCTGATAGTTTGGGGGTACTGTATTAAGGCATAAGAGGAAATTATTATTACTCACAATATCAATGATGATAAAATTGCAGCAAACTTTGCGAATGCAAACTTTAAGAAATATAAGATGGATATTTATTTTCCTAAAGTTTTATTTGGTGAAGCTGGGCACGGTATACCCAGTGTTCACAGTCGATCATGGTACAATTATACAGTGTTTCAGTATTATGGCACAATTATACACCGAGTATCATGGTACAAATATACACTTGTTTCAGTATCACGGTACAAATATACAGCGTTTCAGTATCATGGTACAGTATACACTTTCAGTATCATGATACATTATACAGTGTTTCAGTCTACTCAGTACAGTACAGTATATCCAGTGCTCAATGGTCATGAAAATGTTTAAATTTACTAAAGTGAAGAGGTTTTTAGTTAAGAAGTTTAGTGTTGAGGGTATTATGGTATACCTTCATATTGGTGGTTCATCTGCTGGGTGGTTGAGTTGTACACTTGTCTCTCAAGGGCCAGGGGCTGTATATCTTAATCAAGGGACAGAGGCCATACCTAACTTAAGGGCCAGGGGCTGTATATCTTAATCAAGGGACAGAGGCCATACCTAACTTAAGGGCCAGGGGCTGTATATCTTAATCAAGGGACAAAGGTCATACCTTACTCAGGGTTGTGTACCTTGGTCTCAAGGATGAGGAGCTGTACTGTACTGGGGATTGACTTGAAGTATAATGTGTGGCTGTTTTTGTTGGGTCCCGTAATGAAAACTTGATACAGGTTTAAGCATAAGATATAGGTCCTGTTTCTAGAAACAGTTTTACTCAGTCATTTGGTGCATCTTTAAATATATGTTGGCAGTGGCTAGTAAACTCTTAAGTGAGGAATGAAACAGCTGCTGCAACACTGAAAACTTTGTGGAATTATTGTTATAAATTCTCTTAGCATTGCAGGAGTTATATTTTACATGACATAAAGTGGAGTATTAAAGGACCGGCCGTCACAGGAAACAACTCCCATGATGTCGTTAAACATTGAATGATTTTTTTGTACCAAGGGTGGATCGTAGTCCTTGGCTGTTGAAGTTATATGGTTAAATTAAGACTAATTTTTAAAACAAGAACAAGTTTGTTTCAATACTTAGGGCAAATTATATTTTAACTGATAGTACCAGAGTAAATAATACTGTACAGTATAGGCAAACCCTGACTTACAATCACCTGCACTTATGACCAGAATCCCAATACATTTATCACAAAAATTTCTTGATTAACACCCCCCCCCCTTTTTTTAAACATTATTTTATAATGCTTGATATTAATATTTACAGATATTACGTTATTTGTACTGTGTGGGATGGTGATTTTTTGGTATGGGCAGGGTTGTGCTTAACTCGACATAACCTAGGGAATTAACACTGTTCCGACTTGTCAACAGGGTTCAGGAAGGTAACCCATTTGTAAGTCAGGGAGGGACTGCCTGTACAGTAAGCAAAGTGTTTTTAAAATTAGTATTACTTCATATCCAATGGGTATTATCGGGGTCAGTTGACGACACCCATAAGTATTAGTTATTTCTACTAAACACAGCCGGTGATTGTAGTGTAGTTGTGGGCTATGTACAGTACCACACTGGGAGAGCTTGGGTAATGAACATTTGAGAAAAATTGAAGTACTGTACTTGCCAAGTTTATTTGTACTGATCATAAAGCGTTAGGAGACTGTTGGTCTAAACTTTGGGAACGGTGGTCGTGATCGGTGTAGATGATGTCTGGTGATGAAGCCACTGTGATATATAAGAGAATGATGTAGATAATTTATACATTCAAGTTATGTTATAAGTCCGCAGACTGTGGCCCATTGCGTGATTTCAAATGACTCCCGTCCACCAATGAATCAATTCAATTTCAATTGTTTATTCCTTGATAGAGGAAGCAGGATTCTAGTGCTGTCACTAGGTACCCCTGTACAATGACACCAGAAGCATCTGGCAAGTGTGACAAGTATATACAGCAAAAATATTATAAAGGGGCTTACTGAAGCCTAAGGAAGGAAGGATATTCCTTTAACACATAAATCAATGTTTTTTTTTACAAAATATCTGGCCAGTATGGGGAGGATCATCTTGTCTCCGTCAGGGGGTCGTGGAGTGGTGGTCCAGCAGGCATCACGGAAGCGTTGTGTGTGGGGACATCTTAGGAGGTAGTGGATAAGGGTGCTGCTGTCGGGTCTTCTGCATAATGCACAAGAGTCCAATGAATCTTTGGTGACAAGACAACAGAAAATATTTGACAATACGAGGTGAACTGAGCAAACTCAACTTGGTTAAGCTTTAACATAAACCGAGATAATATATTAGGTAAAGATAATATGATGATTTCAGGTATTAATACAGTAAACCCTCCTAATAACTGTACCAGACTAATTGGTGCTAGCCCTGTCCCTTATTGGGAGGATTTCCTTATTTTCCCTCGTGTGTACATAAAATAATACATTAAAAAATACACATGCCATTCCCGACTATCAAGATTTACACCTGTACGACTTATGATACACTCGTGTATCGGGAGTCCCTAATGGTCCGTCACGGAGTAGGGGAATTTCAGATATTTTCTTGATACTAAGCACTTTATTTTCTTGTTTGTCAGTCAGTCAGTACCATTACCTTTGTGTTTGTTTTAAGACATTGTAGGGCAGTACTGTACACCTGGTGGTCAACAGGAGACAGTGTTTGCTTTACCTGATCTTACTGGCCGAGTCCATTAATTATATTGTACAGTACACAAACATGCCCCTTATTGGGAATATCCCTTACTGTGAAGTCATGTATGAAGAGAGTTTACTGTACACATTTGATAGAAATGTGTGTTCATAAAACAGTTACGAGGAAATAACACACCACACAACCCACGTCGTGTTAAATCTGTTGCAGGAAGAGGAAATAAATTCTCCCTATAATCGGTGAGATGAAGTGTTTCACTTGTAAAGACTCGATGTAATGGATTTTCACCTCTATATAGTTTGTTAAAGGGGGTCTTCACATCTAACAGCCCTTGAACAGAAGACACTTTTCCATATAATCTGTTAGTTTACTACATAAGCTTTTATTAGCTAAAACAATAGCTGTTGAGGGCCTCCTCCCTCCCTTTACATTAATCTGGAACTAACAGACCACCAAGTGAATGATGCATTATGGGGGATACTGTGTAAAGTGAATTGCCTCATAAATTTTAACTACTGTACAGCCTTGGTGGTGAGTCTTACACTGAGTATGAAAGTTTGGGGCTGGAGTGATGAAACTTTGGGGGAATACAAACAGTGAAACCTCCATATAACACACACACACACACACACACACACTCACTCACTCACTCGCTCTCTCTCTCTCGCTCTCGCTCTCTCTCTCTCTCTCTCTCTCTCTCTCTCTCTCTCTCTCTCTCTCTCTCTCTCTCTCTCGTTCGTTAGATGGGGGTTTCACATCTAATGGACCCTCGATATTATGAACTTTCCCCCATATTATCCATTAGATGGAGGTTTTACTGAATAGACAAACAATTTACTCCAAGATGAAGTTATGCAGATACAGCATAGATAATAACTGTCCTCTCAGCCCCTGTACTGTACCAGGCACAGTGGCTGATTGAACATGATGTCTTTAAAGAATCCATTTTTTACTTTTTTTTTTTATCACCATCGCTTCTGAGTTGTTGACTTTCCCATGATGCTGAACAAGTGTGTGTGGGGGGGGTGGGGATTAGACCCCCAGATACCCCTTAACATGCATTAAAATAGAAGTCAGTTTGCTCTCCCTCCAGCTACTTATTTCTATTCTGGTACAACAATAGCAACACAGTAATAATCCTATAAGATAAATAAAAAAGTGAGTGATATATAACCAAACTCTGGTCAGGTCAGTGGTAAAGTGGCTGACCGTTGTCACCCGAGTGATCCAAAGTTCACAGTAGTGTTTGAGCATTGCTTCTCCTTCACTGTACAGTACAGTATTATGTTATTCCCTTGATGGTTCTTTATTAAATAATCCATATCTAGTCCTTTGGCTGCTGGAGGTTTCCCTAAACTGAATATAATTTTCTGGTGGTGACCAGAATGGAATTATAAAGTGCGAGAATCACATCGAAAGGGTTAAATAAAGTAGCAAAGAAATGTTGATTATAATTCTTTAAATGTAATTATGATTACAATACTGTAGTGTACAGTATATTAAAGAATTTTAAGTATTCCGATTGGAGTTGGCATGTGCATTATGCCTTTATCCTGGCCGCATGGCATCACACTTACACTAAGCTTCCTCACACAGAGTTAAGTAATAAATTTTGTCAATAACTAGAGTAGTGAGCTCAGATGTCACATGATGTGCACCACATCTAAGGTATAGTGTAGAAGCTCCCTGAGGTAAACATTCTTGTGTGTTTAACCAAGGAAGCAGTAGAAATATTTACAGTATATTGTATGTAGGTTCTCATATATATATATATATATATATATATATATATATATATATATATATATATATATATATATATATATATATATATATATATATATATATATATATATATATATATATATATATATATATATTATCTTTCTCGTGTGTGTGTGTGTTTTTAACATCCCTTTCTGTCTCTCTATGCCTTTGCTGCATCTTTCACCCATCTTCACCATCTCTTGCTCCTATCATACAACTTTGAATTACACACTTTTCAATCATTCACTTTCCATTTCCTCAAATTATTACTGTAGCGCCTAAGACGACTCGCCGTCACCAGTATAAAGTGTAGCTGTAGTTTTATCTCCTTGTGTCTTGTGTGGCTGCTATGTTTGCCAGCATTGAGTAAATCTATCGGTTCTTTTTTGAGCGTAAATTTATTGGTTATCGAGTCCAGTTTTGGAGGAGAGGTCTGGGATAGGCCACAGAGAGGTCGTAAGAAATATCAGAGTTGTGAACTTGACGGGATAGGTTGCAAGAGATTGTGCAGCCTGGAGAAGAGCTGCCATCAAGTCATTGTGGCTAACCCACACCAGTGTGGAATATGGCTGTAAAACTCTTGAAGAGATGATGGTAACAGTGTCTTCTGGTGGCAACTCCCCACCATTACTCACTCACTCATTCTGTACTAATTAACTCTTCAAAAGCATAGCCTTTAGTTTACATCATATGTGTAGTCTGCACGGCAGGTCATAAGTACTGTATTGATTTGTTCTTTAATGTACTGTACATATACCTGTGGAACCTCTAGAATTTGGATTGTTTGGGACTCGACCGTTTCTGAATTTTATATTTGTCCAAATTTTGTGATAAAAGAAGATAATCAGTATAGAGTGTATATGCTGTTCAGTATAACAGTAAAACTTACCAACTCGAAATACGTAAACAAATATAATAGGGACTTCAGAATACAGTATAATACTGTCCTATACAATAACTGACAGAAGTACTAGAAGCTTTCAAGAAATTAATTGGGAAAAAAGAAAACTATTTGATTTACTTTCATCTTAATTTTAAAAATTTGGAGGATTGGAATTTAAGGTCCAGGCAGAAAATCAAACAACAGTAATTTTAGTTTTTCTGAATTCTCAGCTTCTGAATTTCTTGAGCAAATTGATCTTAATCTTTTTCTTTTAGATAATGTAAATTATATATTAGATTTTGATTATAAAACACTGCATTATGTGCTTCTGAAATAGTAGTACAGGCAGTGCCAGAGTTACCAACACCTGCGCTGGAGCCCAATACTTTCTCCACAAAAATTTGGAACTAAAATCCAAATTTTTTACATTAAACTTTGTATTTTATAACATTAATATTTGCATTATTTGTTATGTATTGGATATTATTGTTGTTCTGTATGGGCAGGGTTTGTGCTTTAACCTAACCTAAACTATGGAATTAATGCTGTTCTGACTTATGAACAAGGTCCAGGAATGTAACCTGTTGGTAACGTGTGCACTGCCTGTACAATCTTGTCCTGAGATACTGTGTGTAAACTTGTCAAGTCAGAACAGGAAATATATACAATAATCTAATACAAATCGTGATATTTGCAGTTGAAATAACGTACAGTAATTCACCGATTTGGCCCCAAAATTATTTAATTTTTAGCTGATTTTTTATTGTTTATTAAGGAAGGAAAAAAGTTGTTGTAGTTTAAAATATTACCTTTGGTTTAAACACGATGTAATGTGATGCCACCAAACCCAAATTTATATTAACCAGTAAAATTTAGCTCCACAAACACATCTTGGGCAAGTATAACACTGATAATTTTTTTTTTTCAGAAATTTAGTTCCGTACCAAGAAAACATTCAGTCGGTACCAATTACTATTAAACTGTACCCTTAGATATTTACTAAAAGATTCAGAAGGTGACACCACTTTCTTCCTGGGCCTCTGTGCATAGTTTGCCAGGGTAATAGACTCTTTCTTGAGTATTTTATTCACCTCATCACATGGTGTTAGTTACTATAAAGTGTCTAGGAAGAAGAATGGTTGTGTTCATTTGGCAAGCTGGGAGTGAAGAGCACCACAGTGAAGCAAATGACTGTACTGCACAAAGAAACAAAAGGGTTATGTAAAAAATGGGTGAATACCAAATGTTGGAAGGATAAAGTAAAGACCATTGAATTATTGGTGAAATGTTGCTGAGGTCAAGCCCTTCATTATATTCATGCAAGTGGGTTGACGGATGACCAGGATGCCATATTCATAAATCATCTTTTATATTTTAAATACACAGTAGAAAATTCCGAGACTAGTGTAGTGTAGTGTACAGTGACCCCTCGGTTAACGAACTCAATCCGTTCCAGAAGGTCGTTCGTTAACCGAAACCATTGTTTCAATGGGTTTTTGGGCAATTGGTTCCAGCTCACCGAAAATTTCCTAAATTCAACAAAAATGGTAGAAAAGTTCACCTACTTTGAGGTGTGATTGTAGAAGGCTCCTGGATGATGATGATGATGATGGGATTTAGAATGGGGGTGGAGGAGAAGGAAGAAGAGAAGGCATTGGGGTGGAGGAGAAGTCACCCCATGGCGCCATTTCACCCATAAAATTTTAGCGCTCTTGGTGTAATTCAAGATTATTTTCTTTAAATCAACACTGCACTGCATTATATATTGTCAATATGTAAAATATATTTCAAAATGACCAATAATTTGCTTGGAAACAAAAAAGCGTTTAGCTGAAGAGAGTCTCAAGCAAGATGTTACCTCCAGTGAAAACAGAGAGAGACCAACGCCTGTTTGCTGTGTTAAGAGGCTGGATGCCGCGCATTATACTAGTCACTTTACCTTCAATTATGTTCAATAATTGTTAAAATGACTAAAAAATTGAATATTTAACTTAAAATTATTGAATAGTATAAACTTCTTGATATTTACTAAAATAGTAAGGAATTTAAGCCCTAGAACCGATTAATGTATTGGCGGACTGATACTAAAGCTGGTTGCCCGGTCAGTGCAAGCGAAAACATGTTGAGGTCGGTTCGTAAGAAATTCGTTAACCGAATTTTTGTTCGTTAACCGAATTGAAGATCCTTATGGAAGGCAGTTCGTTAACCGAGGCGTTCGTTAAACGAGGGGTCACTGTACATGTTTTGTGCTCCGGAGATGACTGTGGCACACGAGTACAGTAGTTGCCTCCCACACACGTGAAGAACTACTAGCACTGCAACCCATCTTTTTAAAAAAATTGGGCATAAGTTTTATCTTAGACAAGTTTTATTCTTAAAGGCTTTATTTTGATTTGTTTAGACCCAGGCATAAGCGTCATCATAACAGTGTTGGTCACAAACAGTTAGTTACCTCAACTGTTGTCTGTAACAATTGTGGAGGTGATGTACACAAATTGTTTATGCTAATTTGAAACTATACTTTGACAGCCTATAGATTAGTGTTGACCAGATGTGCTGTTCACAGCTCCTCTGCTACAGGCAAAACTTGAAGAAAAAATAGTATTGTAGTTCTACTTGAGAATATTTCTTCAATTATTACTAAATGAAGAGGAGTCTGAAAGTATTTTTGTCAAATGTGCAGAGACTTTGTTGTGAATATTTGACTTGGTATTTTTTAAAACATATAAAACAACCTTAGCTTGAGGGTGATGGTAAAACTGTGTTCTCTGTCCACATAAAGTGTCCTGTTGTCTGGAAAACAAAACTAGAATTTAATGTTGGCTGTTGTCTGGGACCATGAATACTAGACCTAAAAACAGTTGATTAATAGAACCTTGGTTCAGTATTAACACAATGTTTTTAAGGGAGACATTTCTCAATCTTTTTGTATAAGCCTAATTACTTAAAATTTTTGCCTGGGCTGTGGTACAGAGATACTTTAGTTAATATTGAACGAGATAATTTATTTTATTTATTTTTTAACCTTTATAATAACTTTTACTTATATCTGCAGATAATCTTCAAGACTATTACAATACTGTTTCAGGATAAAGCAGAAAGTGTACAGCATAAAGCAGTAAAAATTTTGGAAGTGTCTATGTGCATATCTATAGTAGAACTGGTTACCATAGATCAGTGTATGCCTTTGTGGTAGAGTTCAATATTTATACATGTTTAAAGAATGATGAATTGATCAAAGCACTTTAGTGAATAGTTTCCAGATATTCATAATTTCATATCTTTTATAGTATTCTCATAATTCTTAAGTTTATGACTTGACAAAAGTCAAGACATAAATAGAGAGCCATTTTTCTGGAGAGGCTTAGTAGAATTACAATAATATAATATATCATAGAGGTTGGTACAGTCACCCACAAAAGTCCTGTTGCCTCTCCTGAACCACGAACTCCGAGATTCAAACTTGTGAATCAAGCATTTATGGACAGAATAATGCACGTGTCTACTGCTTCAGGTTCACGAATCCGAATCTCGAGTTTCGTGGAAGGGCAGAAGAGGCGCCTAGGCTTTTGTGGGTGACTGTGCTTTACTTAACAATTATGAGCTTTGTTGTATAGACTGTGTGTGCGTGCGTGCGTGTACATGCGTGCGTGTGCGTGCGTGCACACATTGAAGAGTATTAAATATTATAATTTTATTTATAGAATGGGGGGGGTATAATTTTTCAAAGCCATATCTGACATTTTTAGGTATTAAGGTCACTTACCTATAGTTTATATAATAAGTTGAATTAAAGTATGTATAGTAATTATGGACATGTATAAATTAATATTTTGGCCATTTTATGATTTATTAATTTATTTATTTTTTAATGGAATGCTTTGAAACTGCTATAGCTCTAACAGCTATATTGTATACTCTATAATTATGGCCTTTGATTTAATTGACCTCTAGATGCGAGAGGAAGACGGTAAATACCTTCCATGTACACTCGTTCCAGAAAGTACCTTAACGGTCGTGTGTTAGACAATATGACAAAGGACGAAGGATTTTGACAAGCCTGCCGAGACAACAAGAGTTGCGGTGTTGGTTTTGAAATTCATCGGACACCACCGTAAAGATACTTTTTGGAGTGTGTTCATGAGCCCTTGTGGACTCAGCAGTAAATGATTACAGTGCTGGGTGTGGATTGGGGTCTGCTCGGGTGGTACAGCTTAATGAGATATGCCAAGTGAAAGATAAAATTATTAAAAGGAGAAATTGAGGTGAAAAAATCTATAAAAGAGAATGATGAGAGATTGGTATTGGTGGATATGAAAGTACTGTATTAAGTTGGATCATAGGAGGGAAGACTGAGGGGAAGGAGCAAGGCTCTGTGTGTGTGTGTAATATTTAACAGTTTATTGAAAGAACGTGGCAGACAAAGTGCTGAAAATAAGAAAATGTGGTCAACGAAGGTAATAAAAGTTACCCGTACATAATTGGGAAATGGATCACTTGATTGACAAATGATATACAGTCTCTCCTCGACTTACGATGGGGTTGCGGACTGACGACCAGGTCGTAAGTCGAAAAGGCGAAAATAATACATAGAAAATCTAAAATGAAATATGGTACAGTAGAAGTAATCAATAATGAAAAATGAATAAAGTGTTACTGTGCACTTACCTTTAATGTAGTCAGCTGAATGCACACGGGGCCTCAATAATTTTTTAATTAAACATGGAGACTACATTAATTGGATGAAGGAGAGTGGAGGAGACGGGGCTGGGTGGGTCATCAATGTCGCTTTCTTCAGACAGGCTAACATACTTGCTTGTGAAGGTATTGGATCATCTTTAGGGAGTGAAGAGGCAGCAGTGGTGGGGCATGAGGAGACAGCAGTGGGGGACTCCTTAAAACATATGTCCTATTAAGACTGCACAGTTTGCCTTTTCTTTTCATTGTAAATATCCCTGTAGCAAGCAAGTGCATCTTGGATCAGTCTGTCAACTTTTGCAAAATGCTCAACATTTTGATCCATTTCTTCAAACATTTGCATCCCCTTATTAATAGTAGCAAATGCCTCTGCCGTGTCCTTCAAAATTATTGATATCGTCGAGTGAGAGAAGCCTAGGTCACATGAAATGGTTGCTACCGTTTTTCCATTTTCATATTGCATTATTATATTCATTTTCATCTCAAAAGTAATTGACTGTCTCCTTTTCTTATCAGCACCACGAGAACTCTCACTTTTACGCTTGCCAGCTATTTTAAAGGGAATTTGAAACAAAAATTTGTCAATACACAGCGCGATCACTAACAACAACAACGACGGCCAAACACCAACTGAGCAGGCTACGGCGTGGATGCAGTATACCACGAGGCGGCCCAGCCCACGCTGTTGTATGATGTGGAAACGTTTCGGTACTAGAAAATACGTAATTTGAAAAATATTTTATATGACTGCGGCGGTTGCATGTCCAGGTGGTCGTAAGTCAAGTAGGTCATAAGTCGAGGAGTACCTGGACTGGTATTTGTGTACGAGAGAAAGAAGGTGACACAACATTGTCGAGCAATTTTCAAGCACTGTAGGGTGGGTTGCTGGTGTACATGACATGACAGCTGCTACTGGCTTACATGGTGGGAGTATATGTGTGTGTGTGTTGATGGGGGTGTTTGTGTGTAGGTTTGTATGTGTGTGGTGAGTGTAGGTGTGTATGTGTTGATGGGGGGTGTTTGTGTGTGAGGGGGTTCTTTTCCCCATGCATAGTTTGGATAACGTACAGTTGTGGGGAAAAAAGTCCCGTTTCTTCTTCTGCTCCACGAACCAACCCCAAGATTCAGACTCCTGAATCCAAAGCATTTATGGATTTTTCTTATCCATCACTGTCTAATGCTTAGGGATTATGAAGCTGAATCTCGGGGGTTCATGGAGCAGCAGTGGGACTTAGGATTGTACCTGGCTGTGAACGCAATATTCTTCACACAGATTAACAGCATTCTCGTGAGCTTTCCCACACATGAAAAGGTTTGTAAATAAAGGTAAGCCGATATGAACTAACCCACTTATTTATTAGGACTGTAAAAGTATTTAGGAATGTATTCATCAAGTATATGTATTATGCATAACTTTTATTAGTGTATCGATTTATTTCATAGTGATACCACAGATCATAGATAAAGAGCTCTATCGTTGGTGCAGTCTATTGTAGGTGAGAAGATAACTCAAGAATTTGTTCTATGTACAGTACAGTTGAATGAGTGACAGATTCAAGTGAAGAGATTAGACCGATACTGTGTACGCTTAATAACAAGTTCAAGTCAAAATGTTTATTTGTTACATCTTAGTCTCAGTATATGTTAGTTGATGCAGTTAATGATGGAGATAGAGAATTAATGAAAAGGTTTTATTATTTTACTAACATAGGTACAGTAAAGTATATCTTTTTCCACCAAGGTGTTCAGTGTTTACTTCACTCCACACAGCTGGTGGTGCTTATATCAGAAGAGGTTCACTGTTAACAATTTGATTGATATAAAAAACATGAGCAAATGTTTTCCCCAATTTTTTAAAGGTAGGGGAGAGGAGGAGGAGGGGGGGGGGGTGATGATGTTAAAACAGAAGTGATGTCGTCCAGTAGGCAGCATACCAAGATGATGTTCTGTACAGTGAGACGTCTATTTAACGGACTATATGAGAGAGAGTTGTATGTTATATCGAGGTCCATTAGATATGGAACCTCCATATACTGTAATAGACTTTAAGTGGGCAAGTACAGTCCATTATATTGAGGTCTGTTGGATGTGAAACCTTCATATAAGATACTATACCTGTTAGATTGATGTCTGTTAAATGGGGGTTTTGCTGTGTGTCAATCATTAGGGTTTATATGTAGAAACATTATTATATTTTTATTATTATGATCACCACCTATCTATCTTATTTTAATCTGTGTTAGGGTGGAAGAGGTTTGATAATTCTCTGAAAGAAGAGTTTTAGTGCAGTGGGAAAAGCAGTAGACAAATCTATTCATTCTTAACTCAGATGTGAAATAAAAGTCGTTTCGTAACATAGTATGAAGAATTGTATGTTACTGACTGCCTCGGCAGTGCTGGACAGTTAGTGACACTCATAACCTCTCCAGTCACTTTTCATGTTCTTTTATGATGCACATTTTGTCTGCACATTTCAGGAATATTGTACATTCAACTACTGAAGTTCCGTTCGCTTCTCCCCTCTTTTATTTTGCCCATAAATGCTTCCGATTCATGACTCTAGTCTAGTCTCGGGTGTTCGTGGTTCAGAGGGGAGAGGCGAACGTACTTTAGTGGTTGACTGTACCTTCTAAAACATGACCAGCTCTAAAATTATTTGCAGTTCAGTCATATGTGGTCTGCCTCTTCCCCCTTCCAGATATATTTGCCAATGTAACTCAGAAGCTTCCTGCACAGTCTGCCTTCACACATTATGCATGACCTTATGCCTGCTTGCATCAAATTGATGACGTTTTCGCCATATAAATATTTCTCACATATTTGACGTTAACCCAATTAATACTTTTGGACCTATAATGGTGTATTAGGTAGTGCAGTAATGGTTTATTTGTTGCTTTTAATGTTACATCTATATGGTATAAAGTTTTACGAAGCAACCCTTCACTCTGACTGCTTGCATATTTTAACACAACTTCTCAATCATGAAAGCTTGCTGGACACTTGCACCCTCCACCCAACCATGTAATATTTTTATATTTTTGTTAAGCTTTACCATTGCCAGTCTTCTTAAATTTAATGTAAAATATTTGAATTGCTATTTACCTCTTGCAGTTCGTCTCCTTACAGTGAAGCGGCACACTGGGATTCTCACCTTTGAGCAGTATGACTGCTCTTATATTAAATCATCGTAAACATTTTCTTCTGCATACTGTATTATTATCACTACAGTTTAACATTGTCTAAGAATATACTTTGGGAACATTATAATGAAAGTATTTAAAGGAAACATTTGTGACAGACTGAAGTAATTGTTTCCAAGGGAGATTTTTTTCCCCAAGGCTAAAAAAAAAAAGAAAAAAAGAGGCATAGACATCGCTACTGATACTATAAGTTAAACTAATGTGTTTTTAATTATTGCTGTGAGAACAATTAGGATGTGGAAGAATCAGGTATGTAACATTACCCCCGTACAGTACTGGTGGAAGGCTTGAGGTGATGTACACACACTGTTTAATGGGAGGTGGTGGTGATGTACAAAACTAACCAGTAAAAGTGAGTTTCAGCAGTAGTTAAAGAATCAGAGAAAGAGAAAGTTTGCTTGACAGGGAGAGATACAATAGTTTGTTTGAGAGAGATAGTTTGCTTGAGAGAGATAGTATGAGGTAAATTAGAGTTGATGTGTCCAAGATGTTAAAGTGAAGACAATAAGGATATGATTGAGTGATGATGGCCTTGTGAAGAAATGAGTGTAGGGAAGATAATAAAGATGTGAAAAGTACAATAAGAGGATGATGATGAAATGGAGACAGTGAAAATTCCACCCAGGGAAGTAAGGTTGTGATGTCATTACACTCAGCGAAACATATATCATCATCATAGAGGATAAATGGGTGAATATTATGAATGATGTTACATCGCAAGTAAAGTGTAAGGAAGTCGTTGTCCTGATAATACTGTTAACGGTGTTTAGCTTTGCTCTGTCTCTTTTACAATATGAAGTGAGTTTTGGATATGGCATGCAACAGTCAGTTCAGTTTGCACACTTCTTTTAGTAATGTGAGTAATTCTTTGATGTGACATTGGACTGGCTTTGTTCACCTGCAAGTTAGACGAGCTTTTGATATTGCCGCACCTCTTAGACGAGAAGCATTGTACTGTAGTGAAGTTGAACCTTGAGAATTGTGTAAACTCTCAACCTTTAGATTGTGTTCCTGCCTCAGTCTTTATATATGGAAGCTTTAGTGGAATATTTATACCTTGTACTATACACCACTACAAGTTTACTCACTGCACCATACGAGTAGGAGTGACCAATATGTTGATGACCACATGGCAAGGTTGACACTCCTTCACATGATGACCTCATTGTTTTACAAAGCTTGAGTGGTTGACAAAAGTAACAAGGTGCAATGATATAATAAATAAATAACTTCAAATTATAACCTATGAAATTCGTTTATTTGTTTAACTGTCATTGTTCTCGGGTAGACATTTCATTATACTGTACAGTACTGTAATATGTCATTGTTCGAGAGTACAGCCATATTTCACAATACAGTAATTTAATAACGGTTACAGAATCATTGGAATGTGTAACTGTATGTCGGGACAAATTTTTTGGAGGAATTTTTTTCTTGGATAAGTTTTTGGCAGTGTGTTTGTGAAGTAAATGAGACAGATTTGGTGTGGCATATTAATTTAACCCTTCACACTTGTATAGGGTGTCTCAAAAGTTGTGCACCATGGGGAAAAAATGTATGAACACCAGTACAGGGTGTCTCAAAAGTTGTGCACCATAAGGAAAATACATGTCGGCAAATTTGTATGTTTCACCGTCCAGTTCAAAGCACACTTTGATTCTACGTGACCACAAAGTCATAACTCCAAAACGTGCCTTTCTGTACAGTAATCTAGTCTTCCGGTGGTTTTGTGATCCATGTTCTCATCTCGGTGTTGTCCATTGCTGTATATTCTTCTTAAACTTAACTCTTTCCTTGTAAAGTTAAATTTGCTGCCATCTTTGTTGATTTATTATGATTCCTTTACCTGAAAAACAAAAACAAACACACACACACACACACAGTTTTTCTTTAGTGTGGCCTACCTGTACTATAAGACACCCTTGTACCACCTATGAGACACTGTGTACAGTATATATTTGGCCTCTGTGATGGTATTTATTACATCTATATTATCAAACTTTTAATACAATATAAACACTATCACAAAGTGTATACAGTATTGCTTACACATCTTGGATACCTCACTTGGAGTATAATGAAACTTGATAATTATAATCCTAATTAATCAAGTCGGCATTTACTCCTTCTGTACGGGGTCGCTTCTGAGCTGAATAAAATTATCAGGCATTAACCAGATAAGATATTAAAAGCAGCACCTGGTAGTGAAGGAGTTAAAGGAAAACAATTTGATAGACATTGAGAGATTATTTTCAAATACTTAGTACAGATAACATTGTTGGGTCACTTATGGAGGGTGACGACATAAGGTGGTAAATATTTTAGTCTTGAAAAAACTCCTGCTGTGTTTGTCATTACTTTAGTGCATGTAGTGTGTATGTGAAGGTACATTAGCCCTTTTCATTAAGGTCAATTAGAACTCAACCTTAAATAATGATCTGTTTTAAGGGTTGTCAGCATGTACTGTACTGTACTTGGGAAAGGGAATATCACAATCTACTCTGCATGTTATTGAAATATCCTAAAAATAAATAAATAAATAAATAAAAGATGGAGATGTATTCACCTTCAAGTGTGTATGTGGCACTAGATTATTCAACAAGCTCTCCTACCCTTCTCAGGGTAGTGATGAGCTTTGTCAAGAGGTGACTTTCTGCAACAAGTAGATTTGACAACTTTGCTTCATAGTTGAATAATATCTTGAGTACAAAAGTATCTTTTGAGCTATATTTACTACTGTATATAGAAGAATAATGCTTATATCTTTGTGTGATCAGTCCAGTAATGTGTATTTTCAGATATTACAGTGCAGTACGAACTTGAAACTTTAAAGTAAATCTAGTCACTAAATTAAGCTGAGTTTTGTGTAGTCAACCTAACCTAACCTAAACTTATGTTTGCTTCATAGACGTTTATTGGATGATATTGCTTAGTCAAGACAACTGTAGCTTGAATTTATGAACACTGAACAGGAGAAAAATTACATTGAGTTTGTAGTTTTTCTCGTGAGACTTAATGATATAGTCTGTCTGTTTGAGTTGGAACAGTTGCTGTGGTTAATGAAAAGAGGCAGTTGTTATGATGTGGTGAAAGCTTAACACTCGGGGTCACTGGCCATTAACCACGCACCGACTGCTGGGGTCACTGCCTCCGTATGCACTCGCCAACCTGTACAAATGTTTAAACTTTGACCTTGGAAAACATTTTAACGGAGGTAGAATTAAATTTTTTTCACCCAGACAATCTTGAATCATTTGTCTAAATATTGTGTTCAATTCATATTTAAATAAAAATCTTTATTTCTCCAAAAAATCATGAGTTGAAGACAAAGCTTAGTTTATATACTGATGTATAATACAGTTTGGTGATGATAGTCAGCAAGATTACTGTACTGAATTATTGACAGTTGGAAATTAAATTTATATAAAACAAAATGGTTTGGGAGAAAAATATTAAATACATAACCATATATATATATATATATATATATATATATATATATATATATATATATATATATATATATATATATATATATATATATATAACATAATGTAAAAAACAAATAAATATTGGGGGATATTTTTTAATCAAACTTTAATAATGTTATAATTTTTTATATGAAACCAATCTTGGACTTAATATTTTAAGCAGAGTTGCCAGTATAAACCAAACCTCTGTAGTCCTGGTGGCTACTTGAGTGTGCAGAGTTCATCCTCATACTGTCAGGCCCTCTGATGCTGTAACTTGTGTTCCTTCAATGGTTCTCTACTGTGAATTGTTATAAATTACCTTCTTCGGTCATCAATCAGAGTACCATCCTCATATCTGAGGGTTGGCAACCACAGTCCTCCACATAAAACAGTCTCGGGCTGTTTTTACCAATCCTCTAAGGTTTTGTATCTGCAGGGATCCAGTTTTTAATTTCATTCATCTATCTCGGTAATAATTGAGTTTAAAAGATGAATTTATTAATTTAATGTGAAAGTTGCTTTTTGATGCTTCCTTTTCTGCTTACTGAGTGTGTCTGCTATGTGGTGTATGTGGTGTCACCTTGCTTACTGAGGGTGTATGTGGTGTCACCTTGCTTACTGAGAGTGTCTGCTATGTGGTGTATGTGGTGTCACCTTGCTTACTGAGAGTGTCTGCTATGTGGTGTATGTGGTGTCACCTTGCTTACTGAGGGTGTCTGCTATGTTGTGTATGTGTTGTCACCTTGCTTACTGAGGGTGTGTGCTATGTTGTGTATGTGTGTCACCTTGCTTACTGAGGGTGTGTGCTATGTTGTGTATGTGTGTCACCTTGCTTACTGACGGTGTCTGCTATGTTGTGTATGTGGTGTCACCTTGCTTACTGAGGATCTCTACTATGTTGGCTGTGTGGTGTATGCAGTGTCACCTTGCTATGTTGGCTGTGTAGCGTATGCAGTGTCACCTTGCTATGTAGTGTATGCGGTGTGACATTGCTATGTTGGCTGTGTAGTGTATGCGGTGTCACCTTGCTATGTTGGCTGTGTAGTGTATCGGTGTCACCTTGCCATGTAGTGTCACCTTGCTATGTTGGGTGTGTAGTGTATGTGGTGTCACCTTGCTATGTAGTGTATGCGGTGTCATGTAGTGTATGTGTCACCTTGCTATGTTGGGTGTGTAGTGTATGCGGTGTGTAGTGTATGCGGTGTCACCTTGCCATGTAGTGTATGCGGTGTCACCTTGCTATGTTGGGTGTGTAGTGTATGCGGTGTCACCTTGCCATGTAGTGTATGCAGTGTCACCTTGCTCTGTTGGTGTGTAGCGTATGCAGTGTCACCTTGCTATGTTGGCTGTGTAGTGTATGCGGTGTCACCTTGCCATGTAGTGTATGCGGTGTGACATTGCTATGTTGGGTGTGTAGTGTATGTGGTGTCACCTTGCCATGTAGTGTATGTGGTGTCACCTGTATGTTGGGTGTGTAGTGTATGTGGTGTCACCTTGCCATGTAGTGTATGTGGTGTCACCTTGCTCTGTTGGGTGTGTAGTGTATGTGGTGTCTGTCACCTTGCTTACTGAGGATGTGTGCTGTGTTGCGGTGTCATCATACTTACCTCTGTATACATGAATATTATTCCTTTTTAATAGAGAAATATTCTTTAATTTAACAAAAGTGATGATGATGTTAATTTATCTTGTCTTTCCCAGAAATTCACCCCAACTGGTGTCCTGCAGAAAGGATAGTTATTTCATTTTCTGCTTATTTTAGGCTGTGAGTGAAAATTTCATGGTCATAAATGGAGATAGAGTTGTTCCTCGGTGTAAAGACTTTTTAAGACTTAGCGTTGAGTCAATTAGGTGTGAAAATTATATAGTACAGTAATGTTAAATATTATGGTCGGTGGTATTGGCTTATCTTATATTATTATAAACGTGGGTTATTGAGGCTCGCCCGTTGTCCCGGTGAAGGTAATATACTGTAGTTACGCCCAGTTTGTGGTAAAGCAATCTGTTACAAAATACTGTACTGTACTGTACTGTATGCATAATTTGTGTACATGTCATTATTACATCTGGAAAATAATTGAAATTATGTAGTTATCAAGTATTTTTTGTGAGGTTTTAAGATCAGAAGATAAAAAGGTTTTAAAGCTTCAAGTACTGTACTGTGTATTACATGAAGTACAGTACAGTACATGCTATGATCTTACTACTGTACAGTATCAAATAATTACGGTAATAAACAGTGAAAGTGTAGCAGAGGAAAATGTGTTAGACAGTTACCAAAGATAAAATTTGTGAATGTTTAACAAAGGTTTCTTGAACCTCAATATTTATTACTACACTTGTGTAGTTAATCATGTCTATAGCGTCTTCTGTTTCCTGTATATTGGTTGTGAGAAGAAGAACAGCAACGTTGTGAACAATTACCGTATCTTATATCAGACACGTTAAAAAACTTTACACTGTATTTTCTCGAATGTTAAAGAAGTGAGAAACAAACAAGGCGAGGAGAGCCGTATCATTAGTGTATGTTGGTTACAGTAAAGTTTAGACCGAGAGTGAACCTGGACCAAAACTAAGGTCTGTTAGGACGAGAGGTGACCACTACACTCTGAATTGTGTAAGGTGTGGTGATGACACACACACACACACACACACACACACACACACACACACACACACACACACACACATAAACACACGTACTTAAAAACACACACACACACATACATAAAAACACACACACACACAAAAACACACACACACATAAACACACACATAAACACACACACATAAACACACACACACACACACACACACACACACACACACACCAATACATAATCACTACATACGGGGTCCAAAGCCAGAAAATATACAAGGTGTGAAAATTCGTTAATATTGTTAGCTTGTCCCCAGTGTCTTAGTCCCTCACACAAGTGTGTGTAAGTTGAAGAGGTTACACACACATTTTTGCACCAGTTTACTTCATAATAAAATTTATATTAAAATTTTCAAGTTTATTGTAAATGATTGTTATTGTGTCACTTAGTGTGCTTGCATATGTTGTGTTGGAGCACGAGCTGAACATTGGGGGGTATGTGTGACACTAACCCATCCCTGTGTAAGTTACTTGTGCGTCCATATTGTTAATTGTTCCACCATGTACAGTAAAACTAGAAGTAAAGTATATAAAGTTGTGTAGACAACATCATCCCTGGCTGCCTAACTACCAGTCGTGTACAGTAATGGATTCAACTGATGATACCTATTGTAATATTAGCTTGGCTTTTGAATTGCCTGAACACACACCCACCCACCCCTCTCTGATAGTTTGGGGGTCAGTTAAAACTGGGAGTGACTTCAGGCGAGTATGTGGGGGGAGGGGTAATCTTCAGGCGATTTATATCAGCTAAGATTACGAAAGGTCTCGTTTGTGGTCCTCATCACATCACTGCTGCTTATGACCTACCCACCCACCCATCTTCCCTACCCACCCACCTCTAATTTGTAATGTAAATATTTGTTTAAAGTCTTACATTGTGGATGGCAGATTACAACAGAATGTAGAAGTGGGCAGAGCATCTTGTATCAGCATCTGCCTGCCAATGGTTGTCTCGTACGACACTTTAATGTTACTAACCATTATTTTATTTTTCAGGAAAGTTCAATTAACACTGCATCGTATTTGACACGCGAGCTTGATATCAAGTCAAATCACTTATTCTCGCTAAATTATATCTAGGTTTTTACCTGACTCTTGAGTTTGTGATAATTTAGATATTTTAAAAAAGATGATGGAAATACTGTAGGTAAAAAATGAAGAGGCGAGGCGAGTGTGACATTAACAGCCTGTCGTGGTGACTGTAGTAAAGGAAGTAAAAAAACTGCTACTTTAAGATCTTAACAAGTACTGTATATAGTTGTGTACAGTTTGACCTCGTGACTTTGATATGCCTCATTTATTGTTTAACCCTAACCTTTGAGAAATACCTGAACTGGGTATAACCATAGACATGTACTATTGTAGTAAGACCAACTCCAGCGCATCTTGGCCATGACCACCACTACAACAGCTGACATGGTGTTACCGTCTCCGAAACTGAATTCCCGCCAGTTACAAACTTCTATGAGGAATGAAATAAAGTAATATTACCAATAAATAATAAAAAAATACCGTTTGCCATTTGGCTGCTGGATGCCGAAATATTAGTCCATTATTTCACTACCCACGGGAGACAGTTCAGAACAGCTGAGATCCCAAGGCATTGCTCAACATGCTAACTCTTAACACACAAATAAATGGTTATTCCCTCTTGTGTTTTTGACATGCGATAATTATATATATTTTTTTTTTGCACATTCTGTATGTAAGACTGTGTGCATGTAACAGAAAAAAAAATGATTACTGTATCTACACAAAATTATGATTTAAAATTTAAAAAAAAATCACCATAGCATAGCATATAGTTCACAGCTCAGCCTGGAAGGGAGAGGGCTAGGGCGATGTAGCTAGAGTAACTTTAAAACAATGCCACCAGTGATGTAAACAGATACAAACGAAAGGAAAATTACCGTGTTGGTCATTTTAAAGTGTAGGTATGCCTAGGGTCACATGCAGTCCCTTAATGAGGCCCAGAAACATACCAATTCATTGTTGTAGTTTTTTGTCACTATGACATACAGTACAGTATACAAAACTAATATAAAATACTGAAAATAAAGTAACGGCCTACACAGTAAGCCAAAAAGCTATAGTACACTGTATCTCCATTCCCACCATTAATAAATCACACCAGCAACCACGTAAAATTTTGAAGCATATCGACCCCCACCTGCACAGATAGTTGTTTTAGCTACTGTACATATACTGGGTAGCTGTCGTATAATGACCCACTGAAGTGCATGGATTTTAACCCCTCAAAAACATTATGCGTGTTTAGTTCGACTCCCTAATTTTTTGCAATAAAAAGAATTTTATATTAAAACTTAAACTGTACTCGAGTACCGGTAAACTGTACAGTATACGGTAAGTTGAGGATGATATACTAGGGTGGTTGGAAATAGCGCCAGTGTTACTGTTAACATTAATTTACTGTTTGTGATAAGGCAGTTGAAGGTGTTTGTTAAACTGTACAGTGGCTGGCAAGTACTGTACTGTGTGCATTAGTAATATTGGGAACCGAATCTATATTAAAGTTTGTTTATAGAGCCCTAGAAAATGTGGCAACCGTCATAATTTTCACATTACTGTAACTAGTGTCAGTCTTAAGTTTCCTATAATCTAGTGTGCTTTTTTTTTTTTTTTTACTGTGTGTCAACCAAGATCATCCAGGAACCATTGAAGAATTATGGAGCATCACATCTGAACTCTACAATATTTACAACAGATGACAGGCCAGAAGATAGATACCGAGGAGTTACTGGGCATTAGGGAGGTGAGGAGAGTCATGGGAGTTGGTCCAGGAGAGTTACTGGGTATTAGGGAGGTGAGGAGAGTCATGGGAGTTGGTCCAGGAGAGTTACTGGGTATTAGGGAGGTGAGGAGAGTCATGGGAGTTGGTCCAGGAGAGTTACTGGGTATTAGGGAGGTGAGGAGAGTCATGGGAGTTGGTCCAGGAGAGTTACTGGGCATTAGGGAGGTGAGGAGAGTCATGGGAGTTGGTCCAGGAGAGTTACTGGGCATTAGGGAGGTGGCATCCATCATCAGTTGAAGGTAACTGTAGGGAAGGTGGTCATCAGTGGAAATTAGCTGTAGACATATTCATTCAAATTACATGCAAATGTGATTGTAGATGTCTTGGCTGTTGAGTTTGATGATGCACTTGTCAACATTACAATCTAGACTTGCCAAAATACAGAAATTTTGCACGATGTATATATTTTTGGGATCTTGCAAAGATTAGGGACCATTACTTATTTTACCTGATGATTAAAACTGTTTTACACTTAATGGGGAATTGAGGTTAGAATAGATTAGATTTAGTTAAGCTAGATCAGATTAGGTTAGGTTAGATTTTGTTAGGATAGGGTGTATAGATATCAGGTGAAATATAATGGGGGGAGGTTGCTTAATTTTCTTGATGTCCTAAATACTGTACATAAAATAAATGAGCCAGAAGTCACTATTTTAAGCATGGTACAGCCACCCATTTGTCCATTAAAGAATCTTCACAGCTGAAGAAATGACAATATTAACTAATAAACTAATATCTTGGAATAACATCATCATCAAATCAACACAATAAATTATTCATTACCTAAATGCCAAAAAGGGGGGGGGGGAAGAAGTTGCCCTCCCTGTGGTGAAACTGAGTGATGGGAATGAGTCTCTGAACTGACTTATCCTTACTGTTATCTGGTGCAGGTGTGTTGCTCTGTCTCATTTAGGGTCGATACCGCTTCAGTTTGGGTGGGAACAAACCTCTAATCCCAACTACTTAATTGATGAAAAATTAGACAGATTATTTAACAAAGAAAAAGTATAGTTTGTGGACATGATTGATAAACCAATGTACAGTACTGTACAGTCAAACCTCCGCATAATGGAGTCCTCACATTTAATGGACCCTCGATATACTGTATAACTTACCTCTCCATCTACAGTAGTCTGTTAAATAGAGGTTTTGCTGTAACAGAAATGTACAGTATAGTGTATGATATGCTGTAGTCCTAACAAAAGATTACAGCTAATATAAGTGATGAACAGCTTTTAATGGAGAGGAATTTGGTGGTGTTTTTGTTATACAGATGATGGTAGCAAACTACTACTTTAAGAAATAATGCTGTACAGTTGTGTAGTTAGTTCCCTACACACAAGTGAACACCACACCACCCGGTGTCTCCATGACCACGTGAGGTCTTTCATGTCAACACCTATGGACGAGTCACTACACCATGTGGCCAATGTGACCTCACACAGTATGGCAAGAGACCAGTCCGGGCCATCATCTGTATATAGGGCGCCGGTGGTGGGGCGGTACCGCTCTTGCCTCGCAAGCGAGATGTCACGGGTTCGATTCCCGGGCCGGTGGAAAGTTGTTTGGACACACTTCCCAGCCCCCATTAGTCCCTGTTCACCTAGCAGTAAAGTAGGTACCTGTTGTAAATCGAAAAGTTGCAATTTTCGTATTCGGGGAAAGTTGTTGGAGCTTCCAATAACTTACTGACAAAAACCTATGACTCCTCAGGCTTCTACGCCCTTGACAAAAAATCTATGACTAAAGGCTTCTATGCCCTTGACTCCTGAGACATAAAGGCAAGCATGAACTTAGCATGCTTCCCAGATGGGCGCTGTAAGTGCTTCACCTTGCACAGAATGTAGGGGGTAGCTCCCCTCCCCCCCCCAAAATCTGTATACAGTACTATAATTTGTATGTTCAATTCATGTTCCTTCTCCTTTTAGTAATGAAAGCTTTTGTTAAACAATCCACCCACCCCATGTCTTTGTATGTAATAAGTAATTTTTGTCTAATGTATATTTTCAGCCTTCGGGCTGCAGAACTTTTTGAATAAACAGTTAACTATTATATTATTATTACACACACACACACACACACACACACACACACACACACACACTTAAAAATACTGATGTGTATCGCTGGGACATTATTCCTATTATTCCAATTGGCATGTCAAATTATATACAGTTACTTTATATATATGTATATACCTACTTTATTTATATATATATATATATATATATATATATATATATATATATATATATATATATATATATATATATATATATATATATATATATATATATATATATATATATATATATATATATATATATATATATATATATATATATGTATGTATGTATATGTATGTATGTATGTATGTATGTATGTATGTATGTATGTATGTATGTATGTATGTATGTATGTATGTATGTATGTATGTATATATATATATATATATATATATATATACACCAAACCCCAAATTTCACTCCTACCCTTTTAACCCCTTGTGTACGGGGTCGCCTCTTGGGCTGAATTAGATCACGTGGGGTTAGTGAAATATTAGAAGTGGCATCCCTGTAGTGAAGGGGTTGAGGTGCATGCTGTTCCAACAAACAATAGATACGACAGAGTTTAATGAATACTCTATGTTGATTTTTTTTTTTTTTTTCAGGTGTAATTCATTGATATGTTGTGTAGGATGGTGAATGATGTAGGATGATGATAGTGATAAATAATGTGTAGGATGAATATGAATGATGTGTAGGAAGATGGAAAGTTACCCTTTTCTTTTTGTAATTGTGTGTGTGTACTCATAGTACAGGCTTGTGTGTATACAATACAAGTTGGTGTGTATGCATCCATGTGTGTGTATGTGTAGGATTATGTAGTGGCAACCTATGGTGTAATGGTCAGCATGCTCGCCTCGCAAGCGAGTGAAGCCAGGTTCGATCCCCGGGCAAGGTGAAACTATGGTCAAGTTTCTTTACTTCATTTGCCTCTACCCAGCAGTAATTGGGGACCTGGATGTTAATCGACGTCTTCCGGGGTAATGGTTAGCCAGTGCAGTTGGCGAGTTGTCTGGTCTTTGGGCTATTCCTTGACACTGGGTCATGCAGCTCCTTAACTCGGGGTGTGGTTGTTGTGCTGGCGACAGCTTCTACACCTTAAAAGAATTCACGGCTAGGTGGTCCTTGGGCCGGCCATCCTCGTTACATGAGAGGCAACCATTATTAATATAGGATTATGTGACCAGTGTTAAAAAGAGTGAAAAAAAGGTGAACTAACTACAATACTGTCACAAATAGAATCATGACTGGATAGTTAACTAACTTGAAAACAAGAAAATCAGTGAAACCACTGAAAGAAAGTTTAGAATATTGTCCAGTGACTTGTGTTATACTGTACTGTCCTCCTGCACCACATACCCTGAGATTCCGACTTAAGAACCCGAAGCATTAGACCGATACATTATTCTGTCCATAAATGTTAAAGATTCTCAAGTCTGAATCTCGGGGTTTGTGGTTCAGGAGGAGAGGCGACAGGACTTTCGTGGGTGACTGTACCATGATGATGAATGGTTTGTTGTAGGGCCAATCGTGACCAGAGTGTCCCTGTATTCCCCCAGAGAACAGGCCCTGTTGTGGGGTGACAAATTTAATATCTTATGGGATTAAGGGGTAAATGTTCAAAGGGGCTATATGTATTCTCCAACATGGAATAAAAATATTAATAAAGCAAATAAAAACAACAAATATTGAATAAAACAAATAATTATAACTTTAGATACGGTACATTGTTTAAGATGCCCTTGTAGAGTAAGTGTAATAATGTGGAATAGTGACAAGTAATCCAGGCTGTTTATGAACACTAGCATGTACCACCACACTATGGGTCAAACTGGTGCTGTGTTGATATGGGTACTCTACCTGGTGTTAGCATGGGTATAGGAGTCCTGTCTGGTGAAGAACAAACTGTACAGCACTCATCAGCTACCTCACACAAACCAAACCCCACATACTCTATATTAATTTTCTTTTGTCGGGTTGAGGAAAAGGTGGAGTGTTTTTCAATCTTGCAAGCAAAACTGCAGTACATATGGCCATATTTAACAAGGGTGCACTCATATCTTTAGTGACCTATCATAAATAAGATATTGAGACCATGGTGTAGCTCAGTCAGTGGTTATATGCCTTGTGGAGCCCCTAGTAAAATATCAGTGTAAATTTGAGATTTTCACGATGCCTCTCGCCATCATATACAGTCGAGTTACCACAACTGTACTATAACTTGAATGCGATGATGATGATATGTGTTTTCATATTTGTTGCTGTTCTAATTTTTCAAGACAAGAGTTTTTTAGGTTGTTAACCTGGTATGTGTGTGTGAGGGGACAGTGACAGGCTTTGGCTTAAGGTGAACCTCTTAGGAGCCACCAGGCCAAGTGTTATATCAGATGCCTCCCCCACTTTCTTACCATATTTTGCACAATAATTTGCTTGACCTAGGAGTTCATTCATGTCCACACAGTGAGTGGAGAAACCTCGGCATTTTGGCGATAAAACTTCTTGGTATCGGCAAGATACAGCATCTATTAAGATGACAAAAAGCCACCATCAAGAAACATAGAAATAAGCTAGTAAAGATCTTGATGAAGTTTATATCCTTAATAATAGACACAAGTGGTGAATTATGTGATGGTTAAGAAGTGAGCTTGTTTCCCTAAACTAAATGACATGACAGTGATATTGACAATGTTATTTTTAGGGGGTGAATAAATCACACTGTACTGTATTAACTTAAATCTTGCTGAAGAATTACACACATTCAGTGC
Organism: Homarus americanus; assembly: GCF_018991925.1. Taxonomy (NCBI): domain Eukaryota; kingdom Metazoa; phylum Arthropoda; class Malacostraca; order Decapoda; family Nephropidae; genus Homarus; species Homarus americanus. The sequence goes on along the minus strand of NW_024737097.1, from coordinate 22,831,666 downwards.
TGTTCCTGTTCCCTAGTTGAGTGTTATTTAACATTATAGTATTAGAAAAGGGAAGAAATTACAGTAGTACAGAAAGCTAACTAAAAACTGTACAGTACAGTATGTTGATAATGGCATATCACCGCTCTTACCATCCACATCACCCTCACAACTTGTAGTCAGGGTATTGGTGCATTTTTTAAATTTTTTTTTTCCAATTTATGGTTTAGTATGGATGTTTACATAACGTAAACAGATGATAGTTATTATTATGCAGGTATTTTATGTTCTGTACCTGTACTGTATAGTGTACCTGTACAGTACCTTGTGTATAAAAAGAACCCTACTTACTTACAACTCCAAAATTGCCTGACAAAGGGTTGATAACTTTATAAAGTAGATTATAACTTGAGAAATATTCTTTATTTTATAACCCCACCTTGCTCTTTGAATTCAAGCCTTGTACGGCGGCCCTTACTGTTTACTGTAATTTATTCTTGCCTTCTTACTGTACTGACGTCTTCTATTAGCGTCCAGTATTGCACCTTCCACAACAATCATGTGTCTGGTTTATCTCTTCTCGTAACTCAACTGCCCCAAAAAACATTTCGGATTTCAGGTCGTGTACATCCATGGAAAAAAAAAGTCCCATCAGTCCTCCATCCCATTGATGAACCCTGAGACTCATGAACCTGTGAATCAAGACATCACACACTGCACCATCTATGGACCCAATAATGTTTTGTCAGTCTTGGGTTCACTGTTTCATGATGAGTCTTGGGGGTTCGTTGCTAGGACAGAGGTCAGATGCGGGACTTTTTTTACCATGACTGTCTTGAATGTCAATAGTTGCCACTTCCATTTTGTCTTCCATCTCGCCTCATCTAGTGTTAGTCAAATAAAAAAAAAATAAAAATAAAAATGTCATCCCCAGGGAGCAGTTCATCCACTCTTATACCCATTTGCTGTCACTTGTACTAATATATATCTTAACACCTGTTCAGATATTAGTTAGTAATTTAACCTATGGCACAATAAGCGTGAAATAGACTGCTCTATTAGAATACAGGTTGACAATCCCTTATCCGAAATCCTTGGGGCCAGAGGCATTTCGGAATTTTTCGGTTTTCAGAATGTTTTTGTGTGTGCGTGTGCGTGCGTGCGTGCGCGGGCACAAGTCACTGACCCACATTGGGGCCTGGTGGTCGAAAATATAATAACAATTATAATAATAATAATTCATAGACCTGGGTCGTGTTTTTCACTTTATCTTTTTTCATTCTTGTATTTCTTTATTATTATTATTATACATTTTATTATTATTATTGTTATTATTTTAATTTGGTGTATTTTTAATTAAAATTATTTACTATGAATAATTATTATTATAATTAATATTACTATTACATTTTTGCCCTTCAGGCCCCGATGTGGGTCAATGATCTATGCCTGGGTGGGCTAATCCCTGTTTAAAAAAAAAAAAAAAATGCTCCACAAAAAACTTTAGGTTTTCGGATAAAGGGTTGTCAACCTGTACTGTACATGGGTGAAATAGGCAGACAACTCCACTCGAATACATGGATCTTTTTTAATAAATTACTGAAGTAAATGAGCAAAGAAGAACTTTAAGATTTTTTGTATGGATGATTGAAGATAAAAGTGATTCTTGTTGACAAATACACAAATTGCTGTAGTTCAGTGTATGTTTATTGAAAGAATAGGATGATGAATGTATTATTATTTCTTTACATAGGGATTTGCTACACACATACTTGTACTAGTAACTAAAGATATCTACAGAGATTAGGTACTGTATCGTTACGATAGCCTTCACGGTGTGTGTGTGCGCGCTCAACTGTTGATGTGAAATGGAAGAGTGGATGTTAGCCTTTGTTGATATAAGTCTGGATGGATGTGGTGGTGGATGTTGTACACTCGCCCATAGAAGTCTTGTTGTCGCCTTTCCTCCTGAACCACAAACCCCGAGATTCAGACTCTCGAATCTGAAGCATTTATGGACAGCATTATGCATCAGTGTCTACAACTTCGGATTCGCGATTCTGAATCTCAGGGTTCGTGGAACAGCAGGAGAAGCGACAGGACTTTTGTGAGTGACCATACAAGATGGAGGCTATGGTGCTGTGAGAAGGATTTTTTATTTTATATTTTTTTCCTTTAGTCTGCATAAAAGAATATACTGTATACTGTACAGAAATTTGTATTTACCGGTAAGGCTTTCACACTATTTTGTATTTATTTTTCCCCCCCATGGGACACTTCAAAATCAATGGACGTCAGTGTGAAGGTCCCATTGAACTCTTGTGACAAAAAATGCTTGTGTGAAAAAGGTCTTACTAGAGCTGCTATGCTCATGACCTGAATAGATGACATGTCCATCTCTTGAATGATGTTGCTTGTGTGGTGTGTAAAGTATTCTCTCTCTCTCTCTCTCTCTCTCTCTCTCTCGCTCTCTCTCTCAAGAAATCTTATCTTTTTTTTTCTCCCCTCTCTTGGGAAGGTTGAGGTATATTGTTGCTTGCAGGTACAGTATAAGGGGGTGAGGAGCTGTGTTGCAGGTAATGTATCAACTCCTGAATTACAGCAACATATATGAGGAAAGTTGCAAATAACAAATGATTAGCAAAATAATATACTGTATCTTTAGAAAAACCCCAATACTGTACTGTACAGTTTTTGAAAATAAGACAAACTTAATATAAAATGTCAACTGTGAACAGAATATAAATTATTATGCTATTAACAAAGTTTATATTAGAATATTACCAAACAATTTATTATATAATGTTTGTCATAGTATCAAACAGAGAGGGCATTGTGTATTATAGAACCTGTATCACATCAGAATCAATAGAGAAGTTATTTCACGTTTTCCATATGTACGGTGGCATGGGCAGGGCAGTATCATTCATTTGAAAGAGGACTTGTAAACCTATACTGGACCATAACTGCTGTCACTTATATAGAACAGCTTGAACATTACCAAACCAAACTAGACCACAAACTCTTAGTCATTCAAACTGGACGATGAAAAAAAATAAGAAACTCAATTTATTTATTGTGTTGTGTTAAGTTAGTGATGGAAGAGGAGTCTGTTAATTAACTGAGTGTGTGTGTGTGATGGTTACAAGGCACAACCTACTGTATCTTGTTAGGTACAGTAGTTGCTTAGTGGTACTACATGATGATTGGGAACTAAACGATGATTGGTGGAATTGGCCGCTGATTACCAGAGCCTCCACCACCAACACTTTCACCCTCACCAACACCCCCACCAAGACCTTCACCCCCACCACCTTCACCCCCACCACCCCACCTTCACCACCACCACCTTCACCCCACCACCACCACCTTCACCCCCCACCACCACCACCACCTGCACCACCACCCCCAATTTCACCCCACCAACACCCCACCACCACCACCTCCACCATCACCAACACCCCCACCACCAACACTTTCACCCTCACCATCCACCCCACCATTCACCCCCACCACCAACCACCACCACACCTTCACCCCCACCACTACCACCCCACCCCACCCACCACACCACTTTCACCCCAACCACCCCCCATACCAGCAATCTTCCACCACCACCAACACCACCACCCACCACACACCCTTCACCCCCACCACCCACCACCACCACCTTCACCCCCACCACCATGACCTTCACCACCACCCCACCCACCACCCCTACCCACCCCCACCAACCACCAACCTTCACCACCCCCCACCACCACCACACCTTCACCCCCACCAACACCTTCACACCAACACCCTTCACCCCACCACCAACACCTTCACCCCACTACCACCCTCCACCCATCTCATCCCTCCTCCATCCTCCATCTCCTCCTCCACCACCCTCCTCCATCTCCTCCTCCACCACCCCTCCATCCTCTCCTCCTCCACCACCCTCTCCATCCTCCCCCACCCCTACTTTCCTCCACTTCCTCCTCCACCACCCCCTTCCTCCTCCACCACCCCCTGCTTTCCTCCTCCACCACCCCTACTTTCCACCACCCTACCTTCTCCCCCACCCCAATTCCTTACTGTGAGATAGATTCTTGGGGTGTTCTGTAAAAAGTCCTGGTCAAGATAATGCATAGTTGAGAAGCAGGAAACATTATATCGAACACAAGTTGAGTATATTTGTACAAGTATTAAAGAGACATAAACCATTGATCCAATCATATACATAGGGAAGATAATTTTATAAAGTTTACTAGTGCTGCACAGTTTGTGTTAATAGAGACCTGCCAAATATATTATCCGTGAGGGAAGACTTAACCCCTAAGAAAGTACAGTATCTTGTGAACTTCTTTCAGAACCAACTGGGTTAGTTATGTCACCAGGGATGTAATTTTTCAGTAGACAGATGGATTGCTGCTTTATGGAATTATTCATTACAGTAAGATGATAATTGACAAAAGTTTAAAATTACAGTATGAAATTATCCAGAAATATGCTAGATGATCTTTTAAACTACCTGGAAGGTTTCAGAACCCAGGGGTGTCTGACCCTTTACTGAGACAGTCCTAGACCCCATGGGCACCAACACAACTATCTACAGTACAGGTGGTGTCAGCCACGTCTCTGGTGGTACGGTACTTAACATAACGTGTGAATATATTGCTATGTTCAGCAAATATTACCCTTGTATTTGTAAGAATGAGATGTTAGTTGGAACACCACAATGTTTTCGATACAAGATTACTGTAAATACACAGATGCTCTTTTGTTACTCAAGGCTTAAAACATTTAACATTTATACTTGAAAAGTGTAAAGGATTTTGAATATAATACCAAGGTGTTTAATTTCATTTCAATTTTTTATGAACATTAAAATTTTACAGGCAAGTGAAATTTGAGTTGATTATCTCATATCTGGTGAGTAACTTCTGTCACTTTCTTAACTTGTTACATCCTCCTCACATATACGCCCCTCTTGTACTGACTTGGTCTTTATTTAATAATAGGACATCCCCATTACTGTACCAGTGTTATATTATGTGGTTGTCGTGTAGGATATATTATTCCCTTAGTACCAGACATACATAAAGAGACGATGTTAGGCGTTATATTATGTGGTATTCATTTAGTTAATGGCTCTACTGCATCATTAATGTCATCGTTGGGAAGAATTAAAGATTTTACCAAGATTAGATGGAAATTGCATTAGTATCCAGCATAAGGTGCGCCGAGTCGCCTCGTAAATAAAACACGATTGAGTTTTGCATTTATATAATTTTCTGGGAACGTTTGGGCATGAGAAATATCGTGCATAACGAATTTAATACTAACTTTGGGGGGGGATTTTAGGTTTATGGGTGGAGCCATATCCTCCTCGTTTACGTGACGCGAGAGATGTTTAGTTACTGCAAGTCAATTGGTGATGTTCTAGTACAGTTTAGTTTACATGATGATGTGACATTATGAAACAAGTGAATCTTTTTAATTACCAGAATACTCTATATCAGAGGTCGGGGAACGGGTAAATTACCCCAAATGGGGTAAATCTAAAAATTTTGGGGGTAATGCATGCAGTATGAAAGACACTTCCATACCATATCCAACAATTTTAGGAGCAAATTGGCTTGTTTTTGTTTACTGTACTAGTGTACTTTGAAGTCTGGGGGTAATTTCATTTTACTCAAAATTTTTTTTGGGTAATACCCAAAAAAAGTTCCCCGACCCTGCTCTATATGAACTCTTTAAGAATTCATTTCCCTGTTGTCCAGTAATATTCCCGTGTTGCTACTGTTGAGGTAAATCCTGAGTGATGAGGACTTTCAAAGGAAATCACTGGGTAGAATAAAGAAACAATAGGAATAATCATAATAACAATAAAACGTATAATATTTATGAAATTCTCAGTACAGTTCCATTGGTACTGTTCATTTGTTTTATGTTAAGCCTTTGTCTGGATGTACGACAAAAGTTAACAAAGAAACTCGTCGGATAGCCTTTGAATATTTTTAGCGAGGATTTCATGTGCACTGTACTTCTGAATTACTTTAGTTACATGATGCTGTCTTCGGTGTTATAAATCACCATTTCAGGGTTGCCACATATTGGGGAAAGTCTGGTTTAAATGTCTGTGGTAACCTTGTATTTATAGTTCTGAAGCTCAAACAGTGTGTATGTACAGTTGTTGTAAACTGATTGTACTTGTGGTGTTTGATGATTCAGATACCACTATCTATCCACCTAAGTGTGTCACTGTTCACTGTTAGAGCCACTAAACAGGTTCTGGTACAATAGTGGTTTCCTTACCTGCACATGATCAGTCTTGTACAGTACAGCATATAAGTGATGTTGGTGCTGCTAGATATTGATCAGTGATGCCATTTTTTTCTCTATTTTTTCTAGAACAATTTCTAATATGTGTATTTTTTTTTCTTTAAATAGATATGGGGGGAGGGGGTGACTTGGAATTGAACTCAGTGGAATACAGTACCTATAGAGTATTTTGGTAAATAAATTCCCATGTTTCACGGTACTGTACTGTATGTGAAGACCCAAAATTACTAGAGTTTAACATCACCCACAAGTATTGTATGTTATATTTCACGGTATCGTCTCTGGTAACATTCAAACTTGCACTTACGGAAACTACAATATGTTTTCAAAAGTATCATTAGTGTGTGTTTTTGTCTGCCATGACCCTTGGCCGAGAGGAAATAATATGGTATCTTACTTTTGCCACGGCACATATTGGGTTTAACAGCAAAATTTTAAACACTGGAAATTACAGTACTGTATTATATAGTTTTGGCGGTAAAGTTTTTGTAAAACCCCGTGGGAATATTATGTACACGGATAATTAACTTTTGTACACAGAATCACGATAAGATTACTGTACTGTACTGACGAAGCTTAGTTGTTGGGGCACATAAGACCAAAAATTCAAACTACAAAATGCTACGGATGAGACGATGTGAAGGTCATCGTGTTATAGTGAGGCATAGTTGTGATGCTCTGATTATTGAAGTAAAAGCCAAAAAATGAAGCCCGTTGCGAGTCACTTAGATAACCAACCACATGATTTAGGTTAAACGTTTATGGAATCTTGGAATGGCTCATTTCTTTTCCAGTTGCAGATGATGTTAGCTCATGAAAATTTAATTGTAGGTAATCAAAATCACTTTTATATTAAACACTATTACCTTATTAAAGGTCTGTAGTCCTAGTTGGGAATTTTTTGTTTGGCATTATGCACTTAGGAGATTCCCGAGACATAGAGAACATGATATGAAATGTGAATCACTCATAAAAACTTTTTCCTTTTTTTTTACATTTATATACAAATAATTACTAAATTAATTACCTGTCATTACACTACATGGCTAGTAAGATATTGACAGATGTAGACTTGTATTACTTGATTAAATATTAACAAAATTCGTTACCGAAACTACTGTCGGTTTGATTAGATCGCTTTTATGTTATGGTGATAACGATGTACCGGAGGTGGAAGTCTCGTTGAATTTTTCAGGTTTAATTCTATAAATACTGTATTTGTTGTGTTCTTCACTTCAACATTACTAAAAGTCTTAATATTATTGTATTGCTTGAGGAACTAATGAAAGTATTAACAAAGATATTTAAACTTATTGCGGCAGATCTGTCTGTCTGCCTGTCTGTCACTACTCTAGCTTGCAGTATATACAGTGAATAATTAAACAAAGTATAATTTGCTATATATACAGTATATTTAATTTAATTGTTTCTAGAATATTCGTAATAATTTTTTTCCTTTCTCTCACAGATGACGTATTACAGAGGACGAAGTTCTGGGTATCGTCGCGGTACTAGGATGGGCCTGGTGACCTGACCTGTGGTACCAGGATTGTGATGTAACCGTCAGGGGCACGGCTACAAGGGTGATATGTGCGGGTAATGGTGGGATCTCGGTGGATGTTGTGATAGAGGGGGGCCTCAAAATTTCACAGGGTGTAGTCGGAGATAATCTCTGGCCATTGAACTGCACCCTGGAGCTTTGAAAAGGTAAGGATTAGATGACTTTTTTTTTTTTGTATAATGTTTTATTCCTGTAAAGTACTGTACAAGGGGTTCCATTCCTGAGGATGTTCTTAAGTCGGATTTGTACATATCCGGTAAGTCGGAACACATTATGTGCAAACCGTACTTAAGGAACAATGTTTAAACTCACACTATATCTTAACCTAAGTCATTATATACATCTAAAATCACTTCATTTAAGACAGCAGATGAAATAGAATGACAAATTACAGAAAATGAAAGTAAAAAAATAAGTCATCGGGTAAATAGAATACTGTACTGTAAATTTCAAGTTTAACCGTGTTCGTATCGGCAGGCATTCATAAGTTGGGGACCCCCTGTACTGTATTGTGTATCATCTACAGTTTCTGGTGTGTATTGTAATCATTCCTTAATGATGATACGTGTGTCAAGTTTAGGAGGTTCTTGGCCATAGTTCTTTCATCAGTGTTCTGGGAGTGAAGAACTTACTTCGAAGTTGTTAATTTCCTCAGAAAGTCTCGGCAGCCACTGAAAATTGGAAATTTTGCCTCGCTTTATAAATAGGCAGACTAAGAACTGAAAGGTTTTAACCAAGCTTGGGAAAATTGTATACTACAGTACCTAGGTTGGGGTAGTAGTATTAAGTGTGATAAAGTTGCCAGGGATTAGTGTTGTTGCTGAGCTGTTATAATTAACAAGTTATTGTTGACTCTGTTAGTAAGTGTACATTAGTCTTGCTCCAAAAACACAGGGTCTCTGTCTCTCTGAACGATATATGCACACTGCCTTACAGGTGTTTGTATTACAACAGCAACATTGTCCTCATTGTTGATGTGTGATGACAATGTTACAAATATTCATGTGGTCACGGAAATCTGTAAGTCAGTGTGTGTACATTATTGTCCTCTGCCACCCCAGTATGGACAGCAACAGCACTGGATTGTAATTTTGAATAAACTTGTGGTGATGATCTTAAAGATGGACAACATTTAACTGCTCACAAAAACTTTCCTGTAGTGTATCCTGATTTAATAAATATTTCTTTTCAGATTGGTTGCTGATATGGATGATGATAATGGTGCTGTTCCATCTGCATGACAATCCCATCAGCTGATTTAATTCATATTTTAATGTAGCCCATTTTAGCTCGGTGAAAATTTTTGGAAATTTTTCAGGAAATAGGGTGTCTTCAAGTTACAGTTTGCTTTGGCAAGAATTTGAAATTGTTTTTATCACATATTTTGCTGGATAGCAAATTCCATCAACTATTTTATGGAAAAAAATTAATTCCTCATGTAGATGTAAGGTGTTGTTACTTTATTTGTATTATATGGAATACAATATATTTTGTAACCGGTGCATAAAATAATTTATTTTTTTAAAACTTTTGAGAAAATTTTTATAAAAAATAGCAAACTTAAGAATTGATCTTTTATTGCACATTTGTAAGTTAAGTTGATTTAGATGTAAGTTTTGTACATTATAGTAAGAGTAATTCCTCTTGCTGAATGTAAGTGTAAATCAAAGGGGTATACTAGTACATCAGTACAGTATACTTACTCACTCTGCATCAGCCATAATGTACTTCAGCCTTAACTAATTGAGTTGAAAGATGTAACTACAGTAGTTACATTAGGAATGAAAACTATAGAGTATTAGACAACACAGCTGACTCAGTTATATATTATGTGGACTTAAGTGACTGGTACCTAAGGTAAACCTTTCTTAGACTGTCTTACCACTTCATGCTGGCAAGTAAAAAAAAAAAGATGACCAGTCCATTCATTTTGAGTGAGACCAAATGAAGGAAGACTTTCATTGTTTGAACATTTGGCAACTACAGTATTATAATGACTTGTTTTAGCCATTTGCTTCATGTGCATGTTAAGCAGATGAATCTCAGGTTTTGAGTGATGTCTGCCACTTGTTCCCAGATAATTGTTTGTGGAAGTAACCTTAAGGTATTGTCTCGGTTGGGTAAATGTTGTTGCGTCTAGGGTAAAAATTCAATGGGTGAGTTGGATTTTGTTTTATGTTGACTCGGGGAAGGATACCATAGTGCAGTGATTTTCAACCTTTTTCATCTCACGGCACAGTGAGACAGGCACTAAAATGGTCGAGGCACACCATCAGTATTTAAGGATAGATTTGATCATTTAAAAGAAAATGAATGATAAGAATGTGTTCATAATTTAAAAAATAATAATAATTTATTAATTTTATTGCCAAAAGTATATTGTTGAACATGGTTTTCAAAATAATTTGAAAGTTTTGTGCATATTTGTTATTACTACACATTGAAAAAGATGCCATTCATTAAAAAATAATATGAAACCTTCAGATATAGATTGTATTCAAATACAAACAAGAGTAAAAATATAAGGCCTTTGCTTACATAAAAATATCAGTGGGAAACCTGTGCTTAGTGTTGTCTCGTGATGTTCCTTGTCCGAGGTCGAATGGTTGACAGGCATACCCTCAAGTCCTCTTCCAGTGTTTGAAACCGCGACCTGTTCTTGCTCTTCATTGTGTTCATAGAGACGCCAGCTTCACACAGATACAATGTTGAGAAAGGAAGAAGTGCTTCAATGGCCTTCTTTGTAATGATGGGGTATTCCTCTCGAAGGGACAACCAGAATGAAGTCATACCTGTTGATAGGTGCTTCAGTTTCAGTCCTCTGTCGTTTTTTATTTCCGTCGGCTCATCCTCTTCGGCAACAGTTAATCCTGCCGACTCGCACGCACTTACCACAAACAGATCTCTCACCCAGTCCAAGGAAGATACATCAAGTGATGGGAAATACTTTTCAATGTTTTTACTCAGTTGCGACAAAAGTATCCAAATTCTATTTTTTTAAATGCTATCCAAATGCTATTTTAACTCCCATGGCACACCTACGGATCGCGGCACATTGGTTGAAAATCGCTGTCATGGTGACTGCAGTGGAATATATTAAGGTGTAGTTTCATTTTTCAGAGTAGGATTGTAAGGTGGTAGTGTCTGGTGGTTGTGGTGTCATCAATTATGCTATTTGGATGAAGATTGTCAAGTTGTGTTCATGAGTGGTTGTGGTAGTGATGTACTGGTAGAGGAAAATCATCCACATACTGGTATGTTGCTGAAGAGCAGGAAAATTAAAAAGAAAAGAAAAGAAATTATTTTATTAAAAGAAAAAATATATATATACAGTATATATATATATATATATATATATATATATATATATATATATATATATATATATATATATATATATATATATATATATATATATATATATATATATATATATATATATAATGAAGCTGTATACAATGCATAGTGATGTACTCAGCTCAGGTTATCAGAAGTTGTTCATTAGGTACATTATGATGTAGAACAAATTTGGAGGAGCTAAATTCTTTTTTCTTTTTGGCGGTGTAGACGTACACAGCAATCAGCACCAAAACGACAATCACTATCAGAGCCAGAATCGCCCACAGTGTTATGGTAAGTGCAGAGGAACCTAAAAAAACATTGATGCTGTTTAAAACTTCCTTTTTTTTATTTAAATTGTCATAGGTTGTCCCTTTGTCAATCATAATCTGGGAACTGTCTACAACTGTACATTGGAAGACACCCACACATACTGATTTGCTCAAAATACAAAATTTTTAAATGTTTTGCTCGTCTAAATATGAGTTTTTATATCCGAGGCAAATAAACATGGCAATTATTTCATCAACATCCCATATGAAATTCGCCCATCTCTCATACCTTGCTATTCTAGGTTTATCAGTCCTGTAGTTATATAATATGCTCAATCATTAACTACTGTAGTGTGATATTCCCTGTGAGGAGTATTACTCGTGTGTCTCCAAGAGTGGGGAGGGAATTTCATTAAAATATCCTAATTTCTTTTCTTTTGCATAAAGTTGGACCTGAGTCATGTCCATCCTCAACCATGAAATGACACTTGATGAACTAAGTCTGTCTGTTTTAGTTTCAGAAGATCCCGTTTAACATAATATGTGATATACTCACCTAAATGCTCACATTCATCACTCGCAGGAGAAACATCTATTGAGCTGGAATAGCAGGAATAGTTCTTGCAATCTTCAATCCATTTTTGACCATCAGCATATAGCTTGTCATGCACCTTACAGCCTGGCAGAAGCAGTTTGTTTAATATTAAAAAGTAAGAGAGAAAAATGGTCCAATCTGCCCATCTATCTGTCAATCATATTCCATTCCTATGTATGGCTTGGGGGTGTAAAAGTTGACTTCAAGCACTAGGAATATTGGAGGTGGATAGACTATCCCCTTGAGGCACCTTCAAAACCCTCGGCCACCGGGTGATTCAAGAGACAGGGAACATAGTGATTATTGTTAGTGTATAGATTCCGTGTTCAAAAACTACTCTCATACTAGTAGACCAAGTGTGGTTATTATAAAATAAGCTTTAGCATACTTAGCTGTTGTTATACATCTTCACCATTATCATAAACTCCTGGAGCTTTAACTATACCGTATATTCTCTAGTACAAACATTTATTACCTCATCTATCAAACACATTCTAAACTTTTCCTCCTGATCATTTAAGAATTCACATGAAACAGTTACAATCATTTCTTATCAGACATTTAAATTCCATAACTGTTGATTTTTCACCCAAATTTAGTTTCTACAGGATTCTTCTCTTTATATGTTGAACAAACAAACACTTGGAGATTAAGGCACTCGCCTTATTTCATCTAATGATTACATACCGTAATGCTATACGGGAGTTGGGTTAAGATAAGTTAGCATTAGTTCAAGTTTACATTAGGTTAGCATTGGGGTATTCAATCACCAGGTGAAATGAGCAGGGTTCTTAAAATTGATGAGATCTGAACAAAGTGTTTCACTCCTGCTCAAACACTAAACACTCCACATCAAAAAAATTATTACTACCCTTTTATCCTCTTTTCTCATAATACTAGCATGATAAACTAACACTACCTATCATGGCAGGTTTTCTCCAGATACTACTCCAGTTTCCTCCTGTACTAACACTGGATAATGAAGGTCATAACAAAGTAATAGACCAACCACTCGGATGGCTAGTAAACTGACAAATAGTGGAAACTATTAATTAAACATATCTTCCTGAAATTCATGCCATTCTTTAGTTTTCTCCTTTATATATCCTGTTTACATATTAATGGTTGCACATCACAGGTTATAAATGTGGACTTCCTCCACTGAATCTATTCAAGGCTTCAGCAGCAGGTAGATTGAGGCAGGTTACAATATGGTATAACAAATTTATATACGGTATACATATATATGTATTTTTTTTTATCACATCACCACTTACTGCCTAACTAGCTATTCAAGCATTAAAATTGGTACTCACCGATGGGCGGAGGTGGTAGAGTGAGTGTGTGGTGGGAGCGGAGGAGGGTGTAAGAGGAGTAGGGTGGTGAGTCACTGAGCCTCTGCGGCTGCCTCCTCCTGCACTGACTGTGGTTGCTCCTCTTCCGTTGTTGTTTGCTCCTCCTCGGCTTCCAGCTGTTGTGAAACAGCTGCTTCTGTCGTCCTGCGATGAACAAATGAATCCAGTGTTGACCGCTTGATGCTACTCCTCTTCTCCTTATACATCTCGGTGTAACAACCAAGTCTGTCATCAATGCTGCATTGAATCTTTCAGCTACATTCTCTGTTTGGGTCGTCATCTATAAGGATTTGCATACCTTTGCTGGATCATGTTGAACGCTTCTGTTATCCTCTTGGTAGTTAGCGTTCGTTGTGCTATTTCTTCTCCGTCATCTTCGTCTTCAGCAGGTCTGTGTTCTGTTAGTTGTTGCAGATCTTCATTGGTGAATTCTTCTGTATGGATGCCAGGACGTCCTCAAAATCCTACGATTCCAGCTCATCAAAGCCTGCCTGTCTAGCCAAGCTGAGGATATCCCTATTCACAGGTGGGACTAAGTCCGTGAATCCCGTAAAACTGTTGACGCACTCGGGCCACAATTTACCCCACACACCATTCAGGCAACTTTCTGAAACCTCTTCCCATACCTTGCCAATGTTGAAGCCATGTCAATATTCTTAGATCGTAGGTTTATTATCTCCATCTGTAGCCTTGAGCAATTGGGCCATGGTATGGAGTAAATAATATGCCTTGAATGTGGCAATGACGTCTTGGTCCATAGGCTGCATCAGTGCTGTCGTGTTTGGAGGCAGGAATACGACTTTTACACTGTCATGAAAGTTGTCGAGATTGGGATGATGAGATGGAGCATTGTCAACGATCAGAAGAATTTTGAAGTCAAGGTTCTGCTTGGCACAGTATTCCTTCATTGCAGCGACGGCGTACACATATAACCACTGGCTAATTATGGCGTTGGTTATCCTTGCCTTCTTATTTGCCTTGTAGATCACTGGAAGGTGATCTTTAGAGTAACCTTTCAGGGCCCGTGGGTTGGCAGGGCGAGAAATCAACATCGCCTTCAGTTTGTAGTTGCCGGCAGCGTTCGCGCCAAGCAGAAGTGTCGAGCGGTCTTTTGCCGCTTTAAAACCTGGCGCTCTTTTCTCCTCCTTGGAGATATAGGTCCTCTCAGGCATTCTCTTCCACATTGATGGCATTCTCTTCGTCTCATCCACATTGATGACTTGCTTCGATGAGTAGCCTCCTTCCAGGATAATCGAATTCTGGCGGGAATGTCTTGGCAGCAACCGTATCTGAACTGGCAGCTTCACCAGTCATCTTAATGTTCTGAAAGTTATAATGATGCTTAAATCGTTGAAACCATCCTCGGCTGGCCGTAAAGGTCTCTTCCTAAGATCCTTCGCCCCGTTCTGCCTTTTAAGTCGTCAAACAAGGATCTGGCCTTATGCTCGATAATCATAAGGCTAAAAGGGGCATTGTGTTGTGTCTGGTCCTCCATCCACATTGCCAGCATCTTTTCCACCATTTCTATCACAGTGCTTCCAGTACGAGTTGTCTTGGTTGCACTCAGAGAAGTACCGCTTCCAGCACTAACCTTAATCTTGTCAGCATTGGTCCGAATATTACTCACCGTTGTGAGGGTTAGACCCAGCACAGCGACTGTGTCCACAGCACGTTCCCCTTTTCCAAATTGGGTTAATGAATCCATTTTTGTAGCCAGGGTAATGGTCTTACATTGCTTCTTCACTACACTAGCACTTGATGGGTGCTTGGAAGCCATTTTGAATGGTTAGAGTATAGTCTTAGAGCAAAAACACTTAAGCACACACAAATGATGTGAAGTCATAACAAAGACTGGCTTAGCGTCGCTGTGAGGTTCCGTGAGTGAGGGCAGTGCACCGAGCCGAGAGAGCATAGTGCAGCCAAACGAGGGAGTGATGCACCATAAAATGTAATCGGTGACAACGCAAAACGACATTGTACCGAATCACCGGGACGTTAAATGGAGTTTTGGACTTTAAAGTTTAGCGACGTAGTACTGAAACAACGTTAAGCGCAGACTTACTGTATACTGTATGTCAAAATACCTGACATAAACTGTGTCTCAGAAAAATATATGCACACTGCCTAACAGATTTTCATGGAGATTGCATAAATTTTTGTACAGAAGAAGGGGGTACATTATACAATAGCAATATTATACTCACTGATATGTGAGGAGGACAATGTTGTAGCTAATACATTCTCAATGAAAATGTATAAGGCAGCTTATTTCACCTCAGATTTTATCCCCAGTTTATTTCACCTCAGATTTTATCCCCAGCTTATTTCACCAGAAGATTAACCAACTTAATGCTAACCTAGCTCCTAAAATATGACCCCTAGTTAACTTAATCTAACTTAAAGCTACCCTAACCCAACCCTCAAGCCTAATTTACCTGAAGATTAACCTAACCTAACCTTACTCCATGTAGCATTAGGGTGGCTAATCTTAAGGTGAAATGAGCCATGGGTGGAGGGTGAATCTTCATGTGATCCAATGATTTGAATAAAAATAAATGTCATAGCAGTGTTTAAGCATATAACAACAAAGACTCGACAGATCTTTTAATATCAAGGTCAATTTTCTTTTTGTGATGGATGCACCTACAATACACTGGACTTCTTGTGTACAGTTGTAGTAATGTTACATATTTTCTTGGTTATACTGTACCAATATATTTCCTTGTCTTGGTAGGTGGAAGTAATATGACTGCAGCTGTGATATGATACAGTAATTATATACACAGTGTGCAGGCCTATAGTCATAAGTACAGTAACTTGATTACATATACAGTACAGTACATTATTATATAACTTAAGTACAAAATATTGCAGGTGTTGTAATCATTTGTCCCTTTACCAAAATTGCAAGTGTGTCTTACAACTTTACCCCTCATCCACCACTTGTCCCTTAATAGGCAGTCCAGTTGGAGGTTCAATATTCAGAATACGATTTGTGGTGTGTCATACATTAGTTTGCATATTTGGTCATTAAGCCTGTAGGAGCCAGTGATCATTGCCCATCTGGTGTTACATTGTACATGTTCATCAAGGCTGTTGAGTGCATGTATTGAAGCAGGTGTGTATACAGTATATGAACACAACACAATACTCACAGGTCTTCAGTACAGAGAGGGTCTCCGGTGACCCAGAGTTACAAGTGTAGTTGTGGCAGCCTTGAGTCCAAGTCTGTGAGTCATCGTAGACCTCCCCACCCACCTCACAACCTGTCAAAATAATACTCCATTAAATTGTTGTTAAAATATAGTCCAGTCTTGAGTATTGTAACATCTGCAAGACTACATTTAACAAGAATATTTTTTAGCATCTGAAAATCATGATAGATCGACAGATATTCGGTAAAATCATCGTTACAAGTTTACGTTGATTCAGCATGTACAGTTGTCTCCACGTGAATGTACCACAGCATAGGTGTGTGTGTGTGTGGGAGCACATTTACAAGATCTGGCAATGCAAGTGCTTCTAGTAATGGTCATGAAAATCATGGATTACACTGTTTGTCGGTTCCCTATAGTTCAGTCCTAGTCACTCAACTGTGGCTACACAGCAATGCTACATAACACATATTAGAGGGTTTGTTTATCTATTTATATCCTTTATTGTTTGTATCTTATTGCAAACAAGGTAATTTCACTGTTTCACACCCATACAGTTAGCCCTGACAATGGCGCTGCATTGCCACAACTCTCTACCCGAGCCCTCACACAGTCCCAGGCTGTGGTAAGCTCGTGTGGAGGCAACTGTACATGTATGTGTTTAGCTTTATACACTTAACTAACATATTTTGTATTTTCCTCACTGAAATCATTTTTTTATGAGTTGGAAGGATGACTATGAGAGAGTAAGTCTGCATCAAGGTACAACTACTGTTATACCTCATATAGGATCTTCCTTGGTTATTCTGTTAAGATAGAGTTAACAGTTACCAGCTGATTAATAAATTCATTTACTTACTTTCACTGTTGGCATTACAGCGGGCCTCTCACTGTTACGCCTAGGATCAATCCCTGGCAGGGGTCAGGCATGAGAAGGGTGTTTGTTATCCAATGTGACCCAACCCAATTTTTTAAGGTTTTCTCCAGATACGTTGGTGTCCTTAATGTACTAACACTTGACAATGAAGGTCTAAACAAAGTAACAGAAGAGCAGAACAGCTGCCCGAATAGCTGGGAAGCTGGTAAATGGTGAAATGATAAATTAAAACAAGTGCTCTGAAGAGAGAGTCACTCACATGTGTCTATAACCTCAACAATCTCTGGTGTGCCATAATTACAGGTGTAGTTGTAGCACTCCTGTACCCATGAATCTCCTTCAGGGTAGACCTCATCCACCACTTGACAACCTGTTGACAAATTTAATCATGTCAGTACACCAAAACATCACTAAATTTTAATGATTACTCTGTTTGACTGTCAGTTCCACACACACAGTGACCTTTCTTCTGGGGCTTTACTTGTATTCAGGAATTTTGAGGGAAACAGACAACTGACATCATTTTACTAGTCTAATTAATGTATTATTGGTGATGACATTATATTCTTAAACCACATTTATTAAGTCATAGTTTTGTGAACATGAGATAATAAACACCCCATACAGACAAGGCAATACAGTGGTCCCTCGGTTAACGAACACAATCCGTTCCAGCAGGTTGTTCGTTAACCGAAACCATTGTTTCAATGGGTTTTTGGGTAATTGGTTCCAGCTCACTGAAAATTACATACAAAGTAAAAATAAATGCAGTAAAGTACACTTACTTTGAGGTGTGCATGTAGAAGGCTCCTGGTTGATGATAATGATGATGGGAATTAGAATGGGGGTGGAGGAGAAGGGAGAAGAGAAGGCATTGGGGTGGAAGAGAAGTCACCCCATGCTGCCATTTCACCCATAAAATTTTAGTTCTCTTGGTGTATTTCAAGATTATTTTCTTTAAATCAACACTGCACTGCATTATATATTGTCAATATGTAAAATATATTTCAAAATGACCAATAATTTGCTTGGAAACACAGAAAAAAGCATTTAGTTGAAGAGAGTCTCAAGCAAGATGTTACCTCCAGTGAAAACAGAGAGAGACTAATGCCTGTTTGCTGTGTTAACAGGCTGATTGGCGCGCATTAAACTAGTCACTTTACCTTCAATTATGTTCAATAATTGTTATAGTGACTAAAAAATTGAATATTAAACTTTTAAAATTATTGAATAGTATAAACTTCTTGATATTTACTAAAATAGTAAGGTATTTAAGCCCTAGAACCGATTAATGTATTGGCGGACTAATACTAAAGCTGGTTGACCGGCCAGTGCAAGCGAAAACATGTTGAGGTCGGTTCGTAAGAAATTCGTTAACCGAAATTTCGTTAACCGAGGCGTTCGTTAACCGAGGGACCACTGTATTCTCACATGTATCAAGTACTGAGGGTCTCCACTGAACTAGCCTTGCAGGTATAGTTGTGGCAACCCACTGACCAGATTTTTTTGTCCGTGGATGGTAAAATGTAGATAGATAGGTGGATATATAATAGATAGATACTGGAGATAGACAGATAGGGATAGTTAGGTAGCTGATAAATATTTATTTAATAAAATCATTACAAGTTTACATTATTTCTGCATATAAACTGATCAGCATTGTCGTGGGTAGATGTAAAATTTCTCAAAATATGTCAGGGAGTCACAAGGACACATTAATAATAACCAAGATGATGTAAATGTGTACGTTAAGTCCTCGCTTAACTTCTTGAAAACGCGACGTTATACGAAACATTAAGCAGATAAATTTTCCCCATTAGAAATAGATAAAATACAGGAGTTACTTTCTTGAGCCTCCCTTTGCCCCATGAAATACATTACATATACAGAAAATCATTGCCATTTCTATAGAAAATAATGCATACATATACAACCACTGTATTAAGTTTGTATTGGTACTCACTGATGGGCAGAGGTGGTAGAGCGAGTGTGTGGTGGGAGCGGAGGAGGGTGTAAGAGGAGTAGGGTGGTGAGTCACTGAGGCTCTGCGGCTGCCTCCTCCGCCGCTGGTTGCTCCTCCTCGGCTTTCAGCTGTTGTGAAACAGCTGCTTCTGCCGTCCTGCGATGAACAAATGAATCCAGTGTTGACCGCTTGATGCTACTCCTCTTCTCCTTATACATCTCGGTGTAACAACCAAGTCTGTCATCAATGCTGCATTGAATCTTTCAGCTACGTTCTCTGTTGGGGTCGTCATCTATAAGGATTTGCATACCTTGCTGGATCATGTTGAATGCTTGATATCCTCTTGGTAGTTAGCGTTCGTTGTGCTACTTCTTCTCCATCGTCTTCATCGGGTCTGTGTTCTGTTAGTTGTTGCAGATCTTCGTTGGTGAATTCTTCTGTATGGGATGCCAGGACATCCTTAAAATCCTCTGATTCCAGCTCATCAAGCCTGCCTGTCTAGCCAAGCTGAGGATATCCCTATTCACAGCTGGGACTAAGTCCATGAATCCCGTAAAACTGTTGACGCACTCGGGCCACAATTTACCCCACACACCTTTCAGGCAACTTTCTGAAACCTCTTCCCATACCTTGCCAATGTTGTCAATTGCTTGAAGAATGTTGAAGCCATGTCAATATTCTTAGATCGTAGGTTTATTATCTCCATCTGTAGCCTTGAGCAACTGGGCCATGGTATGGAGTAAATAATATGCCTTGAATGTGGCAATGACGTCTTGGTCCATAGGCTGCATCAGTGCTGTCGTGTTGGGAGGCAGGAATACAAATTTTACACTGTCATGCAAGTTGTCGAGATTGGGAGGATGAGATGGAGCATTGTCAACGATCAGAAGAATTTTTAAGTCGAGGTTCTGCTTGGGACAGTATTCCTTTATTGCAGTGACGGTGTACACATATAACCACTGACTAAATATGGCGTTGGTTATCCTTGCCTTCTTATTTGCCTTGTAGATCACTGGAAGGTAATCTTTAGAGTAACCTTTCAGGGCCCGTGGGTTGGCAGCGCGAGAAATCAACATCAACTTCATTTTGCAGTCGCCGGCAGCGTTCGCGCCAAGCAGAAGTGTCGAGCGGTCTTTTGCCACTGTAAAACCTGGCGCTCTCTTCTCCTCCTTGGAGATATAGGTCCTCTCAGGCATTCTCCTCCAAAAGAGATCAGTCTCATCCACATTGATGACTTGCTTCAATGAGCAGCCTCCTTCCAGGATAATCCGTTCGAATTCTGGCGGGAATGTCTTGGCAGCAACCGTATCTGAACTGGCAGCTTCACCAGTCATCTTAATGTTGTGGAAGTTATAATGATGCTTAAATCGTTGAAACCATCCTCGGCTGGCGGTAAAGGTCTCTTCCTTTGATCCTTCGCCCCCTTCTGCCTTTTAAGTCATCAAACAAGGATCTGGCCTTATGCTGGATAACCATAAGGCTAACAGTGGCATTGCGTTGTGTCTGGTCCTCCATCCACATTGCCAGCATCATTTCCACCATTTCTATCACAGTGCTTCCAGTACGAGTTGTCTTAGTAGCACTCAGAGAAGTACCACTTCCAGCACTAACCTTAATCTTGTCAGCGTTGGTTCGGATATTACGCACCGTTGTGAGGGTTAGATCCAGCACAGCGGCCATGTCCACAGCACGTTCCCCTTTTCCAAATTGGGTTAATGAATCCATTTTTGTAGCCAGGGTAATGGTCTTACATTGCTTCTTCACTACACTAGCACTTGATGGGTGCTTGGAAGCCATTTTGAATGGTTAGAGTATAGTCTTAGAGCAAAAACACTTAAGCACACACAAATGATGTGAAGTCATAACAAAGACTGGCTTAGCGTCGCTGTGAGGTTCCGTGAGTGAGGGCAGTGCACCGAGCCGAGAGAGCATAGTGCAGCCAAACGAGGGAGCGATGCGCCATAAAATGTAATCCGTGACAACGCAAAACGACATTGTACCGAATCACCGGGACGTTAAATGGAGTTTTGGACTTTAAAGTTTAGCGACGTAGTACTGAAACAACATTAAGCGCAGACTTACTGTATACTGTATGTCAAAATACCTGACATAAACTGTGTCTCAGAAAAATATATGCACACTGCCTAACAGATTTTCATGGAGATTGCATAAATTTTTGTACAGAAGAAGGGGGTACATTATACAATAGCAATATTATACTCACTGATATGTGAGGAGGACAATGTTGTAGCTAATACATTCTCAATGAAAATGTATAAGGCAGTGTTGTATGTATTTTTCTGAGGCCCTCTTCATTATGATATTTTTACTTCCATGTGATCTTGGTGGTATACATTTGAGACAACCTGCACAGTACACTTCTGTCATGAGAATGACACACACAATACTCACACGTCTCCAGGGTAGAGAGAGTCTCCAGTGAACCATAGCTGCAGCTGTAGTTGTGGCAACCTTGAGTCCATTCGCTGCCATCAGGGTACACCTCTCCCTCCACCTCACAACCTGATGAAAACTCCACATTTAAATTTTCTGATTCATGTTCAGGTATTGATGATAATGATTTGGATCACCTGAAGATTTGACCTCCCTAAGCTTATTTCACCTGAAGATTAACCAGCCTAATACTAACCTAACCCTTAAGCTTATTTCACCTGAAGATTAATCAACCTAATGCTAACCTATTCCCCAAGTTTATTTCACCTCAGATTTGATCACCAGCTTATTTCACCTCAGATTTTATCTCCAGCTTATTTCACCTCAGATTTTATCCCCAGCTTATTACACCAGAAGATTAACCAACTAAATGCTAACCTAGCCCCTAAAATTTGACCCCTGGTTAACTTAATCTAACTTAAAGCTACCCTAACCCAACCCTCAAGCCTAATTTACCTGAAGATTAACCTAACCTTACTCCATGTAGCATTAGGGTGGCTAATCTTAAGGTGAAATGAGCCATGGGTGGAGGGTGAATCTTCATGTGATCCAATGATTTGAATAAAAATAAATGTCATAGCAGTGTTTAAGCATATAACAACAAAGACTCGACAGATCTTTTAATATCAAGGTCAATTTTCTTTTTGTGATGGATGCACCTACAATACACTGGACTTCTTGTGTACAGTTGTAGTAATGTTACATATTTTCTTGGTTATACTGTACCAATATATTTCCTTGTCTTGGTAGGTGGAAGTAATATGACTGCAGCTGTGATATGATACAGTAATTATATACACAGTGTGCAGGCCTATAGTCATAAGTACAGTAACTTGATTACATATACAGTACAGTACATTATTATATAACTTAAGTACAAAATATTGCAGGTGTTGTAATCATTTGTCCCTTTACCAAAATTGCAAGTGTGTCTTACAACTTTACCCCTCATCCACCACTTGTCCCTTAATAGGCAGTCCAGTTGGAGGTTCAATATTCAGAATACGATTTGTGGTGTGTCATACATTAGTTTGCATATTTGGTCATTAAGCCTGTAGGAGCCAGTGATCATTGCCCATCTGGTGTTACATTGTACATGTTCATCAAGGCTGTTGAGTGCATGTATTGAAGCAGGTGTGTATACAGTATATGAACACAACACAATACTCACAGGTCTTCAGTACAGAGAGGGTCTCCGGTGACCCAGAGTTACAAGTGTAGTTGTGGCAGCCTTGAGTCCAAGTCTGTGAGTCATCGTAGACCTCCCCACCCACCTCACAACCTGTCAAAATAATACTCCATTAAATTGTTGTTAAAATATAGTCCAGTCTTGAGTATTGTAACATCTGCAAGACTACATTTAACAAGAATATTTTTTAGCATCTGAAAATCATGATAGATCGACAGATATTCGGTAAAATCATCGTTACAAGTTTACGTTGATTCAGCATGTACAGTTGTCTCCACGTGAATGTACCACAGCATAGGTGTGTGTGTGTGTGGGAGCACATTTACAAGATCTGGCAATGCAAGTGCTTCTAGTAATGGTCATGAAAATCATGGATTACACTGTTTGTCGGTTCCCTATAGTTCAGTCCTAGTCACTCAACTGTGGCTACACAGCAATGCTACATAACACATATTAGAGGGTTTGTTTATCTATTTATATCCTTTATTGTTTGTATCTTATTGCAAACAAGGTAATTTCACTGTTTCACACCCATACAGTTAGCCCTGACAATGGCGCTGCATTGCCACAACTCTCTACCCGAGCCCTCACACAGTCCCAGGCTGTGGTAAGCTCGTGTGGAGGCAACTGTACATGTATGTGTTTAGCTTTATACACTTAACTAACATATTTTGTATTTTCCTCACTGAAATCATTTTTTTATGAGTTGGAAGGATGACTATGAGAGAGTAAGTCTGCATCAAGGTACAATTACTGTTATACCTCATATAGGATCTTCCTTGGTTATTCTGTTAAGATAGAGTTAACAGTTACCAGCCGATTAATAAATTCATTTACTTACTTTCACTGTTGGCATTACAGCGGGCCTCTCACTGTTACGCCTAGGATCAATCCCTGGCAGGGGTCAGGCATGAGAAGGGTGTTTGTTATCCAATGTGACCCAGCCCAATTTTTTAAGGTTTTCTCCAGATACGTTGGTGTCCTTAATGTACTAACACTTGACAATGAAGGTCTAAACAAAGTAACAGAAGAGCAGAACAGCTGCCCGAATAGCTGGGAAGCTGGTAAATGGTGAAATGATAAATTAAAACAAGTGCTCTGAAGAGAGAGTCACTCACATGTGTCTATAACCTCAACAATCTCTGGTGTGCCATAATTACAGGTGTAGTTGTAGCACTCCTGTACCCATGAATCTCCTTCAGGGTAGACCTCATCCACCACTTGACAACCTGTTGACAAATTTAATCATGTCAGTACACCAAAACATCACTAAATTTTAATGATTACTCTGTTTGACTGTCAGTTCCACACACACAGTGACCTTTCTTCTGGGGCTTTACTTGTATTCAGGAATTTTGAGGGAAACAGACAACTGACATCATTTTACTAGTCTAATTAATGTATTATTGGTGATGACATTATATTCTTAAACCACATTTATTAAGTCATAGTTTTGTGAACATTAGATAATAAACACCCCCATCATCTTTTAACTATATACTGTATTAGCTGAATTAGTTATATAGGTACATAGACAAATGGATAAAAGGATGGTTTCAATTTCGATCATTTTATAATTTACAGTGAAACCTCCATATACTAACGGACTTCTCTCCATATAACGAACTTTCATCTCTACATAGTTCATTAGATGGAAATTTCACAATTAGCAGACCCTCAATGTAATGGACTTTTCTCTCAATATAGTACGTTAAATAGAGGTTTCGATATACTATATATATATATATAGTCCTTCAAGATAATGTAAGTAAAAAATAACATTCCCATCAGAGCAGATTGAATCACCCATTACCGTAGTCAATGTGACAAAGTAAAAGTCAGGTTAAAGGTCTTACACGTGTCCACAACGCCGATGGTCACCAGGATGCCAGAGTTACACGTATAGTTTTTACAATCTTTGCTCCATGTGTGACCGTCTGGGGAAAACTCACCAAACTGTTCACAACCTATAAGTGAAGATAAGTTATGTTAGGTTAGGTTAGATAGGGTTTATTTGTTACTGTGTATTCCTCAGGAGATGGGTGCCACCACCTATCAGTCTACTTCTTTTCCTTAGGAACTAACTTATTTCTTGTGCACTGTATACATGTACCAGTGATGAGAAGTCCCTGTGCACCTGTAATAATTTACAATGTACAGTACTGTACTGGGCAGTTAGGTATTTACACTCTATTTGACTTGCAGTTAATATTGGAAGTGGATACCATTACAAATATTTACTGCAAATAGAAGAAGGTAAATACTGTCGGTATACCAAGGTACAACAATAGTGTTAATTACTGCACATGTACAGGGACTTGCAGTCAACACACTGTACTGTACACTAAAAGTGAGAGGAGAAATAGTCATAAAAGTGCTATAATTTTATAACTGGTATTTTACTGAGTATATCTCCATTATGGGTGTTCTTATTATAAAAAAAAAATGTTTTTAGTGGGACAAGACCCCTTGAAAGATGAATTAAGTATGGGCTCAATAAAAAATAAATCTGCTACTTCTGCCTCCTCTCATGTGATTATTTCCATGCATGACAGAGACCTTACTGCTGTACACTACACTACCTGGATCTAAAACAATAAATGTCTACATAAAGGTATAGTCAGGGAAAGGTGTTTCTATAGTCCCTGTGATATCCCAAGTCAAGATGTCACTGTAGTAAAGATGAGAGGGAGAGGGGATTTGACTAATGTCTCATGTATCACACTTCAAATCATCCATTGCTGTCTTATATGGATATGGATTCATGCATAATACATATCTTGACTGGGTATACAGACACCTTTCCCTGACTGGACCAAAATACAGATACTGTACTGTTCTTACATGCAAGGATGGACAACATGTAGAAGTAGGGAAACAATACAGTACTTGCCAACATGAACGACTGCCTAAGCAGCTAACAATCCAATCAATGGCAAAGAGGATATGAACAGGTTAAAGTACCACATTAGGAAACACAAAACAGACTAGGTAAAAATGGCAAAGCACAAACACAAGTGCCTCTTTTAAGCAACATTAGAGTAATGCACAGGACAACTGGTACAAGTTCTCAGAAACCATGCAGTAATAAAATATGAAGCGACTATGGGACCACAAGACTAACAGTATACACGATAAAATTAATAATAAATACTGTACATGTTTCCAGTGTAGCAAGAAATTTGAGTGAACCAGATATACAAGTGTAGTTGCTACAGCCCAGAGTCCAGTTGAGTCTGTCAGGATAAACCTCACCAAACACTTCACAACCTGGTATAAAAAGTTTATTGTAAAGTATAACAATCTCCCTTTAAGGAGTAACATCCTTAAAGAGTACAGTGCTCTCCCATCTGATTAGTATATAATTTTGTTTTTGTTTATTTACATTAAAAACTTTGGGATATAATCATCTGGTTATCGATTATAATTATATCTGGCATAATATAATTAAGGAGAATCTACTCACAGGTTTCCACCACAGAAACTGCCTCAGGTGTGCCAGAGATGCAGGTGTAGTTATGACAACCCTGTGACCACGTGTGTCCATCCGGGTATACATTATCAGCTACTTCACAACCTGAAGAATTTGATCAGATTAATACTGTACTGATATATACATTTAATAGTGTTGTCAAGACTTGCTGGTAACAGAGCCAGCCAAGCTTCCATCTTTATTTTCAAACATTTGCCTTGAAATACAGTACAGGATGTCTCAGAAAAATGTGTTTGGGCCCCGGGCAAAAATGTGGGTGTCTTCAACACATCAACAAGTAAGGACAATGTTGTTGCAGTAATGCAAACATTCATGTGATCACAAAAATCTGTAAGGCAGTAAAGAGGAAAAACCTTTATGCAGTTGTTAAAATCGAGTCTTTACACAATTAACTCGCATGACCGTTATGAATAAGATTTGTTCTTTATTAATTTGTCAATCTGGTATTAATTAGTGTATAACTTACTATCTACAGTATATCATGCCTCACACACACACACATACACTGTAGTGCACTTACATATGTCTAGCACAGCAGAAGTCTCTGGTGAACCAGACACACAGGTGTAGTTGTGGCACCCCTGAGTCCAGCCGTGTCCATCAGGGTACACCTCCCCAAGCACCTGACAACCTGTTAAGATGACTGCCTTAACACAACAGTCTTATTTCATTACAGTTCAAGGATGACCCCTGACATATAGTTTATTGTACAGTAAGTTACTTTATGATCTCACAAACACCTGAGTGGTAACAATGATGCCTGTCAAGGTTTAAACTGGTCCACCTACAATTAACTACATTACTGTATTGTACTTTACCAAGTTTGATGTTATCACATATCCACAGTCAAAAAACATACACAGTATTATATTTATTTATTTTTTTATAAATAAACTTTGTAAGGGTTAGTTTAACTAACATGTGTCCACCACAGAAGTTGTCACAGATCCAGAGTTGCAAGTGTAGTCATGGCAGCCTTTACTCCAGGTGTTTCCCGGCGGGTACACATCACCCATCACCTCACAACCTGGCAGGGGTAGGTATTACTGTAAGCCTTATCATTATAACAGTCATATATAAGACAATAACTTTTATATCATTACTTTGTGCTGAGTATCTCTTGAATCTGGTGTGTAAAAAATATTTATACTGTAGTTAATTCATCACTTTCTATTTATCACTTCACCACCTGTCAGTTTACTAGCCATTTAAGCGGTTGGTTTGTATACAGTACAGTACTATGTGTTGTTACAACTTTTATTATCCATTGTTATTATAGGAATGAGACTTGCCACAATTGGTAATTGCCCTTCTTACGTCTGTCCTGGGCATTTATAAAAACCTTCATTTAACCCCAGGACATAGGATAAAAGGCATATACACTCACACTACCAACACCCCCATAAGCTGACAAGTGGTGATAATGAAATAAAAATTATCTTGAAATAATGTGCAGTATGTTTAGGTTAAGACTTACAAACAGACAATACATTAAGAGCTTCAGCAGAACCAGAGTGGCAGAGGTATCCATGACATCCTTGTTCCCACTCCTCACCATTATCGTATGTGTCTTCTCCCACTGAACAACCTGCCAAGGCATAAAGACAGTCATACATGTTTTTCACAACAATTTATGCAGAGTGAAAACTCCATATAATGGACTTTCATACTCTATATAATTCATTAGATGGAGGTTTCACATATAACGTACCCTCAATATAACAAACATTCACTGTGTAACGAAATAATAGTGAATCATTTTTTTAATCATGAATCTTTTTCAATTACTGAGACTTTAAAAAATCACATACAGTACAGCAGACTAAAATGAAAACCCCTGTGATGAAATATTCTTCCTTGACTGATAACAAAGAGGACTACTGAAGTAAGACCAAAGAAAGTAATTAAATAAGTTCATAAGAAATAAGTATGTTCATAAAATATATAAGTCAGTAAATAATTACTAAAGAAAGAAACTAAATATGCTGCTCCACTCAGTGACAGTAAGTTCTCCAATGTTAAATATTGAGTAAAATCTCACTTTCACTACTAATTGGTTTTAGGCCAGAAATCTATATTTTTTCCCGTGGTTTTTGGTCCGATTCAATTGAATTTGACCTTAATTTCCATAAAAAATGAGTCGTTTTTTAGTTATCACCCCAACCAAAGTAACCTACCCAACCTTACCAAACTTCCTAGGAGGGATCCAACAATCTGCCATATTAAACAGAAAGTATATATTTTGATATCTGGTACCAATGAAGGCAACTTTGTTGAAACATCATGGTATTATTCTATGTTTATTTGTGGACACGAGACTACGCTCAGATTGAACGGCTCAGTTGTAAACAAACAGACAACACAGTGACTGCAGATTTACATGATTTTATTGTCTGTTATTATCCATTTGCGACAGAAGTTGCAATTGACATGATATAACTTCTGGTGAGCCCAAAACTTCTCAAATTCCAATTGGGAGTGTGAGATTGAGAGATGGAGTATCATCGTACGATATGTTTTCCCATGTGTGGAGGCGGGAGTTTGTCTGTGGCAGCGCTGGGTTGCCAGTCACTGTCTGACGCTGCAAGAGTAAAGTCTCCAAAGAACCTGGTCTATTATTCAAACCTCTCACAGGGAGTAAAACCAATAATACCAAATACTGTACTTTAATTAGAAATACAGTACTACACAGTGTACAGTACAGTGGTCCCTCGGTTAACGAACACAATTTGTTCCAGAGGGTCGTTCGTTAACCGAATCCATTGTTTCAATGGGATAACAACATAAGAAAATTGGCCTGTGCATGGCAGCTCCTGTCAAGAGTTACTACTACTCTCTATCATCCATGAATCTATCTAGCCTCCTTTTAATACTTTCCAGAGTTCCCGCACTTACTACAAAGTTGCTAAGCTTGTTCCACTCGTCCATCACCCTTTTGTGAACCAGTTCTTTCCTCTATCCCTCCTAAACCTAAACTTATCCAACTTAAATCCGTTGCTACAAGTCCTATCCTGCTCGGATATTATAAGAACTTTGTCTATATGGCCTTTATTGATTCCTTTCACCCACTTAAATACTTCTATCATATCTCCCCGCACTCTTCGCCTTTCTAGGGAATGCAAGTTTAGTTTCTTTAACCTATCTTGATATGGAAGGTTTCTAAGTCCCGGAATCATTTTCGTCATTCTTCGCTGCACCGACTCCAGTGAATTGATATCCATTCTATAATAAGGGCACCAGAACTAAACCACATAATCGAGGTGCGGCCTGACTAGCGCAAGATTTAGTTGCAATAAGACCTCTGCACTCTTATTACTTACACTTCTAGATATAAAACCTAATGCTCTGTTTGCCATATTTCGGACATTAACGCACTGTTTTCTAGGCCGTAGGTCCGGGCTTACAAGTACCCCTAACTCTCTTTCACAAGTCGACTTCTCTAGGTTGATGTTGTTAGGGCTGTATACATTGACAGTATTTGTTCTTCCAATATTCAGTACGCTGCACTTGCTGGTGTTGAATTTTATTTGCCATTTTTCTGACCACTCCTGCAGTTTATTTAAATCCTCCTGTAGTGCATTTGCATCCTGCCCTGAATTAATCTGCCGCCCTATTTTGGTGTCATCCGTAAACTTGCTTATGTCACTGCTGATCCCAGTATCTAGATCGTTTATGTAGATTATGAACAAGAGTGGGCCCAGTACTGACCCCTGGGAAACCCCACTGGTTACACAACCCCACTCAGATTTAACACCATCTACGGTGACCCTCTGTGTTCTATCGGTGAGCCATGATTTTATCCAATTCAAAACTTCCCCCTCGATACCATGAGCCTTAACTTTTCTCAGAAGCCTCTGATGCAGTACTCTGTCATACGCTTTGCTAAAGTCTAAGTAAATAACATCGTAATTTTCGTCATTATCTACTACCTCGAAGACTTTCCTAAAAAACGTCAGCAGATTTGTTAGACAAGATTTTCCCTTTGTAAACCCATGTTGAGAGTCGTAGATTAATTTGCTTTTCTCTAAATGCGATCGGATGCTATTTGCTATAATTGATTCAAGAAATTTCCCCACTACTGACGTCAAACTAATCAGCCAGTAATTTGACGCTGATGCTCTGTCTCCCTTTTTGAATATGGGTACTACATTTGCCTGTTTCCACAAGTCTTGCACAACTCCCATGTCTAATGATTTTGTAAATAAATTGATGAGGGGTCCGCTAATCTGTTCCTTACACTCTTTCAAAACTCGAGGGAAAATTTCATCCGGCCCTGGGATTTTGCCTTCTTTAATTTATTTATCTTCTTTTAGAACATCCTCTTTTCTGATAGTGATATTCTTTAATTTCTCTTCTTCATTTCCCCTAAATATCAGTTCCACCTCTGGAATTTCCTCGTGAATTTCTTCTTTGAAAACTGATAAGTAGCTGTTCAATGCTTTGCTTATTTCTTCACTGCCATTTATCACTTCTCCCTGACTTTAAAGGCCTAACTTTGTCCTTGACCTTTGTCCTATATACCTGGAAAAATCCCTTGAGATTCGCCTTGGATTCTCTTGCTATCCTGATTTCGTAGTCCCTCTTTCCCTTCCTTACATTCTTCTTAACATTCCTAGATAGTTCATTATATCTATTTCTGAGCTGCTCGTCCACTCCCTTTAATTTCTTATAAATTGGTTCCAGCTCACCGAAAAGTACATTCAAAGTAAAAAAAGAATGCAGTAAAGTACACTTACTTTGAGGTGTGTATGTAGAAGGTTCCTGGTTGAGATGGGAATCAGAAGTGGGGTGGAGGAGAAGGAAGAAGAGAAGGAAGTGGGGATGGAGGAGAAATCACCTTTCAGGGGACCCATGCTTGATGCTGTCATTTCACCAATAAAATTTTAAGTTCACTAGGTGTAATTCAAGATTATTTTATTTAAATCAACACTGCACTGCGCTATATATTATCAATATGTTGACTAAATTTCAGAATGACCAATAATTTCAATGATATATGCAAAAATATTCAAGACGCCAACAAAATAGATGTTCACTCCACTGTCAACAAAGCCAACTAACGCCTTGTGGCTGAGTCAAGCGTCTGATGGGCGCACAAAAAACTAGTTCCCTGTACTGCATATATTATCAATATGTTGAATAAATGTTAAAATAGCTAATAATTTTAAAATAAAAAATGCAAAAATATCAAAGAGAACAACTTTCTTGATATTTTCTCCACGGAAACGAATGTAAACATAGAACAGATTACTGAATTGGCAGACTAGCCCATCAGCTGATGCTCACAACAAAATGTGATGTTTGTAAGGATTTCGTTAATAAAATTTTTGTTTGTTAACCGAATTGAAGATTCTTATGGAAGGTAATTCGTTAACCGAAATTTTGTTAACCAAACCGTTCGTTAACCGAGGGACCACTAATAACACGTATCACTGACCTATTTGTATACCTGCACGATGCTCTATGTGTTGTACAATACAGGGTGTGTCACATGTCGTACACCATAGGAGTAATGATAGTATTTCTTCTCTTTTTTTCTTCAGGTGAGGAGTCGTGATAAATTACTGAAAACTGGGCAGCGATGAGGCCTGATCATATGGCTAATTAAGTCCCTTGAGCCTTCCTTCCTTCTCTGGGGGTCATTTAAGTGGTCGTTGGCCAGGTTTTAGGTGACCCCAGAGGAAGAAATAGAGAAATGTGAGGCCCAGAGAGCCAGGTGGCCATTTGACTGGTCCTCGTCGTCCAATTTTTTTTATATATCGTGATTCCTTCACCCTTTAAAATTAAAAATTATAAGAATTTTTTCTATGCTGCATGGCCTATATGGCACAGCATAGTGTACCTGATATGGTCTAATATCATCTATTTGTGGGTTTATGTGAGTACAGTATAGCTTATAACCGGTGAATACTACATGGTGAACAGACGTCCCACAAGCAGGTGATGCCAGACAAAACTGTACAGGGAATTATACCCATAACTGTACAAGTACTGTACGATAGAGACAATATGAGGAAAGACAGTATAGTACAGCACAATACTAACATGTGTCCGTAATAGTGCTATTGACATTGCCAAAGTTGCAGGAGTGTTGGTGACAATGTGTGGTCCATTTCTCCTGGTCCTTGTACACTTGGCTACTGAAGGTACATCCTGAAACATAATATACAAATTAACCTTTCATAACTCCTTCACTAGGGAGACACCACTTATTATATTTTGGCTAATGTCAGACGATTTTATTCAGGCCAGCGGCGATCCCGTACACAAGGGGTTAATAGACTGTCGCTGCCACTAAGTTAATAGCTTGGATTATGTAAGAGAATTACTTAAAAAATATATAAAGTATATATTCTTCAGGGACCTCATGCAGATTAGGAACCCCTGCTTATTTTACCTGATTATACAGTACAGTACACCCTAATGTTTGCCGATGACGCCAAGTTATTTCGAAAATTAAGAACCAAGCGGACTGTGAAGAGCTGCAGAAGGACCTCTGTAGGCTCCAGGAATGGTCGAAGGAATGGCTGCTGAGATTCAATGTCACGAAGTGTAAGAGGATGCACCTGGGGCGTACCAACGGTAAGGAGGCGTACCATATGTCCCAACGGGATGAAGAAAATGTACTAGTTGAGACTGTGTGTGAGAAGGACCTAGGTGTGTATGTTGACAATGAGCTGAAGTTCTCGGGCCATTGTGAGAAGAAGGTAAATCAGGCAAATAAATTATTGGGTCTTATAAGAAGGTCGTTCAGATATCTAGACGGTCCGTCCCTCGTGACGATCTTCAGGAGTGAAGTGCTTCCCCATCTGGAGTACTGTCACCCCATCTGGTCCCCAAGATATGCTAGGGACTGTCAGTTGGTTGAAAATGTTCAAAGGAGGGCCACCAAGCTGGTGCCTGCACTTCGGCATCTCAGCTACCCTGCGAGATTGGAGCGCCTGAACTTGCCTAGCTTATACTACAGACGGGCAAGGGGGGACCTAGTTGAGGTTTATAAGCATCTCAGGGGGCACTACTCAGTTGAGTGTCCTTACTTGGAGCTGGCGGACGCTCGCCCCACAAGGGGTCACAGCTCAAGATTGAAGAAGCCGCAAGTCCGGAAAACCGTGAGGACAAACTTTTTCGGAGTGAGGGTTGTAAACTCTTGGAACAATCTACCAGAAAGTGTTGTGACGGCACCGAGTGTGAGCTCTTTCAAGAGAAGACTTGACCAACACTGGAGCGGGTTCAGGTACATTCAGGAGCCGGTGCATGCCCAGTATTTGCCAACAGTGCGTGACAGAGACGTGACCGATCGCCCGGGCGGCTAGCGAGCCGACCTTTTGGTGAAGAATATAAAGGAAAAGAGTCGTGACCGATCGCCCAAGCGGCTAACAAGCCGATCAGTGGCGAAGAGGATAAAAGTAAAAAGTAAAAGTAACGGGTTCAGGTACATTCAGGAGCCGGTGCATGCCCAGTATTTGCCAACAGTGCGTGACAGAGACGTGACTGACGCCCGGGCGGCTAGCGAGCCGACCTTTTGGTGAAGAATATAAAGGAAAAGAGTCGTGACCGACGCCCAAGCGGCTAACAAGCCGATCAGTGGCGAAGAGGATAAAAGTAAAAGGTAAAAGTAATAAATAGCCTAACCAAACCTGACCTAACAGTTGTATTGTGTACCGGACTTTGTTATAGTGGCAAAATGTTACGTAGGTAGAAGTAAAAATGTATCTCATGCATAAAGTACTTAAATACTACAAGTTAAAAGAAACAATGAAATTATTAATAGTCTCAAATATTAAAATAAATCCACAGTAAATAAAACAAAATAAAACTAGTTAACTTAATATAAAAATAACAGACACATAACATTACACACGTCTATTTGCAAATCTTTCCACGAGATTAATCAATAACTGATTCTCAAAGTTATGCTGTCTAATCAGGATCTTTTAGGCCTAAATATAAGCCCAGCATGACTAAACAGATGCTTGCAAGCAGTACATGCGAAGAAATGCTTGTGGTTGGTTAGCGTCCAAGCTTGTCCTGTGATTTGATATTTAAAACTATTATTTGGGACACGTATAGAGTAACGATTTTTTTTCAATTTTATTGGAGTTAAAATATTAGAATAACATACTGGGTACTGAAAATTGAGTACCTGTACTTTTTAAAAAGTAAATACCCAAAAATGCTACCTGAGTACAGTACTTAAGTAAATTTACTTAATTACTTTACAACTCTGCCTAATACTAATTTAACCTAACCATACCTAATCTAGCTTAATCTAACATGACATAATCTAACATAAACTAACCTAACCTGACATATCCAAACTTAACTTAGCTAGCCTTCCCTAACCACCCATTTAGCATTAAGGTGTTTAATCATTAGGTAAAATAAGCTGGTGGGCTAATTTTCCCAAGATGATTCTGCACGGTCTGACTAATTACCCAAATGTAGCAAAATGTAGCCGCAATGAAGTCAAATAATGGTCCTACATGAATAAATCGGACTGCTAATCACTTCTCGACTAGTATTTGGTGTCACAAAGTCACAAAAAATTGGAAAACTTACTTTAATCTGAGTTAGTAGATCGCATGCATGTACCAAGGGAGCGAGTAATTACCCAAATGTAGCCGCAATGAAGTCAAATGATGGTCGTACAAGTGTAAATCGGGCTGTGAATCACTTCTCAATTATTATTTGGTGTCATAAAGTCACATAAAATTGATAAACTTAATTTAATCTGAGTTGTGTTAGGTTAGGTACATGCACTCGATCTATTAACTCAGATTAAATTAAGTTTACCAATTTTTTGTGAGTTCGTGACACCAAATACCAGTCGAGAAGTGATTGGCAGTCAGATTTATTCATACGCATCTTGAGATTAATTTACTTTACTTCACTTTATTTCACAGAGTCTTCTCTCTGCTGATCAAGTATAACCTTTTTTTCCTCACCTTCAACAGAGAGAACACCATCACAACTCACCTCCAATGTAATTATTTTTTAATGAGTTTTCTTCATACAGTGTTATGATGTCCTGGTAATTTTGCCAAGTCGCCAGGTCGAGTGGTATTCTGCCTGTAGGGGAAAAAGACTTACTGTACTGTGTGTGAACAAAAAGAAAGTGGGTTCCATATGCATGGCGGTAACATCCCAGTCCTTCTATTCCCGATAGGTTAGGTCATCATTAGACACTCTGGAAATATGTTTACATTTTCAGAGTACTGTAGTCATAATGTGAGTAGACAAAGTGGGTATAAACTGGCATGACAGCCCCATAAAAGATAATGTGAATACAGTGCACGGCTAATATTCTACAAACACCGACATAAGAGACTTTTAAAAGCAGCAGCGGCACACTGGGCACTTTCCTCCAAACATGGTCCAGGTCCAGCCAACAAAGCAAGATGCCTTTGGGGTTACACTGGGATGTTTTGTTGGCGAGTCTGTCCAATGCAATGAAAAAAACAACAAACCTTCTAGACAAGGATCGCATCTAGAGAAAAGCAAATTAATCTACGGCTCTCAACATGGGTTTACAATGGGAAAATCTTGTCTAACAAATCTGCTGACGTTTTTTAGGAAAGTCTTCGAGGTAGTAGATAATGACGAAAATTACGATGTTATTTACTTAGACTTTAGCAAAGCATTTGACAGAGTACCGCATCAGAGGCTTCTGAGAAAAATTAAGGCTCATGGTATCGAGGGGAAAGTTTTAAATTGGATAAAATCATGGCTCACCGATAGAACGCAGAGGGTCAGCGTAGATGGTGTTAAATCTGAGCGGGGCAGTGTAACCAGTGGGGTTCCCCAGGGGTCAGTACTGGGCCCACTCTTGTTCATAATCTACATAAACAATCTAGATACTGGGATCAGCAGTGACATAAGCAAGTTTGCGGATGACACCAAAATAGGGCGGCAGATTAATTCAGGGCAGGATGCAAATGCATTACAGGAGGATTTAAATAAACTGCAGGGGTGGTCTGAAAAATGGCAAATGAAATTCAACACCAGCAAGTGCAGCGTACTTAATATTGGAAGAACAAATACTGATAATGTATACAGCCTTAACAACATCAACCTAGAGAAGTCGACTTGTGAAAGAGACCTAGGGGTACTTGTAAGCCCGGACCTACGGCCTAGAAAACAGTGCGTTAATGTTCGAAATAAGGCAAACAGAGTATTGGGTTTTATATCTAGAAGTGTAAGTAACAAGAGTGCAGAGGTCTTATTGCAACTATATCTTGCGCTAGTTAGGCCGCACCTCGATTATGCGGTTCAGTTCTGGTGCCCCTATTATAGAATGGATATAAATTCACTAGAGTCGGTGCAGCGAAGAATGACAAAAATGATTCAGGGACTTAGAAACCTTCCATATCAGGATAGGTTAAAGAAACTAAACTTGCATTCCCTAGAAAGACGAAGAGTGCTGGGAGATATGATAGAAATATTTAAGTGGGTGAAAGGAATCAATAAAGGGGATATAGATAAAGTTCTTATAATATCCGAGCAGGATAGGACTCGGAACGACGGATTCAAGTTGGATAAGTTTAGGTTTAGGAGGGAGATAGGAAGAAACTGGTTCACAAATAGGGTGGTGGACGAGTGGAACAAGCTTAGCAACTTTGTAGTAAGTGCTGGAACTCTGGAAAGTTTTAAAAGGAGGCTATATAGATTCATGGATGATAGAGAGTGGTAGTAACTCTCGACAGGAGCTGCCATGCGCAGGCCAACCGGCCTATTGCAGACTCCTTATTTTCTTATGTTCTTATTACTACAGTTGCTGCCTTGCAGGATTGTGTTATAGTTCTTCTATTGCTGTAACAAGTGAGGTGTCCACAAAAGCTAAAGAAAAGACTGGGTGCATCGTGAAGTTCCTTTAAAAGTGACGCCGTCTGGCTGGTCAAAGAAGACCTTGAATAATGATTTAATAATACTAAAGTCTTAAAGTGACAAATATATAGAAATACATCACTGTTTATGTGTTATATTTTAAGTTATTATTGTTTCATGATTTATTTTAATTTTTACCTGAAGTTATATGAAGCTCATTTAAGCACCAATCCGGCCAGCAAAGATCCCTGCCAAACCATTATCCATTTCTAGCAACAGCAGAAATCCTGCTGCTTGCTGGGCGTTTAGGCCAATGGCCAGCAAAACAGGCAACATGTTTAAAGGTAAGTGCCCAGAGTGCCGCCACCTTAAACCTTATGCCAGCACTTGCCGAATAATTACCCAGCACACATTATACAAAGTCTTTGGTACTTGAGGAGGCATGTGTCACCAACATTGTAATGAACAACCTTAAAAGTTGGGACCCATTTACAAGTGGGCGGACTGGGGGTGCCCTTGGATAACACATGGGTCAGAGGGTTAGGTCAAGGAGTGTTATAAGATGTGAATCAAGAAAGGATAAACACTGGCAACTGATAAACACAGAGACAGAGACACAAGAAAAAAAATATTTGAAAGATAATTGGAAGCATCAATACTGCCTTGTACTGCGCACATCATTGTCATCCCAAAAAAACTCTTTAATCCCATCTGCTCATAACAGTTGTTCTCCTGATGATGACCAACCCAATGCCTAGCTTACTCTGCCAGCTACCAAACGAGCTACATACTGTCCAGAGGGGGTCTAGTGGCAGCGACCTTAAAAGTAAGAATAGAGTTAAGTTATCCCCTTAGAATTAGTGACCCAAGAATCTGGCAGTATAGCCTCTTGGACAGTTTGTTCTAGCCCGGCGACGGCAGCTAGGGTGTGTTGGGAGGAGGGGGAGGGTAATTTGAGCCTCGCTAGCGCAGAAGTGCTGTCACTGATTATAAGGCGGTTCCGGCGTTCAGTTTATTTGGATCCCGTCACATATAGGAATAACTGCCTGTGACACTGTTGATCGGATTGCCAAAAAAGAAGATATTGAAGCCTCCCTCTCCCTGAATCATCTCAAATCTCGCATACACGCCGCACAACGAGAAGCATTCTACGAAAATTGGACACACCTGAAACAACGGGGTAGCGTCACACTATGCCACTATGACGCTGTAACCGGTGACGACAACCACCACTACAAAGAGTATCAATCCCTGACTCGATCTCAACAGGTTATGTACATGAGACTGCGCCTAGGGTACAGGTACCTATGGGAGTACATTGGTAACCCTGAGCCTGGCCGCACTGTTTGTAAACTTTGTGGCCAACCCGACTCCCACACCCTCCGTCACTATATCCTCACTTGTCCTATGACCTCCTTCTACAGGTCCCCAGCCGTTACCAACACCTCTTCCCTCCCTGACCAGATATCCCTCCTCCTAGTCACAGGCCCGGCATTTGACATTATTAGGGACCTGCCACTCTTTGCCATAAACAGATGAATTGTACCGGGAACTTCCCCCCACACACTCATCATTCTGTCACTTTATGTAACCTGCTGACAAAACCCATGACCCTTCAGGCTTCTACGCCCTTAATGCATGAGTCATAAAGGCAAGCAAAAACTTAGCATGCTTCCCAGTTGGGCGCTGTAAACGCTTCTGCGCTTCACCTTGCACAGGATGTAAGGGGGTGCCCAATAAACTAGCCCCCTCCGGGGCAATCTAAAAATATCT
The DNA here is from genome assembly GCF_018991925.1 of Homarus americanus. Lineage (NCBI taxonomy): Eukaryota > Metazoa > Arthropoda > Malacostraca > Decapoda > Nephropidae > Homarus > Homarus americanus. The sequence continues at coordinate 22,792,510 of NW_024737097.1, read as the reverse complement.
TGGACACACATGACCATACATACTCACCATCTTTGTCTGTGAGTGTTAAGTCAGCATCGTGGGTCAACAGTAGCTTGGCAATGTTTAAATGGCCATCTCGTGCTGCCCAGTGTAGTCCAGTTCTCTCTGGAAGAAACCATGTTATATAAGACACCTGCAAAAAATCAATAGATTTTTGACGTTTAATATTTACAATCGTTCATATGGTCTAGACTCTAGAAAATTATGTCAGCAACATAATTCTAACCCTTTACCATCTGACCTTTTGTGTGTGTGTGTGATGGAGAACATGAGTGAAGACAACAAGACCATAAGGTGTGTTACTCACTGATGTCATCAGTTACATCTACAGGTGTGCCAGCATCTAAGAGAGCAGCCACACCTTGTATGTTTCCACTCCTCACTTGCTGGCGCATCTCATTACCCTCATCTGTGCCAACTGAAACACATCACAGATATTAGTGGTCTTATTTTTATAACCACAAAAGTGCTAGAGCTGTCAGTTGACAGAAAATGTCCAAAGGAGGGTGCACTATAGCACCTCAGTTACCCAGAGAGATTAGAATGCCTGCAGTTGTTAGCTTATATTATAGGCAGGCAAGAGGTGACTTAACTGAAACAGTGTGTAACATACGTGACCAATTGCCTAACAAGCCGCTGAAATGCATACAGTACCTGCACTGTCTAAATACATCCTGAGATGAATACCTGCATTGTCTACATATATGCTGAGTTGTATACCTACATTGTCTACATATATGTTGAGATGTACAGTATACCTGCATTGTCTACATACAAGCTGAGTTGTATACCTGTGTTGTCTATAAACTACTATTACTACTACAAACGTGGCCTCCAGCTATCCTATCTGTGTTAAATTAGTTGAGCCGCAGATCTATGCGGCATTCAGTGACTGTAGCCTCATAGTCAATATCTGCAGCAGTTGTCGGAGTTGGGGCAGAAGCTCTCGTTCCCCTGAGGCAGAGCAAAGCCGACCTAAGGAGAGAGAAAGACAGTCGACATCTCATCCAGGCTGTAACATAACTTCTGGGCTGCTGCTTCTGTTCGGAGATCAACTCCAAAAGTCTGCCGTAGAAACATCTTGCACTTGGTCCCATCCCACCAGAGGTTGTGAACACTAGAGGAGTGAAGCTGCCTTGATCAACGTTCTGAATTCTCTCCCCATATGCCCTTCTCTTGTCGTTCTCGTTCCTCCTGTGTGCAGCATCGAGAGCTAAGTTACGGTGACATGCCAAACACCTCCATTGCCCGCTCATAATGTTCTGGCTTCACAATGAGGAAGGACTTGCTGGCGTTTGGGTGGTACAATATTTGTGGGACTCACGATGCTACCAGGTCCCACCACTTTTTGATGTCCTCCACTTTTCCTGCCCCTGTAAAGTCATCAGCGTATGCCACTTGTTTGACCTCAGTTGTTTCAAATTTTATTGTGTGTTGGAGCATGGACAGGCCTATTGCGTACATTACCATTGCAACAGGGTCCCCCTGCGTTGTTCCCTCGGTTGACTGTATGATGGTATCACCTCTTAGAGTCTTGTTGTTTACTATATAGAGGTCTGATGGATTCCTATAGGAGTTTTCAACATACATTGCAAAGCTTGGACACTTAATCTTGATGTTGTGCAGTGCAGCCTTGTGGTTAAGTATGTTGAATGCGTTTGAAGCGTCAACCAGGAGAACAGCCTCACAATCACGCTGCTCAAATATCGTTCTCATGGCGTGAATGGCAGCTTCCCCTCCAGTCTGGTGGCCAGCACAAACTTGCAGGTTCCCTGCTGCTGCCCTGACATCATCCTTTACCACCTCCATTATGCATTTTCCGATGATCCGCCTCAGCACTTCCCCCACCCCTATAGGCAGACATCCTGGATTTTTATCCAGGGGAATGAGGCGGCAGGCCGTCAGAGCATGGAGGTGATGGCAGCACGAGGATGCCAACTTTCTTGCAAGGATGACATTAGTGCAGAGATCACTTGCTAGGCCGAAGTGTGCATTCGCATCTGCGTTGGTGTTCAGGATCTCCTGTAGGTTGCGGTTAGTGTGAGCGAAAAGGGTGAGGTCGTCTGCATATTGAAGTTCAATAATGAAAACTGCCGACACCTTTGTTCCTGCCTGGAGTCATTTTATATTGAAAAGACTCTTCATCCAGAACTCGATGCCCACCCCACCGGCAAAATTAGCACTGGCACGAGTCAGGAAGGCAACCAAGAAGATAGAAAAGAGAGTTGGTGCCAGTACACATCCTTGTTTTACCCCCGTTTGTATGGGGAAGAACTCAGACTGGGTGCCATTGTGCAGGAAACTGCTATTCATGCCATCATGGAGTTGCCTCACAACGGCGATGAATTTTGGTGAGCAGCCAAAACGGCTTAGGGCCCACCAGAGTGCTTCCCTGTTGACTGAGTCGAAGGCCTTGGTTATGTCAATGAAGGCCATGTACAGGTCACGGAGCTATTCTCTGCACTTTTCCTGTATCTGGCGGGCAGCAAAGATCATGTCCTGTATTGTCTATATACTTGCTAAACTGTATACCTGTATTGTCTAAATAAATGCCAAAGTGTATACCTGTATTGTCTATATACATGCCTAACTGTATACCCGTATTATCTATATACAAGGAACCACTTTTGCCTGCCTGACATGCCTACATAAGAGATGAGTGTTAGGGTAGTGACCAGCAGCGTCCACACCAACTGGTTAATGTTCACCATCGTGAGATTTCTCCTCCGCTACTGCTGTTGCAAGTCTTGCCACCAGTCCAGAGTAAGCTTCACTCTTGCGGCGACCCACGCGCGCCCTGTTGGTGATAACGGCGCCTTGCAAGGTTTTGTCCCCGGGTCAGGCACAACGCCTGTAGGAAGAGGAATAGTTACATTGAGGAGAAAATTAATGAATATCAACTGTTTTTGTTTTTAATCCCCGTTGGAAAGTTGCGTGTCAATCTGGCTATTGGCAGTAGCAAACAAGATGTTCAATAACACAACAACATATGTGTAACCTCACATCTGATCCACACGAGTGTTGACAGACCCCACCATTGAAAGTTTGAGTGTTTGATGTGTGTGTGTGTATGGAAACAACTGAATCCTAGCTGGCACTCTCCAACAAACCCCACCTAACCCCCAGTAGTGTGAGGCTGACAGGCCCCAGCAGAGTGGTACAGCTACACTCTGACATAGGACTCGGTCTCAGTTACTCGCGCTCACTTAACCCAACTTTCACGACCTGTGTGTTGAATGTTAGGACAACCCTTATTGCCTCTGTGTATGTCACTGAATGCGTGTATTACAATTGTCAGAAATGTGTCCCTCCCCTTCTCTCCGCTTTACTCTTCCTCCTTCCTTCCCACGACGTGTGTGTTGGTGATACAGCGGTAACACGCATAACTCTCACCAGTATGTCAATGGTTCGAGCCTCAGCCCGGACACACGTGAGAAGGGTGTTATCCAGGGTGACCCCTACCAAACACCAAAGGTTTCCCAATACCCCGGTTTCTTCCTGTACTAACACTGAATAAACTGCCCAAATGGCTAGTAAGCTGAAAAGTGGCGAATATGATTAAAAAAAGTCATTATGTACTATAGTTGTCTGCGTCTACTGTAGCGTATTGTCTGTGGCCAGTAGTCTAATTTCTCTTTGTGTTTGTCTATTTTCTCTTTGTTAGGCTCACATACATGTAGGACATCTTGCACTAAGGATGGAGGTGAGAAAGGAAACTCACAATGGAATTTTCTATATTTTTATTATATGTACAGAGCATTCAGGTGCTGGGAAGTTGCTGCATAGTAGAGGGGTTGCTGTGGAGGAGTTTCTTTAGAGGAGGTCTTCTCTACTTTACAGTAGAGCTTGGTGTTGTCTGCCCTCACGTTCAAGTTTAGAAGCTCCAAAGTTGTTGGTAGCGAAAGGCAGAGCGGGGAAAATGACAGAGGAAGGAGCAGGAGGTTAGGAAGGGAATTGTAGTGGGAGAGATAGTGCCGTGGCTTTACACGACTGCGTTTATTTGGTTAGCGCATAGCGCACGTATTTGGTTTTGTCTGTGTTGGGTGTGTGATCCTCGGGTCACCACTCCTCCGGATTGTGTCAGTTCAAGTTTAGAAGCTCCAACAACTTTCCCCGAATACGAATTCGCAACCTTTCGATTTACAACAGGTACCTACTTACTGCTAGGTGAACAGGGACCAAGGGGGCTAGGAAGAGTGTCCAAACAACTTCCGCTTGCCCGGGAATCAAACCCGTGACACCTTGCTTGCGAGGCAAGAGCGGTACCGCTTCTACCACAAGTGCCCCGCCCTCACGGCGAGGCAGGGGGGTATTTATATCTTTCTGCCGGATCAAGAGTCGAAATGCGAAGATGAGAAACGTTGCTGATTGGCTAAGATGAAGGCGGCAACTGACCAATCACCGCGCAATTCGAACCCGAGGGCTGATTTGTGAAACTCGCCGCTGGTTGGCTGGTAAGCGGACAGCAAGTGACCAATCAGCAGTTGTGGGGGAAAGTATCCACTACAATACTCTCCTTCCCCTCCGAGTGCTGCAGGAAACTTGTTGTCGGCAGGGTTGTATCCCACAGGTGAAACATAACGGGCGGGGGTGTGAACCATTCAGCCGCTACGGGTGCGTGTCGGGTTGGGCAAAAAAATATCTTGGTATTCTTTTTAGCTTGAAGTTGATCTTTTTTTTCTTTTCCTCCTCTTCTTGCTCTGCTTACTCTTTTGGACTGTCCATTCGGAAGTGGTGGAACTAGCCACTGGTTGGCTGGTAAGGGGACGGCAAGTGACCAATCAGTAGTTGAAGGGAAGAATATCCACGACACTACCACCCACACAACACTTAGGCTGGTCCCATGCTGCCATACGCATATACAACAGGTATCCAGTAAGCAGCACGAGGCTACCTAATTGGCTGATTCGACAACCAATGGGACAATAATCAAACGAACCAACCACTCGCCACTAATGCAGCTTACAACCATTTGTTGAGACTTGTTGCGTTTTTTCTGTTACATCAATGATAATTCAATAGTAATACTTATCATAAAAAAGTGATTGACTCTGAGATTGTTGACTGTCTTGTTTGCTTAATAACACCCGTCGCCACTTATCGGCTCACTAGCAAGTTAGGAAGTCGGTCAATTCTCTGTTACACAATTGGCAATTACTGGACTTATATGGGCTATGTTACACACCGTTGGCAAGTACTGGACATGTACTGTACCTGAATGTGTTGCAATGTTGGTTAAGTCTTGTCTTAAAAGAACTTAGAACATTTTCTGGCAGGTTATTACAACAGTTCATAACTTAATTTGACAGTTTTCTGTACTGACAACTTGCTCAAACATGAAGTTGTGATCTCATTATGACCTTCGGCTAACTATATCTAACGGAGTAAGAGTTACATAACCCTGTACTAGAGCTGCACTAGTAGTTTGAGATATCGTTGTCTGGGTACTGGAGCAGGGCTGTGAGGACAGTGCCCTGTACTCCATGACACGAGTTAGTCGGTTACACCACTTAGCCACTAAGACGATCACCTCTAAGTCACGTGGAGTAACTTTGTCAGAAACTGGAGACTCAATAATGGTGAAACCAAATTGTTGAGTTATAATTCTGATAAAGAAGAATAGTAGTACAGTAATTCGCGTGTCTCTCTCAGTTGTGTCCGGGGTTCAATTCCCCGAACAAGACAGATCTGAGAAGGGTGTTAATCTGGTGTGACACTATCAAACATGTCGGATGTTTTTCTTAGGGTGAAATGTCAAATGAAAATAAAGATCATGTGAGTCATGTGGTAAAGCCCAACTACAGTGACTCAGTGTTTTACGCGTCAACGAAAAAAAGTGGCGCCGCCAGCGTCAGCGTAAACGGCCGAGAAATTTGATGCCGTCAGCGTAAACGATTTCATAAATTGACGATCGTCTTTATAACAAGATAATTGAAAATCGAACTTGGAAAAATCTAAAATTTTAGAAGTTGACGAACAAACTGACGCTTGACGCTCCGCTCGGGTGAAAAGTTGACTGCGTCACCTGCCCCAAAAAATTATGGCGTTAGCGTTAACAAAAATTTGTCGCCGTTAAATTAACGGCGACAACGTACAACAGTGAGTGAGGGACTGTAAGAGGAGATAAACGTGTCCTGTGTGTGTGTTATGTGACGCGCGCCAGGACCACGTGACCGACACCCTGGGCTGTTATACCCTCACGGTGTACTACATCAGGCAACTTGAAGTATACAGTTCAGTATATCAACACTCATTTATACATCTGGTCCACCATAAAGTGCCCAACTATCTTCAGGGAGGGTTCATAGCGTCACGTAATGTTCCCAGCGACACACACCTACTTATCTACCTAGAGATGACTATGTTGGGGAAGGAGGTCGTTGCCCTGTGTAGGATCCCACCTGGGCTAAACAAAAAAAAATCTGAAAAAAACAATACGGTTCTTGTTTTGACACGTGCTGCTGCTGCTGCTCGTAAACAGTTCCATAGATTTACCAACTCTTGCATGAAAACTTAGAGAGCTTGACACTATCCTTTAGCGTTTGTAGTGCTTGACATCTGTGAGACAGTAAAGCGGTTAATGTCTTTCAGTCTCTGAGGTCCGCCATGCTGTGTGTCTAGCCAGTATGGTGAGTTGTCCAGTAGTCCAGATGGAGAGTATGATAAAAGCTGAAGGAACATTTTATAATAATCATTATATTCAAAGATACGATTCATGGTTCCCGGAGTTTGGTTGGCTTCCATCACTGCTGAGGCCTCCACTTGTTGCGCTGTTTTCACCGATTGGTCTGCCACGACGTCTATAAGCCTGTCCTTAGCCTAGCCTAGGGAAGTGGTATTCACAGCGTAGTCGTGTTACCCTTTGTGAAAATCTCTCTGACTTACCACTTTACTACTGTATATGAACATTATTTGTATACTTTTACTATCTATGCACATTGTACATCTCCACTATTTACATTCTCTGTATACAATGTACACTCGCTACAAAAAGTAGCTGCAAAATAATTTGCTAGATAATCTGATACAACGGACGAAGGATATATATATATATATATATATATATATATATATCCGGTAACTATGTTTTGTCATGACAAAAGGCCAGCCTCAGGAAACCTGACATCCTACTGGTAGAGTGATATCATCCTGCGTCAGGGTCCTGGAGGCCATATATATATATATATATATATATATATATATATATATATATATATATATATATATATATATATATATATATATATATATATATATATATATATATATATATATATCGCATCTTCTCTTGTGAACACCAAGGAAAAGAAGCTGTTCAATGCCTCTGGGTCGATTCCCCTGTTCTTGTACAACAGTTCTACAACTCCTACAATATCTGGTTGGTGTACTTTAAGTAGTGTTTCAAACTCCTCTCTCTTATCAAGAAACGTGTCAGTATTAGTGTACATGACATTCAAGCCAGAATTTTGTCTCGGTAACGTCTCTGCTCTTAGTAGTAACACCCCCCATTCTCAGAAGCTGAAGCATTTGCTAAGTACACTGTATTTTGCAGGGTGTGGTTAGACATGGCATTGTTTACACGGCGCTCGCCTTCTCCTGTCTGGTAGGCGGAGCTGGTGCCGCCTCCCGGGTGGGGGGTAGAGCGGGTGGAGGGTGCGCCGCTGCCCCCTGGCCCTGTGTCGGCACACGTTTCCACTACCCTCCCCCTGAATATAACCCATTTACACCCGTCCCCGTTCCTCCTTGACTGTTCCCTCTGCATTACCGTGCGATCTGGGTGAATGAATACTCCCCGAGAAGCGTAGCTCCTTGCTAAGTTTTTTGCCTGCCGAATAATCCCCTATTTCTCCTCCTCGCTCACTAGTGTGATCCTGATGGGGGAGGCTTATCCCCCTGCTTTTATCCCAGCCTCCTCACATCCTGTGGGGTTGATGGCATTGTGGGGTATGGGATGTTTGGGTTCACACTCAGGATGGGATGGAGAAAGGAAACTCACAATGTGCTCTCTGTATACATGTTGTATTGGAAGTACAATGCAGCTTGGTGCTGGGAAGTGGCAGCGTGGTTACAAGCGTGATGTAGAGACAGCTGGTTGGTGAGGGTGCTCAGAGGAGGACCAGCTTGTGGGTCGCCATGCTCGCCGGCGGGAGCGAGGGCCGCCAGGCAGCGGCGGAGGAGGTGGTGTTGCTGGCTGCGGCTGTAGCTAGAAGAAGAGAGTGGTCACCACGAGGTCAGGTCTTAAATAGCGGGGGTAGGCGTGGCTTAGTAGTTGACCTCCGTGATGTATGGCGGCGCTGGTTGACCTAGACCACGAGGCATACACTGGGGAATTCACGGGGTCGGCTACTCAGCGACAAACAGCGTTTGTAGGGGAGAAATCCACTACAGCATCTACAGTACCTCTGTACAAATATTCTGAAGCTGCATCTTATCGTGTGTTACCTTAATCTGAGTTCCCTCCGCCTGGCTCTCGGGACTCCAAAAACTATTTCATTGTTCCTGCACTGGAGACGTTCCCATTGTTCCTCCTCTCCCCTAACAGTAGGTCCATTAATTTTCATTTCTTCGACACACTCCTTCAGAGTCCCTAGCTGCTGTAGAACCTGTTCTGATCCTGCATTACTCTCCGCCACCTCCCGAGGCCCTGCTGATGCCTCAGCATAACTCCTCTTAGCAACCACCTCCATTCTATCGGCTACTTCCTCAGTCTTAGCAAGGATCTCTTTCCCAACTTGCTCTGTTTGGCAACCAGCAGGGCTCCAGCTTCATCTATTTTCGTCCCTAGGGAACTCGTTCCCTTATGGCTTGCAATCGCCTCTTTCACCTTGACATTGCAGTCAGGGCAATACCAGCAACAGCCTTCATGCTTTACGGCAGTTAGTAACTTCCTAAACGTTGCATTAGTCAGGCCCGTATACTCCATATCGGACATCCTCCTGCAGTAATCACATATCATACTCATGGTTGTTGTTGGGTTTGGTCTTGGGTACATATTTATCGATCAAATGGGCCACTTTACTAGTTATGATATTCAACGTAGTGTCTGCGTTCTTGTACCTTAATGAGTCAGGCTAGTTGATACCTCTCATCTCTTCCCTCATCCCATTGTAATTTCCCTTGTAATATTTGCACCTTGGCCTGGCCTTATCCTGAACTAGGTAACAGAAAAATCTGAATGACAATACTATGCGGTGACTGGTGCCAACTGGGGCAAGGTCTTCCAGTTTGGCCACCATACCCTCCTGTTTGTTATGATGAGGTCTAGTGGCTTGGGTGTTTGCTCCCCTCTGTAATGTGTCGGGTCTCTAACATGTTGGAACAGAAAATTAACTCTTTTCTACAAAAAGGGTAGCAGGGTTATTCAAGCCATTTGGGGTGAACTCGTTTCTCCAGTCAATGTCGCCATAGTTAACGTCTCCCATGATAAGGAGGTGGCTAGGGTTGAGCATCGCCGCGTTGTCTACTAAGGCTTTTAAGTTCCTTTGATTTAGTGGGCCACAGTTTGGGGATCTGTAGATACACCCGACAATAAGTAAGTCCCTTCCCTTTAGTTTAATTTTACACCACTTGGACTCTTCAAAAACATCCTCTCCCTGTACCCTCGCCTAGCTGGCTCTAAGGTCTTGCCTAGCATAGATAACCACACCCCTCTTGCAGGTTTCTTGAGAAAGGTTCGTAAATGAGTCATGATGGATGTTTCACCCTTCCTCCCACTCTCGATTTGGTCAATGAAAACCCATCCAATGCCTGGCTTGCTCTGCCAGCTACCTAAACAAGTTACATACTGTCCAGGGGGTCTGGTGGCAGCGACCTTAAAATTAAGAGTAGATTTAAATTTTCCCCTTAGGATTAGTGACCCCAGAATGGACAGTATACTAGTATATCTCGGGGACCAGACGAGGTGACAGTACTCCAGATGGGGAAGCACTTCACTCTTGAAGATCGTTACGAGGGACAGTCCCGTCTAGATATCTGGACGACCTTCTTATAAGACCCAATAATTTATTTGCCCGATTTACCTTCTTCTCGCAATGGCCTGAGAGCTTCAGCTCATTGTCAACATACACACCTAGGTCCTTCTCACATTCAGTCTCAAATAGTGCAGTTTCTTCATCCCGTTGGGGCATATGATGCGCCTCCTTACCGTTGGTACGCCTCAGGTGCATCCTCTTACACTTCGTGACATTGAATCTCAGCAGCCATTTCTTCGACCATTCTTGGAGCTCACAGAGATCCTATTTGTTTCTTACCGATAATTTTAGAAGGGCGTATCAGTGGTTGTGCATTCACTAGGGTAAGACGGCGTGTGATAAGGCTGATTCACCAACCATCACGAGAGAGAGGAGCTTCGCAATCAAAACAATGTTTACCTAATGGCCACCCAAACTAGAGGTGGCCTTGCCGAGGGAAGCTGGCCAGTGATAATTCCTAATGTTCGTTCCGCATGGTGATTAACAAGCTTGTAGTTGTGTCCTCTAGTGTTGGTGGTGCGTGACATCAAGAATATAGTGCACAAGAGCAAAAGGTCCTATTTTAAGGACAAAATAAACTCGTTCAGATACCCAGACGGACGGACCGGTCAGTCCCTCGTAACGCTCTTCAAAAGTGAGGTGTTTCCCAGTTTGGAGTAGCCTGCTGTCACCCTATCTGGTCCCCGAAACATGCTGGAGACTGTCAGTTGACTGAAAAATTGTCCAAAAGAGGGTCACCAGACCGGTGCCTGCACTATCGCACCTCAGTTACCCAGAGAGATTAGAACGCCTGCAGTTGTTAGCTTATATTATAAGCAGGCAAGAGGTGACTTAACTGAAGCTTATAAACATATCAGAAGGTATTACTCAGGCGAGTGTTCATACCTGGAACTGGACGACGCCTGCCTCACTAGGGGCCATGACTCAAGGTTAAAGAATTCACAAGTTCAGAAAACTGTTAGGGCAAACTTTTTCGAAGTGAGAGTTGTGAACTCTTGGAACAACCTGCCAGAGTGTTGTGACGACACCGAGTGGTAGCTCATTCAAGACCTGACTTCACCAACATTAACGCAGGTACAGATTCATTCAGGAGCCAGTACATGCCTAGTACTTGCCAACAGTGCATAACAGAGACGTGACCGATCGCCCAAGCGGCTAACGAGCCGATCAGTGGCGAAGAGGATAAAGTCAATTAAATTAAAATAAAGAGACACCCTGCTACACCAAAAAGGGCCAAGTGCACATCTGTTGTCTATGTACACAACAACATCCATGCACCAGGCTAGAGACGGTCAATGGGGTGGGTGGGTGGCGTGACTATTGTAAGGATTCTCTCTAACTAGATTGTCACTTGTGGCCGCTCTTGTACCACCTCTTGCTAGGGCTTCCATCGCCGTGAAAATATACCCCCCTTTTTTTTTACAACTGTAGAGATATAGCATGATTTGGATCACCTGTAGATTATCTTCCCCATCTAATTTTACCTGAATATCAGTCCCCCAGGTTATCTCACCTGAACATCAGCCCCCCACCAGTGTGTGTGTGTATACATGCTGAATCAATGTAAACTTGTATGGCGATTTTACTGGATAAATATATTTATTTATCAATCTATTATGATTTGTCGTAGGTTAGTTAAGTTGGGTTGGGTTAGGTTTGGTTGGGTTAGGAACATGAGAAACTTGTAGTGTTGACAAGACGAACACTACACAACAGGCAATGCAATACTGTATTAACCCTTGTAACAGACTAATATTTAGAATGCTGTGAGCTGCAAACATTATATAATTACAACACCCACGGTAATTAAACTATGAGTAAGTGTGGAATAAGTACTGTCTAGTAAATACTAATTACTCCAGGTACATACAGTATACAATACAACATGTACACACAATACAACATGTACACACAATACAACATGTACACACAATACAAAACAGCCTTTATAACTTTCATAATACGACATAACACACACAACACAACACACAAACATTACAACACAACACACAAACAATCTGCCAGGGAGTGTTGTGACGGCACCGAGTGTGAGCTCTTTAAAGACCAGACTTGACCAACACTGGAGCAGGTTCAGGTACATTCAGGAGCCGGTGCATGCCCAGTACTGTACGTGCCAACAGTGCGTAACGAGACGTGACCGACAGCCCAAGCGGCTAACAGGCCGATCAGTGGCGAAGAGGATAAAATTACAACAAACACAAGCACAATACAACCTTCATAACGTCAACAATAACTTAAATAAAAATATAATATAAGTATAAAATTAGCTCACCAATCCTTCGCCAAGCGCTTCTTCTCCAGGCGTTCACGGGATTAAGATAAAGATTGTTAATAAAACTTTCTTTTCTGTATTCAATATCATTAACGTATAATATACTGTGTTGAGGTGATGTGGACGACTCCCTGTTGCTGCAATGCCGGACGAGGCGTTACTAACTCAATGGGATCATGTTAAACCTTCCAAATTTACTGTTAGCGAGACACTGTAGTGGAAGCTCTCCCCTACAACTGCTCATTGGTCACTTGCCGTCCGCCTACCAGCCAACCAGCGGCGAGTTCCACAAATCAGCCCTCGCGTTCAAACTGCGCGGTGATTGGTCAGTTGCCGCCTTCATCTTAGCCAATCCTTAATAATCTTTCATCTCATAACTCATGACTTCAAATTCAAAGCCGTGATCGAGCCTCTCTCAAGACCCTTCACTGCCAAAGCCTTTGTCTCTGACCCAGTAGCTGTAGCATCATTGGTAACCGACCACCACTGGAAGCCTGTTGACGGCGACCCTCCTGTTACGGACTACGCATTAGACCACCACTCCAGGCCTGATAGCCCCTACTAGGACACAGCGAAACCAGACATCCCCCGCGAGCGCTCTGGACTGCCCCACGGGTAATGCGAGTGACCCACACTCCTACCGGAGGGCTGCTGACGGCTGTCGGTCCTGACGTGGTTTGGGGTCTCCCCACTCAGTCTTTTCTCTTTCGCTCTCGCCTGGGGACCTGCGTCCTCAGGTCGTCCCTGTAAGTTTTCACCTCCCTCCCAGGAGTTTGTGAAAAGGAAAGGGGGTCGGAGCCAATACCACCGCCGAGCCTTCCTGGGTAACCGTGATCGTGCGGGTCCACTCAGGGAGGGGGTCGCTATCCCTCCTCCTCCCCTCCCTCCAATTAGGTACACTAGGCTCGCGCCTCACATAAGCGAGCAGGTTTAACAATTGGAGAGTAGGTTCGCCTTACGGGGCCACCGGGAGACACACACACACATACTTACACACGTACACACACACACCTCTCCGGACGGCTGACAACGAGAACGACACAGCAATGAACAGGATTCGGGTGCACTCCCTTCGAGGAGGAGTATCCGAAAAAAGAAAAGAGGAGTTAGGCACACTCCTATGCGCACGCCTAGGAATCAAATTCGCTGCATTAATAGAAGAAAAGGACTCCTGCATAGTTCTTTGCATAGAAGGAAAGGATGTCGATCTCATGTTATCAACTGAATCGATAGACACACTAAAAAGAGATGACTTTGAAATAGCCATCCCACCACAGCTAAGAGCTAAGAAGTCAATAGTTATCAAAAGATTGGATAAGACCATTACTAACAAATCACCAATTGAAATATCGCAAGAAATAGAAGAGAAAAACACATGGGCTAAAGTGGAAGAGGTGGTACTGCTCCCCAGGGCTGCAACGATGATGAAAGTGAGATTCATAGAAATCGCCATGGCTCAGAAAGCACTAGAAAATGGCATTCGCATCTCCCACTACCACCTTTCAAAACACCAAATTGAAAAATATAATTTATATTCCATAACACCTTTCTGGACATGTTATAAATATAACCACGTATCAGCCAAGTGCCCTAATAAAGACAAAAAGTTCTGTTCGGACTGTGGAGCTGAAGGGCACACATTCAGGGAGTGTAACAGCAAAGAAAACCCAAAATGTCTGAATTGCAAAGGACCTCGCCGTGCTTTGGCAGCACGCTGCTCAGTAAGGATCATTGAAGACATGAAAGAAAAGGAAAAGTCGAACAAACATATAGAAACTGACCCAACCAAAACCTACCCTGCAATAACAAGGTTGCAAGACACCACTTCTAAAGTGTAAGAAAAAAAAACTATAAAGCCAACGCAGAACACACTTACCTGAAGGTAAGTGAAGGTCTACCCTGCACCATGTCAGGGCTGGGACTCTTATGGACCTTTAGCCTGGACAGTTTATTTCTAATACCCACTTCTGTGAACACAATGTGGGTCAGTGCTGTGTCGAACAGTCTGTCCTCAAACGCAGGAAGGTTAGCTGCATCCTCCCTTGTGAACATCGAGGAAAAGAAGCTGTTCAATGCCTCAGCTTTATCCTGGTCAGAATCTGCGTAACTACCATCCTCAAACGTCATGTCTGATACTCCTACTCGCGTTTTCAATTTCGACTTTGCATAGCGGTAAAACGCCTTTGGGTTTGACTTTACCTCGCTTGCAACCAGCCTCTGGAACTCCTTTTCAGCCCTCCTACACTCTATCTTTGCTTGGTTTCTGGCTCTTGCATACATCCTCCTGTCTTGCTCATCGTTTGACCCAACCCACGTCTTGAATTTATGGGTTTTCTTCTTAATTCTGTCGACCTCCGTATGGTTCATGTGTAGGGATCCCCTCGTATTCCTAGAGGCACTGGGTTTGGTCTTGGGTATATATTTATTGATCAAATGAGCCATTTTACTAGTTATGATATTCAGCGTAGTGTCTGCGTTCTTGTACCTTAATAAATCAGGCCAGTTGATACCCCTCATTTCTTCCCTCATCCCATTGTAATTTCCCTTGTAATATTTGCACCTTGGCCTGGCCTTATCTTGAACTAGGTAACAATTAAATCTGAATGACAACACTATACGGTGACTGGTGCCAACTGGGGCAAGGTGTTCCAGTTTGGCCACCATACCCTCCTCGTTTGCTATGATGAGGTCAAGTGGGTTGGGTGTTTGCTCCCCTCTGTAATGTGTCGGGTCTTTAACATGTTGGAACATAAAATTATCTCCCAGATGTAGTATCTTGCGTTATTTAATGGGAGAATGACAGTCACATGGTCAGTCTAGCTGGGGAGTTTATTCTCTGGTGTTAGTTACAAGGTGCCAACCACATTTCGTGTTTACACAAGCCTAAACACTTTCTGACTTTGGTAAGACGTAACATAATATATAATGTATATATAATCAATAAAGGCAGCATATAAACATACATATATATAACACCAGAGTTTTTATAAAAAGAGTTGCAGGGTTATTCAAGTCATTTGGGGTGGACTGTTTCTCCAGTCGACGTCGCCATAGTTAACGTCCCCCATGATAAGGAGGTGGCTGGGGTTTAGCATTGCCGCGTTGTCTATTAAGGCTTTTAAGTTCCTTTGATGTAGTGGGCCACAGTTTGGGGATCTGTAGATACACCCGACGATAAGTAAGTCCCCTCCCTTTAGTTTAATTTTACACCACTTGGACTCTTCAAAAACATCCTCTCCCTGTACCCTCGCCTGGCTGGCTCTAAGGTCTTGCCTAGCATACATAACCACACCTCTCTTGCAGGTTTCTTGAGAAAGGTTCGTAAATAAGTCATATCCAGCAATACTGAAATCACATTCCTCTGGGTCGATTCTCCTGTTCTTGTAGAACAGCTGTACCTCCAACTCGGTGGAAATTGAGTTTTCAAAAATACAATCGCGTCTAGCATTAAAAATCCTACATCGATTTATACTTTCACATCACTAAGACGATCTTGATGATCTTATGTAATCACTGTCCAATTCCTGCCGCTCAACATCGAAGGCCCCAATGAACACCCTTTGTTACACGACCCGACCCGCGCCTAACGCCCACTAATTACTGTAACATGCTAAAACTGAACCCTGTGTTGAATTCTGGCAAAGTAGTGCAATGAAAATCAGCCTTTTTAGTCGTTATTGAATGCTTCTAGTGGGTGGCTATAAGGTAATGCCCTGGGAACCTGTTGTTCTCTTGTGTCACAGCAGGGTACCAGTTCACACCGGCAGTCACTGAGTATAATTAGAAATAATAAACCAGTTAGGAAATTTATACTTACTTTGTAACGAAATCATTTTTGCAGAATTGTACATATTGTTCTTATTTGGGAATAGCAGAGTATTTTATGTTAGTTAATTAACACGAAAATCTAGTTAAACATTTTCAGATTAATTGAACCAGATAATCCCAGTGATCAGCTAAAATTTTATATAATAATATAATAAATGTTTACATTGGGTTATATTCCTTTTAGTAATCTAATATGCTTAAATAAAGTAACTGTATTATATTAGCCGTGGTAGTGTGGGAACACTGGTCCACCACACAAGGTAAACACCATCACTAACTGATGGTGTTTGTTTCATCTAGTTCACCATTTATACCGTCAGGCTGTGAACACTGTGGTGGTGGAGTATATAACCGCTTCTCCTGGGTATCTAACATATAACTGTGTCCCTAATAACTGTAAAAGGTATTGTACGAGACTGTCCCGGGGCCGGTGGATATATTGGGTTTAATTTTATTCTGTGGTTTATTATTGGTGGATAGTTAGATAAATTTATCCAAGGATAGACAACAAAGCCATCATCAGATGTACTACCCAGACCCATCGGTGCTTTACACATTGGCTGATAAGACGAGAAGTGGCTAGTATGTATTTATGTGTACAGTATACAGTGTATGTACAGTATGTATACATCTGTATTTATGCATGTATGAATTATTGTATATATTTATGTACTCACCCCTGAAGATGTGAATTACACGAAAGTGCTCGGGAACTTCGTGTGTTCTTGTTTCCTTGTGGTTATCAGCATATACCTGGATCAAGCGCACCTACAGTGATTTACTTGCATTTATGTACTGTATGTATGTGTGTATGAAGTATGAGTATTTTTGTTATGTACAACCATATCCTTCGGGGATTTTAGCATTTGCTGTCTATAGATTTAATAATTCTATGCCTTTTCTTCTACAACTCTCGTGAATCTCAGATAACGGAGTATTGGATGTGTTTTATTCTCTGTTATTATTATATAAGGCAGCACCTGTCACCGCTACTCTCTCAAAGATTTGTGTGTTTTCGTATATATGTGCCTTCACCACGTACGGGAGGGGGACGTGACGTGACAGTGACCTATTAGCCAATGACTCCACACCTGCCCTTTGTTTTAGCAATGACCATTGATTTATTGTTGTCTGCTCAGTTTCTTTACAACCGACTCCCTCTATCCGACCATACTCTTACGTCCACAAAAAATTACAATTACACCATGATGCTTCAATAAAGTTGCTTTCATTGGTACCAGATATCAAAATAAGTAGTGGTACTTTCTCTTTAATATAGCAAGGGTTAGTCCCCGTCTAGGGTGTGAGGTAGGTGTCTTTGGTTGTTTAAGTAAGGTTCTATTAGGTTCATTTTTATTCACTTGCAACAGAAGTGTATAGAATGAAAGTTATTCAGAATTATGTTATATATCTATTGCATGTGTTAAAAATACCAGATTCCTTGGTTGTACGAAAATATAATTATACCAAAATATGTATGTGTGAATGAAAAAGTATTTGTGTGTGTATGACTGTATGTGTAAGTAATACTTGAAGAGAGTAGCCTTAACAGCAACTTATGGTAATTTATGAGAACAGTACTACCACCAGAAGGAGTGTTTCATTTTCTTTAATTTTTTTCATAGATTTTCTTATCATTAGTATAATACGTATTTTCAAAGAGGCGACAACTTTTTATTTTATAGTCTTTTTTAGGTTTCCTCTATGTACATATGATCATAAGTTATCTGTAGTGGGCAAGGGATGAAGTATGAGGGAAATTGCGGGGTAAATTATTATTATTATTATTATTATTTTTCACTGGGATTAGCCCACCCGGCCACAGATCATACTGACCCACATCAGGGCCTGGGGGGCGAAAATGTAGTAACAATAATAATAATAATAACAGTAATAGTAATAACAAATAAATAAAATTAAAATAAAATAATAATAATGATAATAATAATAAAAATATTATTAACACTGTAATAAAAATATAAATAATAATAAAGAAACTGTAAAGAAATACAAAAATTAAAAAAAATGAGAAACAATATACTGTACTGTATGTATGTTGTGTTGTCAATAGTAAGAGAAACAATTGAGACCCTGCAATTGTGTGTAAATGAGGCAGAAAGTCAGACCAGCAACCTGGGACTTGGTCACAATTTTTGTGATGCCATATGGCAGCAGCGTCTACCATTAGACAACACATTATGCTTCCAATATCTTCCCAGGCGGTAGTTCCTCCCTGCTTGGTAGCTGCCTACTCCTCCAAAAAATCTGGTAAGCCACTGCGTGTCATCTGTTTGCTTACAACTGACCTGCTTGGTCCGAGTGTACTCTCACTTCCACCAAAAACGTAAAATTACGTCATGACGCTTCAATAAAGATGCATTCATTGGTACCAGATATCAGAATCAATATGTACAGTACTTTCTGTTTAATATGGCGGGGGATCTGGGTTAGGTAGAATTTTTTGGTTGGTTAGGTCAGGATCTATTAGGCTCTAGTAAGTGTTGTCTCTTTTAAAATGCGATAATGAGAACATCTGTGGAAAAAATGAAAGAAATCAAACAATTCCTCATGGTGGTAGAGCTGCTCTCAGCCATTGCTGCAACCTACTGTACAGTATTGTTGACCGAGGTCTATAGAAGATGACGTCATCCGTAGTGGTTGTATGGCTAGAGTTTCTCTGATGTCACTGTGTGGACTCCCTCACCCTACCTCTAACCTCTTATCTCTGAATCTCACATAAGAACTGATAGTAGTAAGAGTGTCTAATCTTGCATACATGTAACTTTAGCTGAGGACACCAATCAGTTACAGTCAGTCCCCGACTTACGACGGGGTTAGGGACCGAAATGGTCGTAAGTCGGAAATGCAAAAATAATACAGTACATAGAAAGTCTAAGATGGGTGTCTCTTTTTCTTCTCAGCACCACGAGAACTCTCACTTTTATGCTTGCCAGCCATTTTATAGGGGATTACAAACGAAAATTTTGTCAGTACACAGCGCGATCACTAACGTCGAAAATACGTAATTAAAAAAAAATTGTACAACTGCGGCGATCATATGTCAGGGTGGTCGTAAGTCAGGTAGGTCATAAGTCAAGGAGTACCTGTACTGTATATGCAGTACTGTACCAGGGAAGAAATAGTTAAAAGAAAAACATTTCATTTCACTTTTAGTTATGTATTTAAATAATAAGTTCTTCTCCTTCCTTGTGTGACCTCCTATGTCGGAGAGGGCACACATTGATGTATAGATACTATACAGATAAATATAGAGAGGAAAAGGGGAGCGAGAGAAGAGGGGATTAACCTGAAAACTTTCTGACAGAATTCTCAGTTCATTACACAACACTACAGTATTAGGGTCCATAGATCTACAGGTATTTGCTTATTACATTATTTATGGTATCTTTACTGCAGAATGTATTAAAGTTATGAAAAAGGCATATACAGTATTCATATTTTTTAATTGACACAGTATTTTTATAATGGATTGCAAATTCTGTCAGCCTCTGGCAGTGCTGTTCAGTGTTTGCTGGGAGTGGGTGGTTCTTTACTGTATTCTTTACAACATAAAGTGCAAAGAAGTCACTCCATTTGTGTCACTCAGCCCTTCCACTGTTTCTTACCAGTTCATGTTAGTTAAGTATCTTTACTACTGTTCCTCTTTGTGGGGGAATTAATGTTAGTTTTTCACTATACAGTATGGAAGGTTTATAAGACCCAGAATTATTTTACTTATTATTTTCAGTATTGACTCAAGGGGCTTCATATCCATTCTAAAATAAAAACAATAAAACTGAACAGCATTGTGTAGGTAATCTAACAAGAGCAAGATATACTTGTAATGTAACCTATGAACTTGTTACCTAAGCTAACCTAACCTAACTAGGAACTTTTGTCACCTCAGCTGACCTAACCTATGAACTTTTGTGACCTAAGCTAACCAAACTTAAAGGATGAGTAGCAACTCTGAGGGTCCATTGGTTTGTTTGATGGTTCAATTTGATTGGGGGTTCACTTGGGATAAATTGGTGTTTCGGTTTGGGTTTGAGTGTTTCACACAGTTCAGGTGAGAGGTGTGTGTGTGTAGTAGAAGTCATGCAGCATTTGTGAATGAGACAGCAGCGGTCGCCCTTGCTGGTGGAGGGTGTGTGTTCTTGCTGTACAGTATTTGCTCGGCCTCGTTGAGTAATACTGTAGTTGTGTCTTCAGTGTAATATTAGGATTTTGGTCATAGTACAGTATATTATTACATTCAATGGTCATAATTAATGATGTTATGTATTACGGAGATTAGGTTGGGTAGGGTTAGGTTAGTGAGATAAGGTTTGGTTAGGTAGGTTCATTTAGGCTTGGTTAGGGTAGATGAGGTTAGGTTAGGTAGAATATGTTCGGTGTTTTAGGTTAGGTAGAATAGGGTAGATAGATTTGTTTGGAACATTTTAAGCCCAGTAGTTACAAGATCACTGCAACCAGGAAGGAAGGTTAACCTCCCAAAAAAGAAAAAAATCAAGGTTAGGTTAGGTTAGGTTAGCATTAAGGTGATTAATCTTCAGGTTAAATAAGATTGGAGGCGAGCGCTCGGGTGATCCATGTGTCATCTACTATTGTATTTATGTTTGATCATCAGTACAGTGAACGGGGCAAAATAAGAGATTAACTTTCTAAAAACATTTACTGTTCACAAGACATCAAATATGAAGTGTGACGTATATACTGTACTGTAGTACCAAAATATCCCTTACACAAGCCTACCTTATCTTTAGTAGCTTCCTGTCAGTGTTAGATAAAGGACACATTTTCTCTCATTAGTGTCCTGGTTTCAATCTCTATCCGAGAACAGATATGAGAAGAGTGATAATCCGGTGACAATACCAAGTAAGGTAAGGTTAAGTTTTCTCTGCTTAGTTTGGTTTCCTCTTGTACCAACGTTGGAAAATAAGCGTTGTAATAAAGAAAAGTGCGGCCAGTAGGCTGATTAGCGGTGGATGGAATGTACTAAATTTACCGAATATCTTTCTCTTTCTTAGTTCAATTAATTGCTTTTTATATTTGATTTCTGCCATAAAAAGAAATTTGAGATAAATTTCTAACCTAACCTAACACACCTAACCAAGTATAACCTAACCTAACTTTACCTGAAGCTTAATCACCCTAATGCTAACCTATTCTAACACACCTAACCTAACCAAGCATAACCTAATTTATTCCTCAAAAACTGCACTAAGGTGTTTAATTATCGGGTCAAAGAAGCTGTGATGTCTAATCTTCACGTGATCCACATACCGAGTCAATATATTGATAACAGTCAATGAAACCGTCAAAATGTGTGGCATTGTCTTGGGCAGTACATAACACCCCCCCCCCCCTATCCTCCCTCCACCTTTTTTAGTATGGAAGCTTCTGTTTGCTTATAGTGTTACTTCTCTAGGAACACAAACCTTGGCGTCAATGTGGTGGAGTGGATGTTCAGACCTATTAAGATTTGGTATATAATATTCTGTGCCTCATTTTTATTTGAATATGTTTTCTGTGTGTGTGTTGATCAATGTGTGGAATGTGGGTTGCATATGGGTGTTATACTGCCAGACTGGGGTCACTAAATCTAAGGGGATAACTTAACTCTAATCTTAATGTCTAAGGGTCGCTGCCACCAGACCCCCTCTGGACAGCATGTAGCTCGTTAGGTAGCGGGCAGAGCGGACTAGGCATTGGGTTAGGTTTTCCATTGATCAGATCGATAAGGGTAAAGAAGGGTGAAACCATAACATGTCTTCATTGATTTATTTCTTATAAAACACACTGGTAAAAAAAACATACATGAATTGGCCTTCCTCAGAAGAACAACGGAATTTTGGTTACCCAGCTGGGCCCCAGACTCCTACATTACTGGCGGGTCATCCACCCACTTATTGCATAACAATCGGTGAACGCCGTATCTCGGTCGTTCCTTCTTACAATATCCCTTAACACATCAGACTGTTCCACTGGTGTGGCTTGTAGCACCGTCGGTTATCATACATAGTAGCACCATCGCAACACACCTGTTACACTCCATACCTGCAAGTATGTGACTCCTTGTGACTTTTAGGTATACACAACGGGCCCCTCGTTCGCACACCGCCCTCGGTGGGTAAAGACGGGGGCTTCACTTAGAGACATACCAGCACTATTTCTACGCCTGGTATTATAGGTCGCTCCAAGTGACGACCGCAGTTTCTCACGGTCTCCTTAGTTGTGACTATTCATGTGGAGTGGTGCGCTGGGAATCCACCGGTTCATAGTGGACTGGTATAGTGGGGAGTAATTCCCCACCTGGTGTGGCGCTCCAGGAGACAATGGCGGCCGGGCGGCAAGATACCCCAACCACGTGGCACCTGTGGTGACGGCAGAACGGGAAAGACTAAGCAATAATGCCTGACGGGCGGTTATCCCATCCCTTAACACATCCCTATCACACTTATATATCCGGCAAAGCTTTAAACTGTAGTAACTGTTATTTATCAACCTTAATTGTAGGGCGGGATATAGCCCGCTAGGGCACTGACCTGTGGTGACGGCAGAACGGGAAAGACTAAGGCCGGCTTCCCGCCGCTTCTCGTCACATAGGCCTACCGTTTCCAATCCTCAATTTACACTTTTGTTTCTTATGGTTCTCACCTGAACACTTTACGGTATATTGTCACTCATTTCTTATAAACACATATATTAATCCTAACTTATACACTAAGGTCAGGTCTTGGTTTGCTAGTGCTTGGTTAAATGCCTGGGATTTTAATATCAACGGGCATCTGAGGCGGGTACATGACGCGCCTTGAAACAAAAGCCGAATGATCATGGCGGGGGTGTATCAACTTCACTTAAAAACTGTAATGAGGGATCCTCCTCTCACACAGTGCACTATTTGAACACAGACATAAGGTTCTCTGATCACTGTACCTGTCGTGGGTATATGTCACGTGAGGCTACGAGGTGTATTAAATTCATACCGACGCATACACGATATTTCCTTTCCAGTATAGTTTCTAGATCACTGTCAACACCTCACATAGTCCTGATACATTTATCCTTTTTCCAGATCATTGTTCTCATGTATTTTCATATGATATCTGTTGGAGTTAGGTTCGCTACACGCTCACAGACGTAAATAGTAGGACCTTCAAACCCTGCTCCACACTTAGTCTTACAGTACCCTAGTCCGGCTCAACTGGACTTTAACATTCATCTTATGCCTACCCTGAGTGATCCTTAATGCTATGAATACATACACTTGATATGATATAACTATACCTGGGTACAATACCACACATGGTCTAGGAACCTTGAGTAGGTGAGTTGTCCTTTCTCAATGTTTCCCGTTTTCTGGGGTTCTACAAGCGCTGTGCATTTGAATGTTATGTAGCGTAATATGAATTAGATGGGATTTTTAGGGATGACAATGATGTGCGCAGTACAGTGTGTGCTTGAATCCTTTATAGAATATGTCTCATACAGTATCTATATAGATTTTCAAATCTTACAGATGTCACACTATTAATCTGCATGAAATGGTTATGTGAGGTCCCACACAAGAGAAGATGACCAAGGCTAAAGAAGTGAAGACCAAGATGGGTGGCCAGGAGGGAGCCTGGGCAGCCGCAGGGTTTGCAGTAGTGCTGGTGTTGGTGGGGCTGCCCGTGTGGTGGTACACGACGACTGTCTACCGCACCCAGTTACCGTATTCCACCATAGAGAATCTGTCCGGTCAACTGCGTTATCATGCTGTAGGGATGAAAATCGTGGGTGTGACCAAGCATATGTTTGCAGACGATTTAGAAAAGAATCTTCAATCAGTGCGTGAGTTTTTTGTAAAATGTTGTCTTAATTCCGAATAAAATTTAGAAGTACAATACAATAGTGTTTAATATGCTGTGCCAATTTTTGGTAGTACAGTATTGTTTTAATTTTATTACTACTACAGTACAGGTATTTGAGGGAAAGAATGTGACCTAAGCATTGATAAAATTTCCTTTCATGTTATGGTTATGCCATTAGGTTTTAGTGTGTTTTCTGTGTGTGGGGAGTGTGAGTCCGTTGGTGTGATGCATTAGGTTGTCTGTTACTCAGGTAGATGTGAACAGTGTAGCCATATAACTTGTGTGTCACTGGGGAGGGTGATGTCATCAGTCGACTGTGTGTTTCTGTGTACAACTTCCTTTCTTCCATGATGAAGCACAGACAAAACATGACACTTTACAGAACATAAGAGATCTTTACCTTACACACACACACAGTGTGATACAGTTGCATTATTAAAGTAAATGCCCCAAACTCCCTCCTTCTGCCTCAGTGTCACATTGTGTTGAGTTGTGTGCATAAAATTACAAAAATAAAATCGACAGCTGTTTCACTAACCTCTCCGTCATTACCTCAACATTTTTCCAGTGCTGTGGCTGACAAACTATGTAGATTCTGACAATTTATCATATCGATCAACATTTTGCCTCAAAATTGTCCCACAAATACATCTTGCAATTTACCATACTGTACTAATATTGTGGTTATATTTCTCTACAGAAGGTGTCAAGTTCCACATATCACAAAGATTACCTACAAAGAGAGAATTAGGACTGATAAAAACAGTCGACTCATTAGCAGAGCTTGACACCGAAATCCCCAAAGAAATATACGTCGCTTCCGGGACCTTGGCCTTGGTCGTCCTCCATCAAGAAAAGCTGTTCGGGAGTAACAATGTGGATGTGATTGTTGGACGACACCGAGTGGTATATATTAGGCAAAATGTGGGTGAGTGTTTGTCATGTTGTTGTTGTTTATGTGTGTGAATAATGTTAGAGGCATTATAATAGAACTTGTGTGTGTTGTGTTGTAAATTTGATATCCTTTTTCTTTTCTTTTTTAATAATTAAACATATCATGTACAACATCAACACCACTGCAATCATCACCACCAACATCAACACCACCACCATCATCATCACCATCATTATCGTAACATACTGCTATACAATACTGGGAAGCAAATCCAGTTTATATTATTCTAAATAAATTAAGTTAACTTTCAGACTTGCAGCTGCTGGCTATGGTGATCAAAAGCATGGTGGTAGACCCCCTGGCCATCAAGCGAGCCCACGGCACCAAGCTTCTCCACCAGCTGCCCGGACAACACAAGGAGGCCATGAGACAGGTCTGCCTCAGCCCTCACCTCTGCTCATTGCTGACGAAGACTTTTTTTTAATTTCACCCTCTTCAGTGACGGGTCTAGTGAATCATAAAGTTGCCCCAAGATGTATTGTGGCCTTTTGTTTGCCCCAAGATTTTTATGGGCCTTATACAGTTGCTCCACTATTGAGAGAGTTTACTGTCAATTGATATTAGTCTCCATCCTTAGTGTGTAGGTAAGACTTGGCAGATATGAGTGACTCACCATTGTGTACTTGACGACCACAGGTACCGACAGAGCCGGGGTATGACGTGACCTTGACGCTGATGGTACCCGAGCCACACCGCACGAGGATTGACTGGGATGTTGAGACGGCAGTTAATGGTAACTATTTGGATTTTACCGTCTAGAGTCTGAGGTTAGGTTAGCTTTGATTGGGTCACTAATGCTGCATTCTTTTCCAGAGGCAAATATTTGGACTAATTTTGATCACCTGAAGATTTGTCACCTTAATTGAATCGGCTACTTGTGCAATTAACCAGGCCATTCACATATATTTATTATTTGGGTTTAAGTAACGAAACCCAAACTGTAGTTCCTTGTTTTATTATAAAAGGATTGTATATATAATTCCTGAGTGTAGATCGACCGTAAGTTCCACTGTATATGAGTGAATGAGAAAGGGACGGCGTTTATGTATTATAAACGTAAGGTCACGTCCTTACGATGTAACTTTCTGTGAGCGACTATGAGTAGTGACCCATCGAGGGAGAACGGTATGGGTATGTCATTCCCCCTCGAGGGAAGACGGAGCCATCCACTGCGGCTCTCAAATAACGTCTTCCTCTAGTCAAGGATATCAAACTACTGCTCGCTTCAGGTGGCCAGAGAGCCGGCTATATATGCCTTTACAGCATAGTATGACGCAGCTTCCCGTGGGCACACCTTATCACGTGCATTGAACATGTCACCTCATAGCCAGTGGAAAGTTACAGGGTGGTGAATCTGAAAATAATATCAGATGTATTGACCCATTTATATAATATGTTCTGTTAATGAGACAGGGGCCCATTACATAATGCTACCTTGGTGATTTGGTTAGGTTAAGCTAGGATAGATAAGGCTAAGACAAGTTAGGTTAGATTAAGTTTGGTTAGGTTAAAATAGGTAATATTAAGTTAGGTTAGATTAGCATTAGGGAGATTGGTCTTCAGGTGAAATAAGCTGGGATGTGTATACTTTAATCTTCAGGTGAAATAACCTTCGATATCTAAACTTCAGGTGATTTCGAGTATTTTTATCAGATATTGTCAGGTACAGTCACTCAAATGACTATCTGCCATATACATTTTTTTTTTCACAAAATATGACAATGGAAGAAGGATTTTTGCTTTCTTACCTAGACAACAGGAGTTGCAATGTTCATTCTGAAATTCATCGACCCCCCCTCTTCCCCAGTAGATATAGTCTTTTGAGTGACTGTACAGGACATACAGTATACCCCTGTATTTGCGAACTTTTTTTTTTCATTACTATTTGCACTTTCCATTTCACAGATTACTTGGCCCCAGTGGTGAAACAACTCGAGCAAGTGACCAAGTTAATCGTCAGGTCACAGGTGCTTTACATGACCAGCCTCAGTGTGTCTCCGCAGTGGTCGGCCTCACACGAACACTATGCCCTACCCCAGGACCAGCTGCCTCTTACTATCAACGCTATCGAGGCCAAGTTAGGTGCGGTACGGGAGTTTTGTGACGATTGATTAATTGGTTGAATTGTTTTATCAGTCCCTCCCCCTTTTAGTTACTGTGGCAATATACAGTACTGTATACTGTAGTACAGGTATATAGTTTTTTGTAGTTGACAACACTTTTTTAATTACCTGTATTCACTTTTTTAATTATAAATTTTTTGTCATTATTGACCATCCTTTTAATTAATTAATGTTAATTTTATAACATGGATGAGGTCATTCCTTGATTTTCGAAAAAAAATTCTGGAATGTAAATCATCGTTATTCCTTATGTACAGTAGATGTGGAATGTCGCTACCTTGTTTGAAAAGATTTTTAAAGCAATCTCTTTTACAGGGTCGTTTGTATGGACGAGGCCATCATTACATTTCGTGATCTATATCCCCCGAGAGAAACAGTTACCCCTGCAGATACACTCGGCAGATGGCAAACCACTTGAGACTAACAGGTACACATATAGTCAAACTT
This sequence comes from Homarus americanus, assembly GCF_018991925.1. Lineage (NCBI taxonomy): Eukaryota > Metazoa > Arthropoda > Malacostraca > Decapoda > Nephropidae > Homarus > Homarus americanus. The sequence continues at coordinate 22,765,016 of NW_024737097.1, read as the reverse complement.
CTATTTATTTAATGGACTATTTGGAGAGGAAAGTCCGTGATATCGAGGGTCCGTTAGATGTGAAACGCCCCCACCTATGGAGAGAGGAGTGCGTTATATGGAGGTTTGGGTATATTTGGTTAATGGAAGGAATATGTAAAATGATGCTGAGTTCTTGGTTGTCTCATACATCAGTTCCACAGGTGTTTGGTAAAATTTTGAAAGAAAGTCAATATGGATGTTTCTTAATGAATTGTGGAGTAATGGTTTGAGAGGAGATAGTGAGGGAAAGCATAAGAGGGAGATCATTGGTGGTACTGCACTACTGGGTTGAGTTCCCAGCCCAGAACAGATGTTATCCGGTGTGGCACTCGGCAGGTTTTCTCTGACTACTAACAATTTACTCCTGTACTAATACTGGGCAATAAAGTTCATAACAAAGTAAAAAAAGAACAGACCTATTCTAACCTAGTCTGATCTAACTTACCCAAGCCTAACCTAACCAAGCTGTGGTACTATACTGTATTCTGTTACTTTAGCCGTCACAAGCGAGAATTAAAATATATTTCTGTACATTTCAGCTTCCTGGTACCACGATGGGGAGGTGTGATGATCCACAACATACCTCCAGCTGAGAAGAACACAACTGGTACTCGCCACGTGACGCTTGATTCTCACCTGGTCATGACTACGGCGCTCACTCACCTTTATAGACTATTGCCGGTGCCGTCGGTGGTGAGTAGACTTATCTTATTTGTTGGTGACTAGAAGAGTTATTTTATTTACAATATGGGCTTCAGCGATTTAGCCAGGATCATTCACACTTTTTAGCCTTTGTGGATCACCTGAAGATTAGGCCCCCCTCCCTCCCTCCAAGTGCTCACATAAAGTTTTAACCCCTCAGCTTAACCAGCCTGAAGTTTAACCACCCCAAAAACTGGTACCTAGTGGGGACTAATCTTAAAGTGATTTATAAGGCGCTGACCCTTATTATAACTTCATAACCTCAAAAACATTATTGATAAAACTCACTGGTTTAATTACACTTTACAGAAAACTCTTAAATTTTTTCTTGTCTTTGTAGATTTCTACATGTGTGCCATGTTCTACCCATAATATTTTGTTGATAAGTTTTAGAATGGATCAGATATAGTTTATGGACACCCTGTACTGTATTGTATGTTATTGTATGTGTATGATATTGATGTTTATAGACTAGAGGCTCACAAATGACCTACAAGGGACAGATCAAGTTAATTTCTACCTGTTGTGTATACAGTGAAACCTCTATTTAATGGACTACAGGGAGAGAAAATTCCATTGTATCGAGGGTTTATTAGATGTGAAACCTCCATCTAATGAAACTATATAGAGATGAAAGTCCATTATTTTGAGGGTCTGCTGGATGTGAAACTCCCAACTAACATATTATATAGAGGTTTTCCTGTACATGTTTTTTGTGTCTTCTAGAAAGAAATGGGGAAAGTGATGGTACTCCCCTCCGAGAACACTTCCCTGCTGAGTGAGTGGCAACTGGATGGCTTAGCTCGAGCCAGAGTCTCCTCGTACTTGTCCAACATTCGCATCACATTGCAAGTACTGTACAAGCCTTTAATCCCTAGTGTACAGGTTATCCTCTGAGCTGAATAAAATAGCAAGTTGATAAGTAGTGAAATAAAAAATACCATACCAGATAATAGAAAAAAAGTCTTGCATACTTATCTGTATGTTACTGGGGACTATTGGTTCCATTACAGTACTGTATCTATGTTAAGAAAGTATGTATGGTGGAAGACTTGGGAATCAAGTCAGACAATTCCAACAAAGAAGTTCTGGAGTTTACAAAAGTTTGATTGAAATGGAACATTCACTCGACACTTCTTAACTGTGAGGTCGCTACTTAAGTAACTACAGTATGAGTTTTGTTAAATAGAGAAAGCTTGTTGACCCAGAGTACAGTACATTCATATATATTGATTTTTACTGTTATTTAGGATTTATATGAGTACAGGTGTCCCCTGTTTGTTGGCAATTTGTAAATTTGTGAAGTCTTAAGTTTACCAATTTTATTAGAAAAATGTCAACAAGCTTCATCCCTGGTAAAGTCGGGACCTGGGTAATACGTAATAAACTGACCTTAAACCTTGAGAAAACCCACAACACGATCTTTCACAGAAGGAAAAACTTATCCCCAGACTTGGACCCCCTGTACCTTGGTAATACAGTCCTCAAACGCGAACAAAATACTAAATTTCTCGGAGTTATTGTGGATGAGAAACTTAATTGGAGAAACCACATACAAGCCATTCACAGTAAAGTCAATAAACAGTGCGGTATCATGTATCACACTCGACAGTCACTCACTCTCATTGCAATGAAAGAAATCTATCATGATCTTGTTTACAACACCTGATACACTGTCACATACTATGGGGGGCCTTTGGCTCTTCAAAACACAATCTCTGGTTACTGCACAAAAGTGAGTTGTATGGACAATGACCTACTGGAAAAAACGGATCAAACAAACGAAAAATTTGCTAAATTGAAAATGTTAAAATTCGAAGATATTAACACCTACTGCTGTGCCCTCTTTGTTTACAAATCTATCAATCACTTGCTTAACAATAATTATTTCCAGTTCCGGAATAATCAGAGATACAACTTAAGGCACCCAGAGCTACTAAGATCACCCCCCCCCCCATGCGCTCCTTTCAGTCCCAGACCTCCATAAATTATCACGGTGTGAAGGTGTGGAACAACTTACCCCCACCCATCCGAGCAAAGACTACGCTCCCTTCCTTTAAATCATCTCTTAAAAAATATCTATTGTCTAAGTATTAATATTTCTTGTAACACCCACCTACTATATTTACAGTACCTGCTTTTATTGTACCATCAAAACCGTTTTATTGGAAATTATCATGTAAATAGATAAGTAATTACCATTGCAATAAACATAATTGACTCGACATAATACTGGCAGCTCTGTCCTCTTGTTCAACCATAATACTGTACAACCCATGTTGTACTGCTCCCCCATTATACTCATGTTTTTCAATTTCACTGTAATTTATGTATATACTTATAAGTAAAAAAAATTAACAAAAAAAATATAATAAATACAGTAAATAAAATAAATTAATATTGAAGTGATAACCGTGATAACATTATGAGATGTTCTTATTACCACCATGCTATTGTACTATTCCAGATGTTACTAAATGTTACATAATACTTCCTTGAGATAAATGTGTAGTACAGTATATATCAGGTGCCTAAAAGAGAGCTCAGGTTCTCAACTGGCTCAGCTATGTTAATATTGTTATTATTATCCACTTGTATCTGTGTTTTCCTGGCAAAATAAACTGTTTCAATTCAATTCATATCTAATAGATGTTGGGGTCCTCTCATGGCCCACTGACTCAGAGGTTGCAATATTTTAGTAAGTTTTGTGTATACCAAACTTACTTTTTTGTTTTGAATTATTTTATTTGGATAATGTCAGACGATTTTATTCATCTCAGGGAACCCCATACACAAGGGATTAATAAGTACTTAAATTAATATACTGTATGTCTGTTAGAATAAATGAAAAAAAAAGGTTTTCTGGGTGACATTTTTGGTTGGTTTCGACCAATGCTGAACATAACTCAAAATTTCCTTTAAAGAATTAAGTTCATAAGTTAACGATCACAAAAATCCGAGATGTTTTCATACACGTCCTCGTTGCCTTATTTATGGGGGTTAATAACTGTGTCTCGGTGTGTACTCTTCGACACTAACTGAATACCCGTACATACTGTTAAAAAAATTCTTGGAAACTTTTAAAAATTTTAATTGGTTTACAATAAAAGAATAATTAGAATATTTATACTGTAGTGTGTATACTGTACTATAGTAGTTTCTGCTGTTGATTTACAGCAAAAGAATAATTACAATATCTCTATACCATATACTGTACTACTCTACTGATACTTCCTGCAGTCGCTGTGTGAACTCGTCGGAGAGATCAGCAACATGGTGATCAGTGATGAAGTAGGAGGATGGGTGTGGGGAGCTGTGGAGGAGTGGGGGGAGTGTGGTCAAGCTGCCAGAGAAGGAAGACTACAGGAGGCAACTCTCTACTGTACTCAATCCTTCACCCAAGCTGATGCCGCATTCTTCCATCCCTCCATGTTGGCTTTGTTGTACTTCCCTGACAACCAAAAGTAAGTACTGTACTGTGAAACAACCTTTATTTAATGGACTATGTAGAAATGAAAGTCCATGACATCAATGGTCTGATAGATGTAAAACCTCCATCTAAGGCACTAGTACAATACTGTATATAGAAATGAAAGTCCATTATACCATGGTTTGCTTATACCTGTATACGAAACCCTCCATTTAACGGATCACAAGTACACCATATGGAGAGATAAGTCCATTAAATGGAGGTTTCACTGTATTGTATTGTATTTGTTTGGTATCGTCATCATTATCGTTTCACAGCCATTTTCCATGCTTGACAAGTTCCCAGAGCACCCTATGACAGAACCTATCTTTTCCAGGGTGACTGTATTCTTGAGATAGATACTATATACAGAATATTTAAAATGTCAGTTATGTTGTGTCTTAAGTTTTAAGTCAGCTTTATAAACATTTTCTCAGTACAGTAATATACAGATACTCTGTCTTTACGCTTTACCACGTTAGTTTTCAGTTTCTAAAGAAAAGGCGTTTTATTGTGAAAATGAAAACTGACCTATTACCCGTGAGGTCAGAATGTGGATTTATGTTCAAAATTCATACAAAGGTACAGTACTCTCTTTACCTGCTGGTTAAGGATCTGGATTCAGATTTTGAAATTTGAGTAATTTGTGTTAATTAATGACTTGAAATAATTTAATACTGTACATACAGAATATACTGTATTAAAATGTCAAATACATTGTGCCCCTAAGTTTTGAATCACCCTTATACTGTACTATACACTATAAAATTGAATCGGTACAACGGTTACATAAAGAGCTACTTGCCCAGATAAATTAAGGTTTTACAACAAGCTCCAACCCTGAAAGCCAGCAAGTAAAAATGCTTTTTATATTCATTTATAAAACTTCATGTTTAATTTTGAAGATATATTATTACTACTACTGATCAGTAACCAAGCCTAACCAAAGGTCCCTACTGAAAATAAGCATTTGATGGCTTTGTCGGCTCCCGTTGCAAGCACGCTGCGCCGGCTCGTTGGCGTGCTATTTAAAAAGTTTGGTTTCTTTTTGGACAGACCTTTTTATGTTTACATTCCTCTTGTCACAAATGTGTGTCTCTAATGTTGAACCTCCCATTATACCTGATACTCTTGGATGTCAATTAGGAAGAACTTAGCACTGGAGTTGTCCTTTAAACAGATGAGATAGATTTATTTTTCTCCTCCCATTCACATTATATCAATGATAAGTAGAATAATGGATGTGTTCAGTTTATAAACAATAAACTTCAGGAAAATGACTGAAAGGATGTAAAATTTGGGTGATTTCAGCAAGGATTTAAAACTACTTCATCGTCAGACTAATCCTTTTCAGACTGGAGTATATTTAACATACAGTACAGTACTGTATAGTATAGTATATATAACAACTTTCCTCCTTCAACAGGTATGCCATATATGTTCCTCTGTTTCTGCCTGTGAGTATACCAGTCATCCTGTCCCTGAAGATGGTGATGAGTTTATACTGGAGATCATCAGGAAGGAAGGAGAAGGTGGAGTAGTTTGTGATCGACAACTTTTTATTTTATAAATACCTGTATCAAGAAACATCACTGTATTATGATGGATAGGTAAAGTGTGTGGGTGTTTGTTTAGTTGGACCTGATTAAGATTACTGTTTCAGTTTTGGAAGAAAATTATGTCAAAGTACGACTTTTTTTTCTTTTTTTCAGTTTGGCTTCTTCATTACACATGATTGGGTGTTTTACATGAAATACAAGAATGGGTTTTCTGTCTTACTTGTAAACTTACTGCTGTAGATACTATTTTACAATTGCTATGTATAAACCAACTTAATTTTTACACCTGTATTATCTTTGAGGTTCTGTTTATAAAGCAGCTTTGTCTATACTCCCATCTATAGATAAATTACTCGAGGTATTACAGTAAAACCTTCCATTTAACAGGCATAGTCTGTTATATGGAGGTTCACATCTGATGGGTTATACTCTCCCATATACAGTAGTCTGTCAAATATGTCTCACTGTATTGGATCGAATATGAGTGACCATTTTTAGATATGCTCAGCACCAGTCAACAAGTACAGTATATTGATAGGTTAAGTAACTGTGTGTTGAAGGTAAAGGTCAGGTGTGAAGATGTTCGTCACACAGCCAGGTGTTGATGAATTTCAGAATGATCACTGTGACTCTTGATGCCTTGGTAGGGTTGCTGAAATCCATCATCCGTTGTCCTTTTTTTCAACGCAATATTGTATCCATAGGTTTTTAAGTGACTGTACATATACTGTAGTGTGCTCTGTTACATAAACATTGTTGTGTCATATTGAAGTAGGAACTTAGTACTAAAGTTTCAACACAATTCCCACATATTGTATCAATTAAAAACAAATATTACTCATTGATTTTACTGTAACATTAGCGACATAATATCGTATCTTTTTTATTATTATTATTTTTTTTAAATCTGTCCACTTTTGACATTATTTAAGAATATTGCAAAAAATTTCATGCTACACCAGTCAGCTCTATGAATATCAATTCTAAATAATTGCCACATTCTGAAAAATATTTTTTGTATACTCTGACATCAGCATTCCACTCTAGTATTATTACATTATTTTCTTATAATTTCTTCTTCTATATTTTGTGGTAGCGTGATGAATGGCACCGATGACGTCTCTGTACTGTAAAGGATTAATATTTGTTTGTTTCTGTGTGTCAGTCAGAACACTTTATGTAGTTTTGGTGTGTGTCCACTGACTGGGTCCTGGCAGTACAGTATTTTGTGGCTCAAGTTCATATGATAATGTTGGGTTAAGACATTTACTGCTAAAAATATTTATCTCAAGAGGCTGATTTTGTAAGTCCCTTAAAAACAAATCATTCCTCAGTAAGGGAATTATTTAAGTTACTTCTATTTTATTGTTTTATACAGATGGTCCATTGTGTACAGGCATCTCACTTTGCTGAATAAAATCGTATGATGTTAGCCAAATAAAACAATCAAAAGTGGCATCCCCATAGTGGGGATTAGTGGAGATAGTCTGCTAACCCTTTGTGTATAGGGTTCTCTCTGTAGACCAGTGACGAAAGATCTTGTCCCACCTCAACCCCTTGCCAGTCTAAAACTATCTTGAGCACAATAGTTTGAACTGCTGGAGGTTACATGACATAAAATACTGTGGCAGGGAGTTGTAGTGATCTTGTGTGAAGTATAAATGACTTTAGTAGGTAAAAGTTATGAAAAAATGGAGCTTTAAACAGGAAAAAGCTTGGGTAGTAGGGAGTTTAGCTTGTCAGAACACCCGACTGCAAGTATTTATGGATTAAGACCAACGATATTTTCCTGTGAGTGAACGGTGCTGGAAATTTTCTGGTATGGTCAGTGTTGTAGTGTGTAGTGATGGTTTTTAATGTATAATGTACTATGACATTGTTAAGTCATCTTGATTTTTTTCTTTGTACACTACTACTAAAAGCTTTTCAAGTAAAATTTTTACAATATAGAGATTATCTATTTCTGTGTTATAATACCAAGACATTTACATTCATTATTTTATGACTATTATCCACAATCACGTGCTGATTAAGGACCTGTTGATATCCGGATAATTACAGTCAATTCAATCTATTTGTATCTTTCCTTGATCTTGTTGAGCTCATACGAGATGACTTGTGATATACATGTACAGGGCATTCCAGAAAAATTTTATACACATTGCCTTCCAGATTGCAAGAAGGCTTGCATTACAACCGCAACAATGCCCTCACTTGTTGATGTGCGAGGTCTCCCACTGGTGAGGACAGTGGTACGGTTTGAATTACATGTCTTTACATGATCTCTGCAAAATTCTGTATGGCATCTTTTATAATTTTTTTCGGAAACACCCTGTAGTATACTTTCGGCCTTTAGTGAAATACGTTCTCCCGAAATGTGAAATGAACATAGGTCTGGTGAACCACAGTGACAGTTCATCATTAACTCGCAATCTCTTAAATTCTTTGGCATTCAAAGTTCCTCAGAATTTACAATCTTTCACATTTGGGAAATAAAACTATTCAGCTGCATAGTCAAAGATGTTTTTAATTGTAAGTCAATAAAAAAATTATACAGTACTTCATTTTAGATAATATAAAATTTAATAATTAGTGAAGAACCCTATAAATGATTAACATAAGAGTTGAGTATATATATATATATATATATATATATATATATATATATATATATATATATATATATATATATATATATATATATATATATATATATATATATATATATATATATATATATATATATAATTCAATAGAAAAATATAGGTAACTTCTGAATATTACTATTTCTCACTCTGAAAGGGCAACTATTATATAAAGAACATCACATGTGAATACCCGACCTCTTTAATATCTCATATAGTTATAAAAAGTACTTAAAAATACTAAATTCTTTAATAAGCATAATGTGTTGCAACAAACTTAATACATAGTCAACAAAAATATTATGCTAACACAACCTTTTCATCACGAGGACTGTTTAAAAAGTCTTTCAATTGATTTCATAGTATTGTACCAACACACATGACCCCCTCACTGGTATACTTGAAGCTACTAGTAAGGTTTCTTGAAGATGAACGAGGTGATCATCTTGAGGGCAGGGGCTGGCTTGTCTTCAGGGACCATGTGTCCAGCGCCTCTCACCGTCAGTAAGTCAAGGTTCTCGAAGCGCTTCACATACCCTCCAACTTGACCTCCCTCGGTCCACACCTTCCGTCCCTCCACCACCTGCAGAGATCATGTGCAGTGCTTTAAGAATCAGATATACATCATAGACAAGACAAACAGACATATTCAGTAAAATCATCACACAAGATTTCATTTGGTGTGGCATGTACCTGTAGAGTATAGACAATGTAGGTATACAACCAATGTACCAAGACAGTTTGGGATAAACAAGTAATGTTAAACAGTAAGGCAATTCAACCAATGACAGCTAAATAAAGCCAGGAGATGCTTATTTCCTGTATTGTATTAAACTACTGGGTATATACCTTCTCTTAAAACACCTTAATATAGCAAACATCAACAGCCTGATAAATACTGGATCCTATCAATTTGGAGAATTTATTAGAAACCTTTCATAATAACTAGATTTCTCTCAAATATTGTGAATAATGCTTATGATACAGTACAACTTTCCATATCAATACAGTGAAACCTCTATTTAACAGACTATTTGGAGTGGAAAGTTCTTTATATACAGGGTCTCTTAAATGTGAAACTTAATCTAATGAACGACGTAGAAATGAAAGTATGTTATATCAAAGGCTCGTTGGATGTGAACACACCCCCCCCCCCCTAATGGATTATATGGCGAGAGAAATCTGTTATACAGTATGTAGACGTTTCATGAATTGTAGTCTGCTTTACTACAAGAATTCAAGTTTGCTGATTCATACTATACTTAATTCAAAAATTTTAATGTCAATCTGTAAGGTTGTACAGTCAACTACAGAAGTCTGTTCGCCTCTCCACCTGAACTACAAACCCCGAGATTCAGACTCATGAATCCAAAGCTTTTATGGACAGAATAATGTATCGGTCTACTGCTTTGGGTTCATGAGCTTAAATCTCTGGGTTTGTGGTTCAGAAGGAGAGGCGAATGGACTTGAGTAATTGACTGTACAGATAAGGATATACTATTCAATTTATGAGCATTAAAGGAACTGTAAATAATTCAGGACTCCAGATCTTTTAAAAATACAGTCTAGTAATTAACTCAACACAACAAATTGACTCACCCTTAACACACAACAAATTGACTCGCCCTTAACACACAACAAATTGACTCGCCCTTAACACACAACAAAATGACTCACCCTTAACACACAACAAATTGACTCACCCTTAACACACAACAAATTGACTCGCCCTTAACACACAACAAATTGACTCACCCTTAGCACACAACAAATTGACTCGCCCTCAGCACACAACAAATTGACTCGCCCTCAGCACACAACAAATTGACTCGCCCTCAACACACAACAAATTGACTCGCCCTTAACACACAACAAATTGACTCACCCTTAACACACAACAAATTGACTCACCCTCAGCACACAACAAATCGACTCACCCTTAACACACAACAAATCTACTCACCCTTAACACACAACAAATCGACTCACCCTTAGCCCGAGACTTTCCACAAACCATTCGTCACCCAAGAAGTTGCAAGCCATGTCAATGTCTCCATTGTACACCAGACCGCGAACACGAGCCGTCAAAAACTCGTACTGGGGTTTCATGGATTCGTACTCTCGCTTGTAGTCGTGATTCACCTCGTCGCTGGAAATAAAGGGAATAAGTGTAATATGCAGTAACCTCATGTTCATGTCACTTTGTATATATTTAAATTAAATAACTAAATATTGTCCTATGTCTTTCCATAACTAACAAATATTGTATTGTGGTTTGTATGTTGTGGGAGAGGGATAGACCCAGTGAAGTTGCCTGTTAGGAATTTCGAGGTTGCCAGTCTGTGTGGCTTATAAGTGGTGTGGACTGTACATAATGATCTCTAAAAGGCTATCAGAGGGAAGGTACTGCCTGCTTCTCTATTTAATCGGTATAAAATAAGCTACTTATCTGTACTTTCCCCCATGTACTCACCTGCATAGCTCAAACTTCCCTACGCTGTCTGGGATGTGGATAGCCTTGCGGACCTCTGGGGTGTTGAGGTACATCAAGAGGTTTGTGCCGTTGGTGCAGGGAGGATCCAGGGTCAAGTTATTGATCCTGGAGAGAGTAATAGAAAAATAAAAAAGGAAGATTGAAAATATATTGAAACCACTATTAAATGGACTATACGGAGAAGAAAGTCCATTATATCGAGGGTCCATTAGATGTGAAACCCCCATCTAACAGATTATATTGAGATGAAAGTCCATTTCACATCTGAAGGACTCTCGATATAATGGACTTTCTTCTTCCATATAGTTGGTTAGATGGAGGTTTCATTCACATCCAAATGACCTTTGGTATAATAGACTTTCCTCTCCATCCAGTCTGTTAAATAAAGGTTTCACCGCACAGTACCGGAGAGAACTGTTCACAGACTCAACATCCCAGGTTTTGAAGATCCTAGTCCCAAAAAGTTGAAGCTTAAGTTTATTGTCATACACTATTTTAAGGACTGAACTGGTATTACAAATTTAACTTCAAAATACAGACAATTGATAGGGAGATTTGGTTGTATAAAAATGGAAAAAAGATCCTATGACCAAAAAACAAAATACCACTCATTAGACCTTGATTATTAAATGGATTTTTACATAAGCTGTTTACATAAGCCGTCTTGACGTTATCAATCCTACCTTGAACCTTATCAGTCAGTCCTATTATGTCAGGTGGCAGTTCACAGACTTACAGGACTTAACATGAGAAAATTATATACAGTATATATACGAAGTCTGTCCAAAAAGAAACCAAACTTTTTAAAAAACAAATTTTTTGCTTTACTTACAACTTAATCAGACTTGTCTCCTTCAAAGTACTCCCCTCCACTGTTGATACACCGCTCCCAACGTTTTGTCCAGTTCTGAAATGCGTTTTAAGGGATGGTGCGCAGGTCTCGTAGTGAATTTTCTTCTATCTCTTCTATCGTCTGAAATCGACGACCTTTCAGGGTGGATTTCAACTTTTGGAAAAAAAAAAAAGTCCACAGGAGCCAAATCCAGAGAGTAGGGCGGCTGGGAGACGATGGTCGTCTCGTGCTTCACCATAAAGTCACGGATAAGGAGCGACACGTGAGAAGGTGCACTGTCATGGTGCAGCATCCAGGTCTTGTTTGTCCATGCCTTAGGCCTCTTCCTTCGCACTGCCTCCCTCAAACACTTCAGGACCTCCAAGTAAAACTCTTTATTGTCTGTCTGACCACGTGGAACAAACTCATGATGAACGACCCCCTTCCAATAAAAAAAGACGATCAACATCACCTCCACATTTGAGCGACTCTGACGTCCAGAATTGGGATCGTCTTCGGTGGATGTTCTTCCCCTTTTGAAACGCTGGTACCACATGTGACATTGTGTACGGCTCAAACAATCCTCCCCATAAGCTTGTTGCAACATTTGAAAAGTCTCCTTAAAAGTTTTTCCCAATTTGAAACAGAATTTCACGCAAACACGTTGCTCTTCAAGTTCCTTCATTATTCAACTTGCAACAAATCGCCAAGTGCAAAACACACGTTCACTCTAGCGCATGTAGCTCGATGACTAACTGACGTGGCGTGATGCGGCTAGTGTTAGACTAAAGGTCAAGACCACCGCTACACAGCGCTCCCGTCGCGAGCACGCTGCGCCGGCTCGTTGGCGCTCTAATTAAAAATGTCGGTTTCTTTTTGGACAGTCCTCATAAGTGATATAGCCTAGACCACGACGGACACTCTAAGCAATTTTAACCTTTCTGGATCACCTGATCCACCAAAGTACAGTAGAAACCCCAAAAATGTATTAGCCTCAACAACTCACCTCTTCCTTGCCTTCAACATCATCTCAGGATGAGATTTATGTTCCTTAAAGATATTAGACAAATCAGCTTCAACTCTGGAGAAATTCCCAGCTGATGGTGAAGCTGGACAGTCATCATACAAGTTATACATGTTGAGCCCTTGGTTGTAAATGATGTCTGAAGCTACTGCAACCTGTAAAAATAATAAACAACTCCTGATTTATGTACTGTACAGCCCTGTAAATGTATTCAATGCATATTATATCATTATGTCTAAATCAAATGTAAGTCTGTATATTTTCAGCCACCGGCTGCAACTCTATTAATAAACCGTTTATTATTATTATTATTACACACACTCCTCAACTTACGACGGGGTTAGGGACCCAAATCCAGGACGTAAGTGGAATTGGTCAAAAATGCTTAAATAATACACAGAAAATCTAAAATGGGTGTCTCTTTTTCTTCTCGGCACCACAAAACTCTCACTTTTAAGCATGCCAGCCATTTTAAAGGGAATTACAAACAAAAATTTTGTCAGTACACAGCGCAATCACTAACGTCGGGACTCGAAAATACGTAATTTGAAAAAATTTTGGTACGACTGGGGTGGTCGTATGTCCGGGTGGTCGTAAGTCGAGGAGTAGCTGTGTATATATAAATATATATCGCCAGTAATTATTATCTCTGCCACTAGAAAAGCAGAATATAGTGAAACCTCTATTTAATGGACTATATGGAGGAGAATGTCCATTATATTGAGGGTCCATTAGATGCGAAACCTCCATTTAGCAAATTATATGGAGAGAGAAGTTCATTATAAGGAGGCTTCTTGTAATAAAAAATCCAACTCCGAGCATAAAAAATTATCTTTTCAAATCCAACACCTTACTCTTCCGAAACATATATGGACAGAATAATGTATCAATCTAGTGCTTCGGATTCAAGAGTCTGAATCTCGAGGTTCGTGATTCAGGAGGAGAGGCGAACGGACTTTAGTACAGTACAGTAGTACCCTGATTTACGCGGTCAATTGAACCCACAGGGTACCGCGGAAAGTGAAAACCGCGTAAAGTGAACAACAGAACATATGGGATTAATTCCAATAGAGACTGGCCCGACCCCCAAACTCCACTTTTTCCGACACAATACCTATGTTGTAGTAAAAATAACATCTAAATTTTATGATGGTATGCTCACACAATTAATATTTAATACAGTGGCCAGGTTAATGTTAATTCAAATTGGACTCAAATCCCCCCCCCCCCTCTTCCTAACTCAGTAGCTCCTACCTCTCTGAGAAATGTTTGGGTGAAAACATTAGATTTTAACATTTAGTAATAAATAATACCTCAGACTAAAGTTAGGATAATATAATTGACATTTCTGGATTCCTTGCAGGTCAGGGAATATTTTGAATGTAAACTTCATATATTTTGCAAAAAAGATAAAAACACGTTTTGCAAACCAAACTATTATATCAGACCAAAAATTCCAAATGTCTAATGCAAAATCCATGATGTTTATATTCAAAATGATCATCATATTGTAAGAATTCCAGCAATGTAAATTATATTCTGGCCGGGTAATTTGTATGAATTTTATGAGCTAAATAAAAAATAATAATTATACTTCACGCGTATATGAGTAATGCACCGCAGAAAGTGAAAGTCCGGTTCTGGCAAGGTACCGCGTAAATGTAATACTGTAGTTGACTGTACCTCTGAAGAATTATTTACTGTATGAGTTTGTTTTACACACGGGCTGTTGATCTCCTAGAAGCGCACTTTTAGTAGTCAGTTTACAGTTTAAATATACAAGTATTATATTACGAAAGTGGGTTATTTCTATTAAAAAAAAAGTTTAAATGATTCATATAATAAAAATCAATAATAAATACTTGAAAGTTAATATGCAGCAATGGTTGACATCACAATTGGTAAAATCCCCTGGTACAGTTCAGTCTGGTCCATGGTGCCACTTTGGATAACATTGACAAACTGAAGTAAGGGAATCTTGTATTATTCTCCTCACAACTCCTGGACAGTGACAAGTACCATAATATAAACTTACTCGTCACCAAAGAGACCATGGAAGTATCCAAAGAAGATGATGGAGTCGTCGTTCAGCTTGTAACTAGAGAGACCATTGCCAATAGCATAGCCCTGAAGGTTTATGTTGAAGTCTTGTTGACCCTCGAGTACCCTCACTGTCAGTGTAGGGACGTACACACCGGCATAGGATTCTCCAGTGATGAAAAACTCGTTCTTGCGATACTCTGGAAACTGTTGGTTGAAAGAAAAGAAAAACTTTATAAAAAAGACAAATATTATGACTAGAACACATATAATTTAAGGCTAACTTTCTTTTCTTACATAATTTTCCCAGCACCAGTTTATGACCTGAGGTTGATTACATGTTTAAAAGTTAATGTCACTTACAGTCAGTCAAGGCTTTACCCAAGTTTTCGGTAATGGTGACTGCAGCTCGTGAGAACCCACTATGTGCGTGGGGCCCAGAGTACTTAGCCTATTACACCAAATCCTAGGTATGGCCCAGTTCAGAAAGAACCTTGTTACTTTGCACAATATTTCTGTAGTTATACCATGAATCTGTGTTGGCAAAAGATTGCAATAGCCAACTAGGAATTTTCAATATTTTTCACTATTCAAACCTTACTACACCAATGATGCAAAGCAAATACCAATAATGGAAACTATACACAGTAGCCATTTTAGTGTAAACTGGTAAACCAATCTTGGAGTCGGCCCTGTTGTGGAATGGAAGTGCAGTGGTGAAACACATCATTTACAACAATATGATAAGTGACAGAATTTGTGAGAAAGAGATGGACTTACTTTATTAGTAAAGAAGTCTTTGAGTGCAAGGTAGTTTGAGAATGAGACCTCGTCATCACCAGTGGCACAATCACCGTTGGTGTCATAAGAGTAGCCAACACAAGCAGGAGCCTCCAGGAACAACACATTGGCCATCTGATAAAGTAACCACAAAAAATCACATTAATAGGAAAATACTACAAACCCGATTTTGGGGGCAACAATCATGGGGATTTTCTCACCCTGCAAGCCTCATCTTGCTGTGATTTAGTATGAAATTCACCAAAAGCAAAATGCTAAAGCAATACTTAGACATGCACCTAAGATGCAAAAACATTATTGATTTCATATACTGTATCTAGTGATAAACAGTATACAGTACACCTATCCTTACAATAATTCCCAATGATAAAATATTTTTCCAAAACCAAGAAATGAAAAACAAAAGGTATATTTTCTGACTGAGAAGACATAATTATAGTGTGTAGTATCAAGCATTAATATATACAGCACAGTATATGTACTAGATAATTCATTTACTTTGTTCCATGCATAAATGTTCTCCTTCAAAGTCTTGCCATCAGGGTTGACAGGGTATGGTCCTAGCTCAGCCAGCAGACCTTCCATCGAGGAACACCCAGGACCACCATTCATCCACAACACAACAGGGTCATCTGCAGGAGAGCGTGACGACTCTACGAACCTGAAAACATTTTGTCACGCCATATTACTAACATCTACACACACCTGCTTCTGAAATAGGATTTATTCTAATTAATGAATATCTGAGCGTGTGTATCTTGCAGCTAAAAGAGGGAATAAAAAAAAAGACAAAGATACAGTACTGTACTTACCAATAATGAAGATGTTTCCCCTCGGCCCCTGACAAATATCCGCTGTAGTGACGGAAAGAGATGTTGTGGTTAAGTCCCGGGAGGTCGATTATCTCGTCAGAGTCCGGAGCACCAAGAACCCCGGCAGCGAGACAGACCACCACCACAGTCACCAGAGTATACATGTTGAACCTCTGTAAAGGAACATTTGTAACTGGAGATAATGTACTGTACAATGTCTTCTACAAAATGCTGAATATTGTACTCTGAAATACAGAATCAATACAAAATTAAATTATAGAAATATGGATCACTTGTAGATTAAAGACCAAAGCTTAATTCACCTTAAGATTAATCCCCATAATATTAACCTAACCCCAGCTTAATTCACTTGAAGAGTAATGACAATAATACTGTACTAACCTGTTACCTAACCCTACCAGGTAGAGGTAGGATGAAGGTGGTTAATCTTCAGGTAAGATAAGCTGAAGGTGTCAGGCAAAATCTCCAAGTGATCCAATTATTTCACAAACATTCTCATCAACAATTATTCCTAAAACCACAATTCTACAACAATTTTCACAACAATAATTCTTCAGTAACAAACAATAACATCTTGCCACTGACCAAAAGTTTCCTAGAGTTTAATTGAGATATTCAGGGCCAAAAAAATAAATTTACTTCTTTTATCCTCTTCACCAAATGATCGCCTAGATGTTACCTGCCAGCACAGACAACCCTTCTGTCAGTATAGAACGTGAGTAGAAGAGTGATAAAGAGTGACAGCCGGTGACTCACAACTCCCTCACTAGGTTCACTCCCTCAGGTCTTCAGTCCTCACTCACATGACATCCCCTTCAACTCCTCTGCCTTGGCCATGACTTAGACTTAATCCATTTACATTCATCATTTTAATTCGGTAAATATTGTACTATATATAAATAAAAATTGGTTTATTTTATATGCAGATTTTACACTATATTTATTTACAACAAGTACCATCACCTACAATAATACATACATTATTTAGTTATCACCCACAAGAACACACTATCTCAAACCACAAGATTCATCATCAACCACAAGTTATATAAATCCAACTACAGAGAGAGAGAGAGAGAGATAATTCAGATGCAGATACAATTTACCATTTGCCTGTGTCCCCCCACAGAGAGGTCAACAGTCTCTTACATAAGCACCGTATACCTACATTGTCTACACTATATATTCACACTGAGCTGTAAAACTAGATTATAGACAAGTTTATCTGATTGTAAACCTGTATAATAACTTTACAGAATAAATATCATTAATATTTGGTCATCCTATAATACCTGTGGTTCTTATACAATATATGGCAGCAGAGACCCAGAGTACTGTGATTGTCCTAAAGGCTGTATTCATTATATACCCTTCGTAATTAAAACCCATAAATATATAAGATGATTTTTACTATATCTATAAACTATGTTATCTAAAAATATATACAAAATAATAAATTTATCATAAGAAATACCTAAATTATAAAAAAATAAACAAATTATGTTGACAGAGGAATCGGAGATATTGTTTACGAAGGCTGGAGTGAGTGTGAGGCTGCAGGACCTGTGGTAGGGGAGGGTCAGGGTGTGTTAATCCTTCACGTGTACTTGAGGAGAGGGTCAGGGTGTGTTAATCCTTCATATGTACTTGAGGAGAGTAACATGGTGTATTAATCCTTCACGTGTACTTGAGGAGAGTGACAGGGTGTATTAATCCTTCACATGTACTTGAGGAGAGTGACATGGTGTATTAATCCTTCACAGGTGACAATTTCATGTAACGTCATTAAATAATTATTTTTTATTGATCTTATTTACGTAATTCTACACTAGACCTGAACACATTAATTGGCTAATCTGCGAAATTTGAAGGTATGGTTAACTGGTTAATGTTTATATTTAAAAGACATTAGAATATTAGTATGGTTAACTAATTAATGTGCTATTCTGGGGATCAATTGTTTGTTCAGTCACGGTAGATATTGACGTATACAGATAGTGCACATGATTTCAAATGTTATTTGTCGGTGTTTTTTTTGTTGTAAGTTTCAAATGATAATAAGAAGATGAGAATCTGAGGTAGTGATGCATAGCTGATGAAGCGTACATCAGTCAAATATTCGCTTGCTGCCCAAATTAGCAACAGATGAGCGGTACAAAAACATAAAGCAGTAACAACCAAATATGCATTTAGCAATTTTTCTGTCTAGAGCACAGATGCTCCCCCTCACCCCCAGAACAAGGCCGGCTGGGTCAAGGGTCGTTCAGGTAAGTCTCTCTGACTCTTTCCCTCATAATTGGATTTTATATCATAACTTTTTTTTCTCAGTTTTCAGGAGAGGTGATAAGGGTGACATCAAAATGATTGGTTCCATCAGACCTTTATGTAGGTCAAGTCATAGGTGTTCTCTTCAGTCTCTGGCCCTCTTGTCCTCCAGGGCTGCGGGGACGAGCTCACTACTGCCACATATCCCTCACCCAAGGTACTGTACTGTGTGCTTTAAAGTTTGATTAGCAGGATTATTAAGGTTGGTATAGTTCCTCGTGTTCTCCAGGACTATCTTGCTGTTTGTCCTTTGCCTGTTCTTGTGTAAATGCCCGGAAATCATTTTCTGATTGGTGTCAAGGTTACTTACCAATGTAGAGTCAAGATTCTTCTGTTTTCTATTTTGGGAGACAGGAGTTAGCTTGTAATCTCTTGTCAAACTTGCCTAAAAATTACTGTTGACATAACAGTTATCTTTTTATAGTTTTTACCTGTACTGTAAACCATTGCATATATACCTGTGATTAGCCAGGTGATCCAGCAGTAAAGAACATTGTAGTTAATACTTAAACAGTAGGTATCATCAGTGGAAGTTAGCTGTAGGGACAACAGCCATCATTAATGAATACTTCATGCTTCGTACGTCCATTCTCGTGCAGGTGGTGGCTCCGCTGTAGTGTGTTCGTCAAGGTTATTCTGAACTTTAATAACGTCATATTCTTGTAACAGTGAAACTCTCTGCCATCTTGTGTCGACGTGTTATTAACCACTGCTCTTGTCGTTGAAGGTTAAAGTGGTGCAGCCTCCACACTGGCACCAGTAGTCAACAGAGCTCAGGAAGGGACCCTCCACCAGCGAGAATGAAAGTGTTTTACGTTCCTAATCCTTTTAAGTGGCTTCACAATCGTATGGAAATAGCCACACTGAAGAGAGAATGGGATCCCAGCTTTGACGAGGAGTTCTTCAAGTTTGGTGCTGCTCAGGTAAATGTTTGTTTGGTGCTGCTCAGGTAAATGTTTGTTTGGTGCTGCTCAGGTAAATGTGTGTTTGGTGCTGCTCAGGTAAGTGTTTGTTTGGTGCTGCTCAGGTAAGTGTTTGTTTGGTGCTGTTTAGGTCAATCTTTGGTGCTACTCAGATAAATGTTTTATTAGTAGATCAAATAGTGGTTACGTACAGGGTGATGCACTTGCTGGTAGCCGCAGAGTTTTGCTAATACATCTGTTATGTTATGAACTCACTTATCATATCTGAACAGTTTTAAGGTGTATTTATAAAGTACTGTTTATTATAAATCGTGCGGTGTTTTCAGGCTGTGTGCACTATCTCGGAGCTTGTTAGCAGACGTGATTGGGGTGATCTCTGTGGTCTTCTCTCACAGAAAGCCATGGACAAAATCCGGAGAACAAAGTGGACCAGCGATCAGGTACCGTACAGTATTTTGGTTTCAGAATACTGTATAAAACTGTGATTATGGTGTAGTATGTAGGTATGTGTGTAAGATTACCTGAAGGTTAACTCCTCCCGGTATATTTCACCTTTTGATCAACCATCCCAATGCTAACAAAACAAACCTTACCTAACCACCTTAATGCTAACATAGCATAACTTAACCTAACCAAACCTAATATAATACAATGTAACACAGCATGACATAAACTGGGGAGACTAATCATCAGGTGTTTCTATTTATTGAGTATAAGTTTCCCTCACTATGATAAGTAACCACGCCTAAGTAAAGGAGCCAACTGGATACAAGCATCTGGTGTTCTTTTTTCGAATTTTTGGTCATATTGCCATACTGTTTACCATGTTTACCATTGTTTGTATACCTACTCCATCTAACTACAGTACATCGGAAATTGTATATACTTACTCTGTCGATGTGCAGTCAGGGACAGAAGTTGCCCTCCCTGTGGTGAAACTGAGTGATGGGAATGAGTCTCTGAACTGACTTATCCTTACTGTTATCTGGTGCTGGTGTGTTGCTCTGTCTCATTTAGGGTCGATACCGCTTCAGTTTGGGTGGGAACAAACCTCTAATCCTGACTCTATACTGTAAATCTGTACTGTATTGTATTGTCAATATGCATGTTGAACTATAAACCTACCTTGTCTATATACATGCTGAACGAATTGTAAACTTGTATGAGGATTTTACTTAATAATTTTCTATCTAGTTATTGTATTATTACAGGTCAACAATCTCGTACTATCCCCAGAAAATGTTCAAGTCACTCAGATCAACAATGTAACTCTTCAGACAGTTGTTGGTAAGTAGTGAATTATTGTGATGGTGATAATGGTCAGTGTGTCTAGTAGTGGTACAGTAATGGTCAGTATATCTAGTAGTGGTACAGTAATAGTTTATCTAGTAGTGGTACAGTAATAGTCATTGTATCTAGAGAATTACTGTGCTTTAAGTTTTGGTAAAGTAATGGGTTATGTATCTAGAAAATTACAGTTTTTACATAGACATTACAAGAGAGACAGAAAGTTACAAGTATATTACACAACTTCATAATAAAAACTAATAATTCAATGATAGTTGTGTTACATAACCTGGCCACTGTCGTCATCTTACAGACCGAAAGTATTGTGATATTGACGTAACGATGATAGGAACTCGGGTGCCGTATAACCTGGACAAACATTCTGTCATCGTTCTGGAATACTTTGCCAGGTGAGTTTGGAAGGTGGGTATAATATATATAAAAAGTGAAGTGAGTACAGTATACTGTACTACTGTGTTGTAACTATTTTTGGATCACCTGAATATTAGACACCCCAGTTTATTTCACCTGAATATTAGACACCCCAGTTTATTTCACTTGAATGTTAGACACCCCAGTTTATTTCACCTGAATATTAGACACCCCAGTTTATTTCACCTGAATATTAGACACCCCAGTTTATTTCACTTGAATGTTAGACACCCCAGTTTATTTCACCTGAATATTAGACACCCCAGTTTATTTCACCTGAATATTAGACACCCCAGTTTATTTCCCAGTTTATTTCACTTGAATGTTAGACACCCCAGTTTATTTCACTTGAATGTTAGACACCCCAGTTTATTTCACTTGAATGTTAGACACCCCAGTTTATTTCACTTGAATGTTAGACACACCCCAGTTTATTTCACCTGAATATTAGACACCCCAGTTTATTTCACTTGAATGTTAGACACCCCAGTTTATTTCACCTGAATATTAGACACCCCAGTTTATTTCACCTGAATATTAGACACCCCAGTTTATTTCACTTGAATATTAGACACCCCAGTTTATTTCACTTGAATGTTAGACACCCCAGTTTATTTCACTTGAATGTTAGACACCCCAGTTTATTTCACTTGAATGTTAGACACCCCAGTTTATTTCACTTGAATGTTAGACACCCCAGTTTATTTCACTTGAATATTAGACACCCCAGTTTATTTTGCTTGAATATTAGACATCCCAGTTTATTTCACTTGAATATTAGACACCCCAGTTTATTTTGCTTGAATATTAGACACCCCAGTTTATTTTGCTTGAATATTAGACACCCCAGTTTATTTCACTTGAATATTAGACACCCCAGTTTATTTCACTTGAATGTTAGACACCCCAGTTTATTTCACTTGAATATTAGACACCCCAGTTTATTTCACTTGAATATTAGACACCCCAGTTTATTTCACTTGAATGTTAGACACCCCAGTTTATTTCACTTGAATATTAGACACCCCAGTTTATTTCACTTGAATGTTAGACACCCCAGTTTATTTCACTTGAATATTAGACACCCCAGTTTATTTTGCTTGAATATTAGGCACCCCAGTTTATTTCACTTGAATATTAGACATCCCAGTTTATTTTGCTTGAATATTAGACACTCCAGTTTATTTCACTTGAATATTAGACATCCCAGTTTATTTTGCTTGAATATTAGACACCCCAGTTTATTTTGCTTGAATATTAGGCACCCCAGTTTATTTCACTTGAATATTAGACACCCCAGTTTATTTCACTTGAATATTAGACACCCCAGTTTATTTCACTTGAATGTTAGACACCCCAGTTTATTTCACTTGAATATTAGACACCCCAGTTTATTTCACTTGAATGTTAGACACCCCAGTTTATTTCACTTGAATATTAGACACCCCAGTTTATTTTGCTTGAATATTAGGCACCCCAGTTTATTTCACTTGAATATTAGACATCCCAGTTTATTTTGCTTGAATATTAGACACTCCAGTTTATTTCACTTGAATATTAGACATCCCAGTTTATTTTGCTTGAATATTAGACACCCCAGTTTGTCATAGGTTTATTGTTCAGAATCTCAGTACTGTACAGTATAGACAGCCCTCGACTTGTTGATTAATGCCTTCAAGCACAACTGCTGGTATATGTTTCTATGTATTATGTATGTATGTATGTATGCATGCTTGTATGTATGTACAGTATATGTATGGATGGCGTTCTGTGGTGTAATGGTCAGCATGCTCGCCTCACAAGCAAGTGGACCCAGGTTCAATCCCGGGCAGGGTGAAACTATGGGCAAGTTTCTTTACGCTATTTGCCTCTGTCTACCCAGCAGTAATTGGGGACCTGGATGTTTATCAATTTGTGGATTCTGTTCCGGGGTAATGGTCACCCAGCGTAGTTGGCATGTTGTCTGGTCTTCTCGGTAACCATTATAAGTACTATAGACATAGTTACAGGTATACTGTATTAAAGAAAAAGCCCTTCATAAAATATTAATGCAAATAGTGTCCATGTTTCAGGTTTCACCGAGAATACACAGAAGGGAAGCTACCAGATTGGACCATTACCAGGTTTAGGCTTCAGAACTTTCAAGCGATAGTACGAAGGGAATAGCGGATACAACACCTTCATAAAACTACAGCACGGTGAAACTTCCACTTTACGGACTATGTTGGAGAGGATAGTCCGTTATATCGAGGTCCGTTAGATGTGAAACCGTCATCTAATGGACTATATGACTAAAGATAGTCCATTATATCGAGGTCCATAATATGTGAAGCCTTCAACTAAAGGACTACAGTAGTGTATATGTAATGGGAGAGCCCATTATATGTAGGTTTCACTGTATTAAACACAATTATCAACACAGATATATATATATATATATTTATGGGAGGCTCCTGTCCATAAGCTATAGTAGATATTGTGTACAGTATTATAAGCTATGAGTAAAGAATTTTGTGCTTGATGTCGTTTGTCTGTTTCCATGATTTTGGTTTAGTCTTAGGAGAGAATTGGATGATAGTAAGTAATAATAAAAACCATACGACAATACACAGAAGCTAACCTAACCAATTTAACCATCCACACACACCTAACCTTACCTAATCAAGCACACATACCTAACCCTACCTAACTTACACAGCCTTACCTAACCTAACCTAACTTTCTAGAACATTACAGGTAACGTCGGCAAAGGCATGAGAGAATTATTTTACGATGGGTCGGAAGAATTGATCTATGAAGGTGGTTGTTTACGGGAATATTAAGAGAGAGGAAGAGAGTGAAAGATATGTTGCTACCAGACCATTTATGTTGTACTGTTTTATGCACTTAGTTTATGATCCATGTTTCATTTTTATATTCTAATAAAACTATTGTCAAAATAATAAAAAAGTTTTCTCCTTAGGGTGTGATATACTGTACTAATATGTAACGGTCCATACAGACTCAATAACAGAGCCCATACATATCCAATACTTGCTAGCAGTGTGTAACAGAGAATTGAATGACCTCCCAACCTGCAAGTAAGTAAAGTGAGAGAACTGGACACCACCAAGTCACTCGCCTGTGTGTCAAGATTCAACTCCCTCATGCTTATTTCACCTGAAGATTAACCATCCTAATCCTACCTGAAGGGGCCAGCTTAGGTTTAGTTAGATTTGTTTAGCATTAGTTAAGTTAGTTTGTGTTAGGTTAAGTTACATTAGGAAAGGTTACATTAGCATTAGATTAGGTTACGTTATCATTAAGTTAGGTTAAGTTACGTTAGCATCAGATTAAGGTTGGTTACATTAGCAATAGTTTCGGTCTAGGTAATTTAGTAATAAATTGGGTTTGCATTAGGTTAGGTTATGGAACACAGAAGAAAAATAATAACAAAGTACTTAAGTAGATTTATTGAATATATCCAACATTATTACTTTAGATTAAGTAAAGTTATTGGTACTTTATTTCAGCATATAGAATGATAATACAACTCTGTCCTACAAATTGCTACACACTACAGACGGTCAGACAGATAGATAGATGGACAGATAGATAGATAGATATTCATTAAAATCTGCATACAAGTTTACATTGATGCAAGTATATACGAGTAGTTCACCATGTATGCATTGATGTGTAAGTAGTTATCATGTAAAGTAACTTATATGGAGCGTGAACTTGGAGTACAGTACGTATAGCTTCTTGACCTCTGGTGAGATCTGAACTAAGACTTCATCAAGACGGAAGATTCATTGGTGCTGGAGGATTGGAAAGATGTAAGACTGAAGGTTTGAGGATGACGTCTGTAGAGTGTAGGTTTGAGGATGACGTCTGTAGAGTGTAGGTTTCAGGATGACGTCTGTAGAGTGTAGGTTTCAGGATGATGTTTGTGGAGTGAAGGCTCGAGGATGACGTCTGTAGAGTGTAAGTTTCAGGATGACGTCTGTAGAGTGTAGGTTTCAGGATGATGTCTGTGGAGTGAAGGCTCGAGGATGACGTCTGTAGAGTGTAAGTTTCAGGATGACGTCTGTAGAGTGTAGGTTTCAGGATGATGTCTGTGGAGTGAAGGCTCGAGGATGACGTCTGTAGAGTGTAAGTTTCAGGATGACGTCTGTAGAGTGTAGGTTTCAGGATGATGTCTGTGGAGTGAAGGCTCGAGGATGACGTCTGTAGAGTGTAAGTTTCAGGATGACGTCTGTAGAGTGTAGGTTTCAGGATGATGTCTGTGGAGTGAAGGCTCGAGGATGACGTCTGTAGAGTGTAAGTTTCAGGATGACGTCTGTAGAGTGTAGGTTTCAGGATGATGTCTGTGGAGTGAAGGCTCGAGGATGACGTCTGTAGAGTGTAGGTTTCAGGATGATGTCTGTGGAGTGAAGGCTCGAGGATGACGTCTGTAGAGTGTAGGTTTCAGGATGATGTCTGTGGAGTGAAGGCTCGAGGATGACGTCTCAAGATAGAAGTGTGAGTGTCGTAGTTACTGTGGTCACTCCCCATCCCTGAGGCTAGGAAGACGAGCACCACCTCCTCTTCCTCCTCCTCTCTCCCCCACCTGGATGTTGAAGATTCTCCTCACCCCTCCATTTGATACTTCCTCCTTTATTAGCTCCTCCTCTTCCCCATCCTCAGGCAGCTCCCACCAAGGGGCATCAGTGTACAGCCGTGGCTGCGTCAGGGGGTCAAAGGGCGCGAACGTCAGGAGGAAACCTAGACGAGTGGAGGTCATGTTAGGTCAAGTTAGTAAGAATTAACGGTGTGTTATGTGGGGGAGGGAGGGAGGGTTCACTGGGAAAACAACGTACAACTTTAAGTCGCACATGTTCACCTGTCGCACCTTACTGACAGACGCCAAGGTGTAATATATTCCAGGTAGACATTAACACACACTCATTCTAACACACATCTATTTTATACATCTATATTTACACTAAGATACACACACACACACAAAAACAAAAAATGGCTTTTATCACTACCATCAACAACTACAGCAAGAACCAGCAGCAGCACTTACCTACAGCTCCGCCAAACACCACCGCCAGCAGGAGGGTGATGAAGGTAGCAAGGGCCTGGTAGAGAGCCTGTTGTCCTGCAGTACGACCTTCCCCAGGAGCCAGGTCATCTAGATCCTGCTGGAAGCTGGTGTTGGCAGCAGGAACCATCATGGGATACTGAAGGTACAATCTACAGCAGCACACCAGCCATTATGTATTATTGTTGCTTAAGAATTGAGATTATGTTTGAGATATTGTTTAATTCTAATGCCCATAAAATCAATGTTTATATACATCTAATGTCATCCATATTAATGTTTATGTACAGTCCCCTTCACTAGTGCATTTACAGAGGCTCGTCATATAAACATGCCACAAATCATTACAATGAGATCATTGTTTTAATATTGTTCAACTTTGATTCCATATTATGTTTACAATTGTGAGTTTCCTTCTGTCGAACGTAAACAAACACAGGGCTGCCACACTGCACAAAACCTGATGAGCCCCTGTAAACGCACTAGTCAAGGGGACTGTACATGTATTAATGATCGTTCAGTTTTGACTAACAATACTCTTGTCATTATTGTAATATTTCTGTAAGTGAATCTCATGGCGGTGGTACCCACTCTTTGCCATAGTTGGTCTCGGAGGCGAATAGGGCGACGCCGACGGAGACGAGAGCCGACAAGAGACCCGGCATACCATGTAAGTTGTGGACCCCGCAGGTGTCGTGTATGCCGAACCTGTCCAGCAGCCACCCCTGGGGTATATAGTGATGGTTGGTTGTCATCAACACTGTACCCTTTCCTTCATGACCTACTAAACCCCTTCATGACCTTCTACTAACCTGGAGGTGAGTGTAACCAAGGGTAGAGAGGGAGCCGGCCGTGTACCCCAGTAGGAGGGCGCCCCAGGGTTGGATCATGAGGCCCGCCACTGACCCTACTGCCACACCCCCTGCCAGTGTGGCATTCTGTACGTGCACCATCCTCCACTTCCTCCTCCTGTAACACCACATTACTCACAACACCACACTACTCATAACACCTCACTCACCACTCATGACACCTCACTCACAACACCACACTACTCATAACACCTCACTCATCACTCATGACACCTCACTCACAACACCACACTACTCATGACACCTCACTCACAATCCTCACAACAGCTACAACAGTTATACACACTCTCTCTCTCTCTCTCTCTCTTTTTTTTTGACATACTTGTGTGTGAGGGAAGAAGTTATCAGAGCCCCCATAGTGGACCCAGACAAGGCCAGGTACGTGTTGAGCACCGCCCTTCCCTGACTCCTGCCGCTCTCCACCACACCATTGAACGATGGCCAGTACACCCACAGCAGTAGTGTACCTGTAGTGGGGGGAGAGAGGAGATACACACAGTACACCTACAGCAACACTACACCTATAAGATATAAAACTCAATATACTTGGAGACATTGTACCTAACATGGAGAACAGATTGGAGGTGTAGGAGGAGGTGTTGTTGGGGTGGTGGTGGTGGTGGACGACCTTCCGAGTGACACACCTGGAAAAGGCCACCCCGAAGTATGCCCCGAAGGTGTGGATGAAGATGGAACCTGCAAGTGTATGGATAAGGTTATGGGGAGAGGTGTGTGTGTGTGTGTGTTTAACAATTTAATAGATAATATTCTTAATAACTTAAGATGGAAAACCCAGCTTAATTCTTATTTTACCTGATAATAAATAAACACCCTAACGTAACGTAACCTAACCTAACCATGATTAATATGACTCATTACAGTACAGTACCTCCATGGTCGACTGCAGCAAGAAGGTGATGACCGAGGTGGCTGTTGAGATGGTAGACAGGAACCTCTAGCACGGACATGAGGAGGAGCTGGGTGGGGGAAGTCTTGCCCAGTGCTGCCCCGACAGACACCAACACCGCACCACAGGTAAACGAAGCATCAACCATGCTGAAGGTATATACCGAGCCAGTTACAGTACCATCTCAAGTCAGTTACTATCACAAGCCAGTTACCTTCACAAACCAGTCACCTCCACAAACCAGTTACCACCACAAGCCAGTTACCAGACACTACAGCTTGACTAACTGGGTGCCTACGAGTATATCCTATAGTATACACATACATACACTCATCTTTACACATATAACTGCATTCATGTATACATATTCACAGCATAATATGTATATAATTAAACATACAAGTATACCTGAATATCTGGAGTATACTAATTGATATATGACAGGTATATTTCTGGGCAAAAATCACCTAAGCTTAGTATACCCATCAGAATATATCCTTTTGTGGTGGAACTTTGGCTATAAGTCAGTTTGGAGTGAGTTAAGCTCATGGTATATCCAAGTATATCCATGATGTCATCTGGGTACACTCCTCCCTTTTATGTTTCAAGGCCATCTGGGTATATCCATTGAGAGTATAGCCTTACCTGAGTCTAATTAACGAAGTCTTACCTGGCTAGTTAATGAGTATGTGTATTATTATCCACACCTGAGTATATTCATTATAATAAGACCCTCAATTGAATACAGTGAAACCTCCATATAATGGACTTCTCTCTCCTTGTAATCTGCTAGATGGAGGTTTTACATCTCAATATAGTTCATTGGATGGGGGTTTCACATATGACGGACCCTCGATATAGCGGACTTTCATCTCCATATAGTTCGCTAGATGGGGGTTTCACTGTATGTTAATTAATCCTCATCTAAGGAAGTTTACTGAAGCCTCACCTGAGTATATTCAAGTTAATGAAGCCTCTGTCAGTGGTGAAGAAGCCTCTGGTGATGATGGCAAGCTGGAGGGTGAGGGCGGTGAGGAGGAGGTTGAGGGTGAGGCCCGAGTGGCTGTACCTCCTCAAGAAGGTCATCATGAAGCCAAACCCAAGTACCACCATCACCTGTACCTCCTGCAATACTGTCCCCAGAGGTGTACAGGTGTAGAGGGGTGTTGGCATGTGTAGAAGGGTGGTGGCATTTGTAGGGAGGTGTAGGGTTGGGAGTGGTTGTATAGAAAGTCACCATAATCCAACACACATTAATAAACATACACTGTAAACTTCCAATCAAAAACCTTAAAAATATATAAGTGATTAGGGATTGGTCACCGTCTACACCAATATGTTGTTCTTCCACCTCGTTGTCTGGCACACAAGATAGCAGGTGACAGTGGAAAGGAGAAGATATTGTATTGCTCAATGAATACCTGTACAGTACTTAATTTACCTATACAGTACTGTACAGTAATTACAGTAAACATCTCCGCTAGCCGAAATCCCTCAAACCCGGAACTCTCCGATAGCCGGAATTGAAATTTTCTCAGAAAATCATTCCCAAAGCCGGAATTTTCCAGAAAATTCCGGTTTTGGGAACGATTTTCCGGAAAATTCTGAGAAAATTTTCCCGATACCCGGAAAATTCCTGGGATGGGGGAGTTTTTTCGGGTTAGAGAGATGATGTACAGTGGTCCCTCGGTTAACGAACGCCTCGGTTAACGAATTTCTTACGAACCGACCTCAACATGTTTTCGCTTGCACTGGCCGGTCAACCAGCTTTAGTATTAGTCCGCCAATACATTAATCGGTTCTAGGGCTTAAATTCCTTACTATTTTAGTAAATATCAAGAAGTTTATACTATTCAATAATTTTAAAAGTTTAATATTCAATTTTTTAGTCACTTTAACAATTATTGAACATAATTGAAGGTAAAGTGACTAGTTTAATGCGCGCCAATCAGCCTGTTAACACAGCAAACAGGCATTAGTCTCTCTCTGTTTTCACTGGAGGTAACATCTTGCTTGAGACTCTCTTCAACTAAACGCTTTTTTTCTGTGTTTCCAAGCAAATTATTGGTCATTTTGAAATATATTTTACATATTGACAATATATAATGCAGTGCAGTGTTGATTTAAAGAAAATAATCTTGAAATACACCAAGAGAACTAAAATTTTATGGGTGAAATGGCAGCATGGGGTGACTTCTCTTCCACCCCAATGCCTTCTCTTCTCCCTTCTCCTCCACCCCCATTCTAATTCCCATCATCATTATCATCAACCAGGAGCCTTCTACATGCACACCTCAAAGTAAGTGTACTTTACTGCATTTATTTTTACTTTGTATGTAATTTTCAGTGAGCTGGAACCAATTACCCAAAAACCCATTGAAACAATGGTTTCGGTTAACGAACAACCTGCTGGAACGGATTGTGTTCGTTAACCGAGGGACCACTGTAATGGGCAATTTCTGGAACTTCCGAGAACATTTTCTGCTATCCAGAAAATTCCCGGGATGAGGGATTTTTTTTCTGGCTTTGAGAGTCGTCTCGTTACAAAGAAATCTCTCATTCCCGGAAGTGCTCTGCACCAATTGTTCTGACTAATGGGGATATCACTGTACAGCTCCTCCCCGACTTACGACCTACTCTACTTATGACCATCCGCACTTACGACCTGCCTCAGTTGTACCAAAATTTGGTCAAATTACGTATTTTCGAGTCCCAAAGTCAGTACACAGACAAAATTTTCATCTGTAATTCACTTTAAAATGGCTGGCAAGCTTAAAAATGAGTGTTTTATGGTGCTGAGAAGAAAAAGAGACCCCCCATTTTAGATTTTCTATGTATTATTTAAGCATTTCCGACTCATGACCATTTCGACTTACGACCTGGATGTCGGTCCCTAACCCCGTTGTAAGTCTGGGAACAGCTATTATGATAATATCTATAAAGCTATGAAATAACATGAAATATGATATTATTTATGACGTTTATTTCAAAATTTAATCAAATACGGGAATAGTTGTGACAGTGAGGTTATTTTTGTGGTTCTGGCAACAACAGCAGTTTCCACAGTGCGGTAAACACACGAATTCACCAAAGACCAGATATCGTACATAACTTTTGTCTAAATTTGAAAGTGAAAAAGTACCCAAAAAGCATGATTACTCAGTTAACAAAAGCCCCTAGACTATCCAGGACACAAAAGCTGACAACAAAAGCGCTTCCGACTTACTGGGATAAAATGTTTGTAGGTCGGGTGTTGAGTGACCGTGCTGGCGGGTGTAGTTCCACTTGTTGACGTCGTAGAAGGTGTCGTACCGCACGTAGCCCATGAATACCAACAACACCACGCCCTCCACTAACGCTGCGTAGGTCACGAACCACCCAAACCGAGCAACGAGCCACACCATTATGCTGAGGAGGAGGAGTGATACTGGAGGAGGAGAGATGACACTGGAAGAGGAGGAGGAGGTGACATGAGGATATTTGAGAGACACATGGGGTTAGGTTGTGTCAACAAGGTCAGGCAGTGTCACAGGGTTAGGCAAGGTCACACAAGGTTAAGTTGTGTCAGACCAGGTAAAGGGTTAGTGCAGCTGCGCCAGTTATAACACAACAACTACGATTTGCTGACACTGGCTGACACACATTCACGCTGTTGCTGATAACTGGTGACACCTGTGATCTGACACCTACTTGAGGACTTGATAGTTACAATCTCAAAATTGGGAACCTCCACACACACACACACACACACACACACACACACACACACACACACACACACACACCTTCAAAGAGTTGATAACCTCAACTGACAACTCTGTGTAGTGAAGATGGTGAGGTCACTAGTAAAGGAGGAGGAGGGAGAGGAGAGGAAAGGGAGGAGGGGTAGAGAGATCAATACAGACACTGGCATAGGTCACACACCGCTGCATCATGTATAGACAGACACCCGCGGTCACAACCCTCCATGCCCTACTGACTGACCCGCTCTTGTTGATCTGTCTATTTAAGGGTTCAAGGTTGTAGCCTCGTTCAATCAAAGAATTTAGGTATTTTTTAAAAGAGTAAAGAGATTGTCTGAAGATTAATCCCCATCCAGTTCATTTTCACCTGAGGATTAAGATATCATTGTTTGGTTAGGTTAGCATTAGGGTGGTTAATCTTCGGGTGAGATAAGCTGGGGGTTAATAATCTTCAGGTGAGATAAGCTGGGGGTTAATCTTCAGGTGAAATAAGCTGTGGGTTAATAATCTTCAGGTGAGATAAGCTGGGGGTTAATCTTCAGGTGAGATAAGCTGGGGGTTAATCTTCAGGTAATCCAAATTAAGAGATAGGCATTATCGATAATGTTTTTCCGGGTCACATTATCGTTCGTAAACAATGGATAATGGCGCGAGAGTTACTGTGTCGTCTTGGTCAAAGGGTTTAAGGTGTAGCCGTGCGGTTAGTGTTGTGAAGGGCGTAAGGTGTAGTTGATTTATTTAAAGGCTATTAATTATGAAGCATTGCAGGTACAGATGTTTGTTTTAGTGAAAGCAACATATAGACACATTTCTGGTTCATGATATACAGTATTATGTAAAACACACACACACACACACACACACATGAAGGGGACAGGTATTCGTGTCTTATCAGATCAAAACACTAAATAATTACAAGAATGAAGACGTGTTTGGGTGGCCCAGTTCCCGAGGATAAGTAGAGAAGTGTCATATTGTCTAATTCAAAATCGTACAGATACTTTTTGTGGAGCTAGTGTATTTATCTGTAAGAAAATATAAATTGTTATTCTGTATGTAAGAAAAAAACATATATTCTTATTTTGTTATGTATATATTAACTTACTGATAAGCGAATATAAGGCGATACTGTAAACAGGAAATAGTGTTATATTCAGGTTTATGTTGAGCCTGGGATGATGAGATGGTGAGAGGAGGAAGACGTTTAGGACGAAGTGTATTAAGTACCACTACTACTAATGTACACCATGACAAGTGGCCCAGATCATATGTACGGGAACAGCAGGGAAAAGAGGAGGGAGCACGATGAAGGGAGAGAGAGAGGGAGGGAGCACGATGAAGGGAGAGAGGGAGGGAGGGAGCACGATGAAGGGAGAGAGGGAGGGGGCAAGATGAAGAGAGAGGAGGGTGGCGTTATCTGGATCAGCAAAGGACCTACCACCACCACATCCTCTTCCTTCTCCTCCTCAGGGTGTCACTGTGGCAGCCTCCCTCTCACCTACACCACACACTCCCTCTCGGTCCTCAAGTCTTCGTCTCCACTGGCTCAACTTTCTTGATTTGTCAATCAATTTCAACTCCGTGAGCGTGTCAGACAGAGCTATACTTGAAGGACCTTTTAGGGAGGCGTGGTGTGGGGCATGGATTCGGTGTCGTGGGCGTGGTGTAGAGGACGTCACTGGTGTGGTGTAGAAGACATCACTGGTCTCGTGGGCGTGGTGTAGAGGACGTCACTGGTGTGGTGTAGAAGACATCACTGGTGTCGTGGGCATGGTGTAGAGGACGTCACTGGTGTCGTGGGCGTGGTGTTGGTCAGACGATAGTACCACCATTATTTATCGATCCATTACTTTTCGAGGAAGCAGTGAGCGACAGTGATACATTGCAGGAAAGTGTTGTAAAACACAAAAGAAAATACACAGACAATGGAGGCGACCGTTGATAGTGGACAAGAGAAGCTGGTGAGCACTCTCCGTGTTGACCACCAGCAGGAGGACCCACACAGCTGCCTGATGCGTCCTCGCGTCTCTTCTCACCCAACACTCAGGGTAGTGAACGTCTTGCTGAAGGATGAGCCGCTCCATATACCCGCAGATAATCTCACAACGGAGAGTAAAGACAGGAACACATCACCGCGACAGCACCTACACATCTCTACACTAAAGGGACCGTTCTCGCTGTTGACTACCGCAACACACGACGGCAACAACATTTTTGGCGGAGACGACGACACCCATCTACCTCCTGGTGAGACTGACGATGAACTACTCGAGCTTCAGACCGCCATGGGCAATTATATGAAAGAACTCGATGACGAAATACACAATTCTACCATCGACAATTATATCTTCTGGAAAATAAATGAAGCGAGGGACAACAACGGAAAATTTGACCCAGACACCTTGTGTAAATCTTGGAGTAAGTTTGACGTGGCCCAGGAGTTACTTCACTTCACCAAGGACACGTTACTGAAGGACGTCACCACGATGTCACAGGTGAAGTCCAGCCAAGACCCAAGACCACAGCAAGACCCTCTCGATTTTCATGATGTGATGGACTACTTCAAGGACTAAAGGTCACCTGAGTTTGAAGGTCGACCTCCAACTAATGGTGAACTTCTTGACAATTAAATAATATCATCATTAAACAACCTTAATGGAAGATACTTTATGTTGGTCCTACAAAAAGTTGTTTAAATAATGAGACAACATTTAATCTTACACACACACACACGTTAATTACTACCGATGTGGAGTTATAATTGTGATCTTACATGGTGTTCAAGGGAAAGTACTGTCTATATACATGATAAATCACTGTAAACTTGTATGACGATTTTATTGTAACAGTTTATTTAGCCAGAAAAACACAGATACAGAGTGGATAATAATAACAATATTAACATGGCTGAGCCAGTTGAGAACCTGAGCTCTCTTTTAGGCACCTGATATATACTATACATTTATCTCAAAGAAGTATTATGTAACATTTAGTAACATCTGGAATAGTACAATAGCATGGTGGTAATAAGTACATCTCATAATGTTACCACGGTTATCACTTCAATATTAATTTATTTTATTTATTTATTTTATTTTTTAGTTATTTTTGTTTTACTTATATTATAAGTATATACATAAATGACAGTGGAATTGAAAAAAACATGAGTATAATGGGGGAGCAGTACAAGATGGGTTGTACAGTATTAAGGTTGAACAAGAGGACACAGCTGTCAGGATTATGTCTAGTTGGCAATTATACTGAATATCTATCTATCTACATGATGAACCAATATGATTTTGTATTCCATTACTGAATAAATATCTATAAATGTATTATTGTTTACATATGCTCCCCCCCAGTGTATTTGGCCAGGCTGTCCTCGCTCTCACCTCGCTAAGCTATTTAAGACCTGATTAATATAGATTTATCAAGGATAAGCTCATTACCTGTACATTATGTTCGTGTGTGTATGTGTGTGCTTGATAATATTGTATTACTTAGATGTTAAAGTCATTATTAGTCAAATGAAAAGAGAAGATTAGATACTTTAGGCAGCGTGGTGTGTGTGTCAAGGACGTGTCATGTATTTATACCTAAAGGCACCACCGCCACCCTTGATGCTGTTTCTCGTCTGTCTGTCGAGATTGCTTTCTTAAAACCTTCCTCTTGTTGTTATTGGTGTTTACTAAAAGGAAGGAGGGCAAGGTGAGTGTAATGGGTGAGGTGGTGTGGTGTGGTTGTGTGGTGGCTAGGTATGGTGTGGTTGTGTGGTGGCGAGGTATGGTGTGGTTGTGTGGTGGCGAGGTATGGTGTGGTTATGTGGTGGCGAGGTGAAGTGTAGTGCCGACTTAGCCTTTGCAGCAAGGGAAGGCAGTTGGGCCCGTGACGTCACACTTTATTTACATGGCGTTGAACTCGAAAACACATTTTTGTCAATAATCATCATAAATCTGTAAACTATATCACACTACTTGCTGAAATAAATGATAATTGAGATATATTTTGATGAGAGATATTAAAATAATATTAATGGGTCATTTTATTAGAGTTTAATAATAATATCATCAATATCTTCCCGGCCAATGATGAACGTGGTGAGAAGTGGCTGTCAAGGTTAACAAACTGTTCTTGTGTATAAACTTGATGTTATTATAGATTTTCATACCTTACGACAGTTTGGTGTAGTGTAGAGGGTTAGAAGTGTCTCTCCAGTGATGTGTAATGCCCCATCGACCTTTGTGAACTATATAATTATGAGATAAAGTTGTGATAAGAATCCAGCCTCACATCGCCTCTTCGTCCTGTGAAGAAAAGAACTGAATAACTTTACATACTGTTCAGTTATGGATAATATTCCTAGAGACTTTAATCAATATCTGGCATCATGAAGGTCGTGTGGGTAAGATGGATTGTAATATCAATACTTACTCTAATATTTTCTTTGTTTTGAAGGCTTTTTATTCGAGTTTCTGACGTAATTTATGAAGAGCAGCGCTCATTGACGATAAACCATTTATAATATTAAAAAACACGATGTTGATAATTAATAATAATAATACGGGAATATATTTACAGTATAATACCATTTTTAGCGGACAGACATAAGGAAGTGAACATCCGCTAATAACAGGAAGTAACTGTGTGTGTGTGTGTGTGTGTGTGTGTGTGTGTGTGTGTGTGTGTGTGTGTGTGTGTGATTTTTGTATGGTGAATGTTTACTTTTAAGTATTATTTCTTTGCTAAATCAGAATTACCTGCAGTATTTATTTTTTTTACTTTGGCCGCGTTTGATCCATAAAATTAGTCACTTATGTTTTTGTCCAACTTGACCTTATTTGACATCCGAAAAAGAGGTCATTCCTTACGTCATGTGACAACTTATGTTTTAAACGACAGTCATTTGTGGCCGCTGTTGATGCTGCCAGGAATGCCATGTCTTGTCACACTTCACTTCTATGTATACATTGAAATTAAATTTGACCATTTAGGTTAAGTGTGTATTGGTAGAGGAAGGCGTTGTGTTTTGAGGGGAGGGAAGGACCAGGAAAGTGTGATGGGGTGAGGTAAGGTGTGATGAGGTGAGGTAAGGTGTGATGAGGTGAGGGAAGGTGTGATGAGGGGAGGGAAGGTGTGATGAGGTGAGGGAAGGTGTGATGAGGGGAGGGAAGGACCAGGAAAGTGTGATGAGGTGAGGTAAGGTGTGATGAGGTGAGGTAAGGTGTGATGAGGGGAGGGAAGGTGTGATGAGGTGAGGGAAGGTGTGGTGAGGTGAGGCGGGAGAGGTGAGATGAGGCTGGTGCAGGGCCTTGGAGGATGAGGTGCCACTGTGGGTCGAGGAACACCGATAATGACACAGGTTATGACTCCAAAGATAGACTCCATCATTGGCCCTCTGGCGCTTACCCAGACCAGGTGACATCCCGGCACTCCACCAACACACCCCGGCACTCCACCACCACACCCCGGCACTCCACCACCACACCCCGGCACTCCACCACCACACCCAACACTCCACCACCACACAGCCTCCCACCCCAGCACTCCCACCACCACACCCTCCCACCACCACACCCCCTCCTCCCTCCCACCCACGGCACTCCACCACCACACCCAGCTCCACCAGCACACCCCAGCACTCCACCCCAGCAATTCCTCCTCCACACCCAGCACTCCCACCACCCAGCCTCCACCACCACACCCAGCACTCTACCCACCCAACCTCCTCCCTCCCACAGCACTCCCACCCACACACCCAGCACTCCACCACCACACCCCAGCAATTCCTCCTCCACCCCAGCCTCCACCACCACACCCCAGCACTCTGCCACCCCAGCACTCCCACCACCACACCCCAGCACCTCCTCCTCCCACACCCACTCCCACCACCACACCCCAGCCTCCTGTACACCCCCAGCACTCCCACCACCACACCCCAGCAATTCTCTCCCCCAGCACTCCACCACCACACCCCCAGCCTCCACCACCACACCCAGCACTCCACCACCCACAGCACTCCACCACCACCCCCGGCACTCCTCCTCCACACCTTCCCCACTGTATGAGTGAGGGTTCCTGGCCAGAGACCTAACCTAACCTAATCTCAGTCGCTCCTCGCCCATGTGTCACCTGCCCCATGATACACCTTCAGGTTTGGGTTGTCAAGAAGTAATGGCTCTTTACGCAACTGTCTCATGATGGCCAAATATGTAGACAAAGATAGCCATATCTTGAAGAAACAGCCAAATGTCTTAAAAATGGCCTAATATCTCGGAAAAATAGCCATATCTTGAAAAAAATTGCTAAATATCTCTTAAATATTGCTTAATATATCGAAAAAATAGCAATGTCTTGGGGGGGGGGGAGCAGCGGTTCTTGAAAAAAAGTCATATGTGACAAATGTAGCCGGATTATTATCATCATTATTTATTACTATCATTGTTTTTGTATTTTTATTTATTTATTTAACGACGAGGCAAGACGGCTAATTTACTTCACCTTAATGGTAGAGGCGAGAGTCATGCTTATCAATTAGTCATCTCTCATTCGGTTACCTCCGCCAAGACACAGGAAATATTAACATCATAAACCTTTCCCGACCCGTGGACAATATGCATCATTTGTATTTTTTTTTATAAAGTTAAGTGTCAGTTTTTGTTTATGTCTCTGTGGGTATTTATAGTTTACTTAAGGATGAAAATAAGTGTAATGATGTTTTGTTTTGGTTTGCCATTGGTGGAATTGTTTTGTTGTTTATCGTTGTTCGCCTACACTGTCTATGTAGGCCTACAGTGTTTGTATACCTGCACCGTGTATGTATACGAACAAGCTAATCAATGTAAACTTATATGATGCTTTTACGGAATAAATATTTCTCTATCTTCATCTATAACTCCTAAGATTATTTGCGTTATTATTAGTATGTTTATATTACCTACAGCAGGTAAGTTATTACCTTCTTACCAGCAACTTTTTTCGGGGTCCTGTCTGGTGTGAGTGATGAGCTGTGTGTGTGTGAGATGGACCAGACCAGATGTTTGAAAGGGTTGGGTGGGCACACTGTTGTCTTGGCTGTAGTAGTAGTGTGGTGAACGTCATCTTGCGGGAGAGTGGTCTGGTGGCGGTGTCTGCGAGGGTTCCCAGGAGAGCAGATAATCAACAGTTGGTCAGGTCAAGTTAAGGTGCATCATGGCCAACAAGGACATCCTCCGGAAATGTAAAAGATTCTTTCCTTGAAACAGTGGATAAAGACTCGTGTTAAAATGTTTGCCTTCGGTTCTATCAGAGACAGTTTGCTCCTGAAGAAGTTGGGTTTTCATATTAATAATCTCAGATCCTGGAGGATTGAGGAGAATACATCTACTTCCCACACGCCTGGTGGAGGGAGGGAGAGGGATGGTGACGTGTACAGTGGCCCTCGTGGCGCCACCATCAAGATATTTGATAGTGACAGAGAACATCTTCGTGATAGTTATGGGGGGAGGGGGACGTGCCCGGCCAGCCGCAGTTCCGGTGGCACCAGTGTTGGCTCACCTACATCCCACACCCAGAGTGTTACACCCCACACCCTCACCCACACCTTCTGCACCTCTCAGGTCGTGGACAGTGAGTGTTCAGCGGCTGTAGTGACGCCTTCTCCTGCTGCAGCATCACGGCCTACGACCCTGCTACTCCTCCCTCCCGGTGAAGTAACGCCCGGAGCCATCACCCCCTCCAGCGGCTCCTCCACTCCTGAAGTATTCTTCGACGCCCCCGACGGCCTGCTCCTCCCAGCACCTCACGCCCACACCCCTCACAGCCCCCGCCACGACCACTACCACGACGCCTTACAGGTGACCCAAGAGGACGTCGGGGGACATATAGGCAGCTGTGTGACCCAAGGAGACAGTTGTGTGACCCAAGACGACAGCTGTGTGACCCAAGATGACAGCTGTGTGACCCAAGAAGTCAGCTGTGTGACCCAAGACGACAGCTGTGTGACCCAAGATGACAGCTGTGTGACCCAAGATGACAGCTGTATGACCCAAGAGGACAGCTGTGTGACCCAAGAAGTCAGCTGTGTGACCCAAGACGACAGCTGTGTGACCCAAGATGACAGCTGTGTGACCCAAGATGACAGCTGTTTGACCCAATGACAGACGAAGACGTCAGAGGACATATAGGCAGCTGTGTGACCCAAGACGACATCTGTGTGACCCAGGAGGACGTCGGAGGACATATAGGCAGCTGTGTGACCCAAGAAGTCAGCTGTGTGACCCAAGAGAACAGCTGTGTGACCCAGGAGGACGTCAGGAGGACATATAGGCAGCTGTGTAACACAAGATGACAGCTGTGTGACCCAAGAAGTCAGCTGTGTGACCCAAGAGGACAGCTGTGTGACCCAAGAGGATGTCAGAGGACATATAGGCAGCTGTGTGACCCAAGATGACAGCTGTGTGACCCAAGAAGACAGTTGTGTGACCCAAGAGGACAGTTGTGTGACTCAAGAGGACAGCTGTGTGACCCAAGATGACAGCTGTTTGACCCAAGAGGACGTCGGAGGACATATAGGCAGCTGTGTGACCCAAGAGGACAGCTGTGTGACCCAAGAAGACAGCTGTTTGACCCAAGAAGACAGCTGTTTGACTCAAGAGGACAGCTGTTTGACTCAAGAGGACAGCTGTTTGACCCAAGAGGACGTCGGAGGACATATAGGCAGCTGTGTGACCCAAGATGACACTCAGGGTCATAGAGACAGCGTGGACATGACTCAAGAGGACATTGTTGGACACAAAGACAGGGAAGGCAGGGACAGTGTTTGGGGTTCCTCGCCACAACAATACGTGTTTAGTGTTGGCCAGAAACATGGTGATGGACTTGAGACACAGGTGAATGGTGACTGTGTTAGTGAGCGTGTGAGTTCTAGTGCAAATAGCAGAGTACTTGCTAAAAATAGTGATGCAAGTGACGGTCAAGTTGGTGATACTGTTCACGTAACCAAATCACAAGTTTGGTTGGATACATCGGTTGTGTCAAGGACCTCTGATATAAACAAGAAGGGATGTATGTGCTTACCGTTAACAGAGTACCTGTACTCTGCCGCACACTTGGACGGAAGTACAGCACAAAACTCAAGTGAGAGGAACCTGGGCGGCCGCCAGGAGGTGATGATGGCCACACTGTCCCCCACCACCTGCTGTACCACCACTGACATCCACCTGAGGAGTAAGTCTGGGGGAAGTACGACACACCTACCCACTGAGGCGTTTCCCGGCTGCACTAAGGATGACCAGGCTGCCATCACCACCACAAACGACTCTTCAACTGACACCCACCATCCACACACACAGATGATTGTTGATGAACAGCAAGATACAGTTTGGAATGATTCTCGGGGAACTCTTACAGATAAACATACTCAGTCATCACCCCAGAACCTCACAGCAGGTGTAGGTTACCAAAACACCACAACAACTGATAAGCGAAAACCATTCAACCAGCGCCATTTGGCTGAGTTTGTACCGATACAAAAAGCATCTGGCGAGAACTTACGGGAGGAGACCAGGAGGATTGTGATGATGCTGAGAAACGACAAGACGTGTAAAGTTCCTCGTCCCAGCCTGGGCCTACAGGACAGAGTACAGAGTCTGGTGCAGCGCTCAACAGGGAAGCGTACCAGTTACATCAAGGGCCCCAGGTTCTGCAACACTTTCGTCAAGACCATAGTGAAACAGTCTCATGACAAACTCCAAACTCGGAGAGATTCGTTTCAAGAGTTAAAGAAGAGTCGTAGGGAACAGACTGCCCAACGAGTCTTAGTGAACCCGGCGCCTTGTTATGGTGGTGTTGATGTGATTGTCTCCACCGCCCACGGCCCACCTTCTGATGTTGATGGTGGTGTCGGGTGGCCACATCAAGATGGGGCCGCCACCTGGAGGGATGACAAGGAGACTCCTGCCTTAACACTCACGGCTGTGTCTCCCTCCTCTACAATCACTGCCTCACGTGGATACAGTTTGCAGAAAGACATGAATTATCAACAAGAAAACAGAGACAAGAATAAAGGAGATGAGGTAACTGACGCTAACAAAACAGACATAAACAAACAGTGTATAAATATGAATGAGGTGGAACATCTTAGCAGAGAAATGGTGGCAGTGGCGAGAAGTCTGGACGGAGGAAGTGTTGGAAACCTCAATCAAAATACACAACATCTGCCAGAACAACAAGAATTTAACAATCATATGGTGTTACAGAGGAAAAGTATCGGTGCTACAGAGTCTAGCATTACGTTACAAGGTAAATTAACGAATACTATCGATCAATACTGTGTTTCCTCCTGGCCACTAGTCTCACAGATGAACCGCTCTGATGTCACGCACCAACCTGTTCCCCCACGTGATGTTGTGAGTCAGCCATCAGAAACAATGGTTGACTCTGACCCCGTGTGTGAGCGAGACTACGTTGCTGTAGATGTGAACGAAGAACATAACAAGACTGATGAAGTGTTGGGTGAGACGGCAGGGAGGTCGACCATCATGTCTGGCTCCAGTGATCACCCGACTACCAGTGTGTTCTCGACCAGTGTGTCCTCGACTAGTGCGTCCTCGACTAGTGCGTCCTCGACCAGTGCGTCCTCGACCAGTACGTCCTCGACCAGTGTGTCCTCGACCAGTACGTCCTCGACCAGTGTGTCCTCGACCAGTGTGTCCTCGGCTACTGTGTCCTCGACTAAAGTGTCTTTAATCAGTAGAATATCAGATAAGATGGAGGTGTTGCTCACTACCGCTTCTACTGAAACTACAGATTCGAGTTCTAGTTTGAAAAATAAATCAGAGTCAATGAAGTGTACAAGAAAACCCTCTGGTGACACTGTTGACCTCAAGGCGCACATTGCTTCACTCAACAAAGTCTCCCTGAATCATCGAGGCTCCGTACAAAAGAGACAATTTAATGGTCAGAATGTTAAGACATCCCCAAGTACACTGTCAGAGGTAATGGATACAGACACGGGCGGCTCTGCAAACATGTCTGTCACACCGGGAACTGATCAGACACCTTCCGTCAAGCATGAAGGAAATTTGTTTATTCAAGGAGACGCAAATAGCACGGGAGTGACTAGGCTGTGGCCGTCTGCAGCCATTATGACGCAGCAGGATGCTTCTTCAGCCAATAGTGATCACTTACAGAAACCTGAAAGAGAGGGGGAGGAGTCGTCTTCGTCCTGGTCCTGCCTGGGAGACATCATAAGGCTTAAAACTGATAATCTTGTGGCCCGGCATCGAGGCATCAGGTCACGGCTGTACTCAATCACTACCCTTCCACAACACCCAAAGACCCAACAGTCGTCTTCCTCTGTTCCTCCACAACGTAGCAAGACTCGACCCTTTACCACCAACGTCCGACCACAACATGAGGTAGACGGAGTAATATCTGGAGACAAGAGTGGCGACACTGTCGACAGTCGACCGCCTCTTCCTATAAACAATCGACAGGGCAGTGTCGACGGCCGCCCCCCTATCCATCCTACAAGTCGGCAAAGTAGTATTGATGATCAGCCTCATCCTCCAAACAGTCGACAAGGCAGTGTCGACATCAGTAAATGTGTTGGTCAAAGAAATAGTGAGCGTTACCCGCGCCCTCGACACGACAGCACTGATGGCCAGGGATCATTCCAGCCCGAGAGACGACGAAATAGATCAAACACTCGTCACAGAGACAGTCGTCAAGACAGCAAGAGTCGTGTAAACCCAGTCAGCAGAAGTGGCAGCATCAACACCTGCTTGACCCATCCTGGTGAGAGACGTGACAGTAAGATCGTAGGTGTCCGGTCTGGGTCTTGCTGTGGCAGCAGAGTCAGTTTTGGTCAGGACTTGCTGAGGAAATTCCTGGAGGTTGCTGTCGACCAGTACGACAGTATGGAGTGGGAAGAGACGCAGGTGGAGGAGAATACAACAAACAGCACCTTATTGCAGGAAGAATTAAACAGCTCTCTACGTAAGGCTGTGTGTCACCGTAACGCTGAGGAGACCAGGTCACTGCTGAAGCTTGGTGCTGACCCTAACGTAAGCTGTGGTCCCTCACCAGCACTACTGAGAGCTGCCAAGGATGGAACCTTGTACGTGTTGCAGGCTCTGTTGGCCGCGGGTGCAGACGCAGACGCTCGCTCTGACCTAGGTAACAGCGCACTGCACGTGGCGGCGCGCAGCGGTTACAGCGAGGTGGCCATACAGCTGGTAAACAGCGGCGCCTTTGTGGACGCAATCAACCGCTCTGGTGTGACGCCGCTACAGATGGCTTTGGCACATGGCCACCTTGAGGTAGCCCGCACCCTTCTCCGTCTCAACGCCGACGTGTTTCTTCCAAACAAAGTTGGTGAAACAGCTTACGAGGTGATGAACCAACTCGGATACATGGGGCTGACAGCGTGTCCCCGGGAGATGCGTAGAGACTCGGCGCCGGGGTCGAAGGTTGAGTCTCCCTCCACACAGATCCCACTGCCAGTGAGGT
The DNA here is from genome assembly GCF_018991925.1 of Homarus americanus. Taxonomy (NCBI): domain Eukaryota; kingdom Metazoa; phylum Arthropoda; class Malacostraca; order Decapoda; family Nephropidae; genus Homarus; species Homarus americanus. The sequence continues at coordinate 22,720,547 of NW_024737097.1, read as the reverse complement.
TGATAAAAGCCATCGAAGACGGGTGTCCAGCCACAGTGGAGACGTGCCTGGCGGAGGGCGCCCCACCTAACACAATGGTGCCCCTGGCGCTCCACTGGCCGGCACGCGCTACCGTCCTGCACCGCGCTGCTCATCACGGCCACGACCTCATAGTGAGGCTGCTGCTGGCTGCTGGCTCTGACATTAACAAAAAGGATGTGGTAGGCAACACGCCCCTCCACGCCGCCACCCAGGCAGGTCATAATCGTGTGGTGAAGATCCTGCTGGGGCATGGGGCGCTGTTGGACGCTGCCTCACAGTCGGGCATGACGTCGCTACACAGAGCCGCCTCCAAGGGTAAAGAACTCACGTGTAACTTGCTGTTACGACGTGGTGCCAACCCTCGGGCGGAGGACAACGCTGGCAGAACACCAGCTGACTGGGCGAGGAAACGAGGCTTTAAATCCGTAGCGAAAAAGCTGGTGTACCGCCGCAAAAATAGCGTCACCCTGGAGGGAGAGAGTCAGCAACACCAACACTACCTACACCGCCTCAACCAGCTCCACCAGGCAGCACTCAGAGGAGGCCACCAACAACCTGACACTCCTGACTGTTGCGAGGAATAATAAGACCGTGTCGTCCACAGTTCTTACGTCTCAGCAACATTGTCTACATAACATACATTCATGTTGTTTTTACTGTGTTGTGTCACCAGACTGAACATTATCACCGTCAATGTCAATAAAGATTTACAAAAAATCTCGTTATTTCTTTAATTTTCTCTAATTATGACAATGTTTATGTATGTAAATATCTTAATAAATCCTTAGCTCAGAAACGAGGCTAAAACATGAATGAATATTATTATTATTATTAATTCATTCACTATTAATTATTTCAACACAACAGTACTAAAGAAAACCTAATTGGTGAAATTATTTAATCACTAGAAAGTTTTCATATCGTTCGTATAGACTAAAATGATAAATCCGGATTAGTAAGAGTTTGTTGATGAATCCGGATTAGTAAGATGAATCCGGATTAGTAAGATGAATCCGGATTAGTAAACACAACAATGGAGGGACCAGCTCAGAGTATTGGTGAATTAACACTTATTTGTCTCGATTTAGCTGCGAGAATTGAAGAAGCGACAACTAGAGAAGAGAAAATATCAATCATTAATGAACATATAGAGACGTACACACTAGAGAAGATACCTATGGTGGATTTTGAAGCTGGTAGGTGGACGTGAATGTTACCTTGTGTTTATGATGCAGGTTTAATTTGAATGCTTTTAACACCTAAATTAATATGTATCTTTTAATTTGACGTATATACTTATTGCTGTATAAATGTTTAGATTAATTACTTGGCATTGTATAAATATGCTATACGTGAGACCTTTTTAAAATAATCAAATTCATTGGAGAAACTTGTGTATCAGTAAATTGTCTTGATGATTATGTAAAAATATCAAGAATAATTAGTCAAAAGGTAATTTTTAGTTGAAACTTGTACTTGTTTATTAATAAAGGGGTTCTTGTTAAATCTTGCAGGGTTAGAATGGTTCAATGTTTTTCGACCTCTGACTCTGGCCGGGGACCTGAAGGGACGAGTGAGTGTACTGGACTTCTTCACGTATTGTTGCATCAACTGTATACACATACTGCCAGACCTGAAGGCCCTGGAGGAACAGCACCCAGCCACAAATGAAGAAGTTCTGGTGGTGAGGAGAAGATTGATCACGCGATAATAAGGTCACTAAGCATAAGTCGAGGCTAAACATATAAGAAAAGACTCGTCATGTATCTCGTAATGGCAGAGAATTGAAGGATTCTTGAGGAACCTAACCTAACCTAAATATCTTGCAGACCACTTGCTATAGTAGCACTGAAACCTAACTTAACCTAACCTCGAGGAAGAGACACGGTAATGAGTGCATACAATTAGCTGTGGTGATTTTCTCTTTTATAAACAGTACTTTACATATTTTTATAGAGCCTGTGAAGCATAAGTTTGTCTTGAATAAGATTAATCCACCTTATAAGATAACCCAACTAGACTGTTGGCATAATATTTTTCCATTTTTCGAAAAAATTATAGTATCAATAGTTTCTGGATTTCTTTATTTTTATGATTATTTTATATATTTTAAATTATTGGGTATTTTTTTGAGCTTTCACCTTAGTTTTATAATATAATAGAGTGTACTGGGTATATATTTTTATATTAGTAATTTAGTATTTACAGTACTTTAACAGTAGATTATTCTACAGGTAGGCGTCCATTCAGCCAAGTTTGATAATGAACGTGTGTCTGCGAACATTTTGGCTGCCATACAGAAATACAACATCCATCATCCAGTTGTCAATGATTCCCAAGCAAAGATGTGGACAGAGTTGGGCATTGCATGTTGGCCCACTCTCCTTATACTTGGTAAGAATGTGGAGAATTGATATTGAAACAGTTTATTTAGCCAGAATAATACAGATATAAACAGAACAATAACAACAATGTTCCAGATATGTGTTTTAGTAAGGTATGAATCTACCTTTGGAAATGCATGAGTGCCACTGCCCTATATCTAAGTCACATATATTTAGCCACATGCTTCTAATCTATAAAAAAGGAGGAATCACCTGAACATTAGACACCCCCAGTATTGTTATGTATTCAATCTTTACAAGGAGAACATATCCTGGTGTAAAAATGTAATATGTAATGAAGTCAACCCGGAAGAAGATATGCTATTGATAAAATTTGACACTTAATTTATTTTCGTTTATATAGAATATAAGGAACTTTGGGCGAGAAATAGACAAGCAGCAGAGTTTAAAGAAAAGTTCAGAAAATACAATTAAACTATCAATTTTGAAAGAATAATAATAAATAAACACAACTCAAGTCACTTTTTCCCTTTGTCTTGTTCTCGCCCGGAGCGCCTCATGCATTGCCATAAGTAAATTCAGGTGTCTTATCCCATTTGCAGGTCCTGACGCCTCTCCACTATTTGTGTTAGTCGGGGAGGGACACAGCGACCGCCTCCAGCTTTATGTTGACACGGCAGTAAGATACTTTTCTAGTTCTGGGTAGGTAAACAGTGTCCTGTCCTGTCCTGTCCTGTGTTGTTGTCAAAGGTCATATTGGCATTCTTTGATGATGCAAGTATTTCACATGCTAAGATCACCAGGAGAGTAGCCCCCTTAAGCTTATTTGATAAGATTAATCACCCTTTCGCTAACCTAACACTAACTTAGCACTCACCTAACCTAACCTAATCCCCCACTATTGGCATCAGTGATGAGTAGGGATGAGAGCTCTCGGCTAGCATCACATCTTTGGGTCAGAATCCCGGTAACAATTTTAAATGTTTTTTGAGCTTGACACAAAACACTAACTTGTTCTGATGTTTAACTTAATACACAGGCTCGTTAATATGCATAATGTTTATTTTCATTTCAGATAAGTTTATTGTAAGAAGCAGGAATAGTTTTGCCGTAAATAGACAGAACGTTTTAATATTTGGTTCATTTTTACTTAAGTGTTGGTATTTTAGTCTTACTGTGAGAGTTTGTTACATTACAGGCGTCTGAGCAAGACTGCAGTTCCCCTGGCCCCGTTGAAGCATTATCAAGCAACTGGCTCTCTTTTACTGTATCCTGGGAAAGTTGCAGTTCACCCAGGAGGTCTTATTGTGTCAGATTCCGGTCACAACAAAATCTTGCTGACCGATTTCGAGGGGAGTGTTACGGTAAGGTTAGGTTAGGTTATAGGGATGTTATGTTATGTTAAGGTTAAGTGGACAGTATCTTGACAGCCTAAAGGATTTTTTATTAAATTTTTTTTTGGGATTAGCCCACCCGGGCACAGTTCACTGACCCACATCAGGGCCCGGGGGCGAAAATATAATAATAATAATGTTAATGTTAATAATAAAAATAAATAAAATTATAATAAAAGGCTAAGCAAAATAATAATAATAACCATAAATAATTAAAAAAAATGAAGAAAAAAGATCAATAGTTAGAAACGATATTCTGTTGTCAAAATAAGAGAAACAATTGAGACCCCGCAATTGTGTGTAAATGAGGCAGAAATTCAGATCAGCAACCTGGGACTTGGTCACAATATTCGTGATGTCATATGGCAGCAGGGTCTACCATTAGACAACACATTATGCTTCCAATATCTTCCCAAGTGGTAGTACCTCCCTGTATGGTAGCTGCCTTATGCATTATGAAGCGGTTACTAAAAGTCTGGATTGATGTTACTGTTTTGTTATTATTATGAGTATTAATTCTATATTCATGCTGAACTGTTTGCCTGCACTGTCTAAATACACACTGAACCAATGTAAAACTTGTATAATAATTATACGGAATTATATCTATGTGTCTATCTCTGTATCCACAGAAAGTGATAGGTTCAGGAGAACAAGGCTTCACTGATGGATCATTTGCTGTTGCCAGTTTCAACAACCCTCAAGGAGTAGTTTATCATCACCCAGACACACTGTACATAGCTGACACTGACAATCATGCCATCCGCCAGGTAGGATTGCGTCATTGTAACAATTAATTACATTAATTTTTTTTTTTTCACCTATTCTTGTGAGGATTTGAACCCGGACTACCATGGTTGGCAATCAGGCAGTCCTGGTATGCACAGGTGAAATTTTTTTTTATTGATTTACCTGTGTACAGTACAGGTTCTCAAAGCAATTGCTATTAGTATTCATATATACTGTACCATACAGTAAACATAGGTAGGTCGGTAATGTTTAATAACTCTGTAAAAGTGGGTTGGTGATAGGAAGTGTGTCCAGCTGCAAAACTTGAGATTTGGCTGCTGATAGCTGGGACACTGTGTCATCAGGTAATCACAGCTAACCTAGACGAGTGTGGAAAATGGCTCTAAAACATTGGTGGTGAAGGTGAGGTGATGGTGGTGGTGAGGTGATGGCTACAGATAACATTGTTGTAGTGGATGATCTCAGAAGAAAAGTCACAAATGTTAAGGAATGAGTTTGAAAGAATGTTAACAAGGAAGGAAGTTGATGGTAAATAAGAATAAAAATAAAATAATGAAAAACAGTAAAGGTGAAATAAGTTGGGGAGTTAATCTTCAGATACTCCAAATCTAATGACTTTATTATCTTTTTACAACAGGTGGACATTATAACAGAGACTGTGAAAACCATCGCTGGTACGGGGAAGCAAGGAACAGACTTAGAAGGGGGCCAAGTTGGGACTTTGATGGTAAGGAAAGTCATTATAGAACAGTATATTCTATTAAAACCATGGCAGGAGGTATACTGAATGTCACCTAATGTGTTCGTACGCTCATCTATCCAGCCATCGTATTATTGGGGGTCTTTGGTGTAGTCTTAAGTGTCTTTGAATATCCACATTTATGATTTTTTTAAGGGGATTACACGGCTTAAACACCTCTTAGCACAGTTGACGAATGCTTATGTACATAATTTTAGGACCATCTGAAGAAACATCTTCGGTGACAGTTGTTGCTTCTTGTGTGTGAATTCATATTTGTCTTTCAAGTTATGTCTATGTTTGTCTTTGATACCCCCAAAATGTTCTACACTACGGAGGGTATACGCAAACACTTGTTATCTTGAAAATAGGTTCTTATTCTCGTATGGGAGATGTACAGAGGGAACAATAGACAGAGGGCTTCCACACCATAAGGACTAGCGATCTCCACTCTCTGTATCACTCCGCGCTGGCATGTACAGATGCCAGCATTCACAAGCTGAATACATAATATGTAAATATGATAATTCACATACATAACATGGTGCATAATAAATGGAAATATTACATAGGATTAATACATGTTCTGTAATACTTTACTATACATAATTAATAGAGTAATATAAGAATACACAGCTTAAGGTACTACTTCGTGTCCATATTATACATTATGTTGGTTTTCTTATGATTTATCAATATTGCAAACTTAGAAACTGAAAAATCGAGGGTTTATTGCATAATTGATCACCATACTAACCTAACCTAACCTAAAGTAACCTTACCTTTACTGTAAGTCTCTTGGTGTGACTGATTTAGGTGTCACTTATGGTGACTGTCATTGACGTAAATGATGCCACCTGCTACTGAACTGTTGCCCACCATAACATTGATAGGTTTTGTCATTGGTGTGCTCGGGGTCTTCTGGGTCACTCACTCGTGGGCCACAAGTAAAAAAAGTTGTTTGGATGGGTGGAGAGGAGGATGGCTCTTAGGCTGTAGTGTGTATGGAGGAGCTGAGGTGATGGGACAGCGAATGTCTCCGATAACCAAAAGGTGGAGAGGTAGTATGAGGGTTTGTGAGATGTGGATCAGGCTGGGAAGGCATGAGTAGCTCTCAAAACCTGGAGAACTCTTGTATTTTGACCATCCACTGAGGTAAAATATCAAGTCTCAATCTTCAGTCATATGGATTTATTTGATTGTGTTTATTTACGATGGTGTGCGAAGGCATATAACATTATAATTAGCTACGATATATGTTCCGTTATGTTTCATCATTAGGCCATCTCCTCCCCCTGGGACTTATGTCTTGGAAGAAGTTTGGATCAGGCTGAGGATGGACCGGAAAATTTACTCCTGGTGGCCATGGCGGGAACTCACCAAATCTGGGGTGTTTTCCTCTCAAATGGCAAATGGCTGAAAGGAAGGTAAGAAACTAACCTTTACTATCAGCTCTCAGTGGTGTTAGTACAGTAATAACAAAGATGATATTTGAACAATGCATTGAAACCCCCTTATAATGGACTTATTTCTCCATGTTATCCGTGAGATGGGAGGGTTTCACACCTAACGGACTCTCGAAATAATGGATTTTCCTTTCCATATTGTTCATTAATTTAGGGAATGGGTATGACGATATACAGTTGTTAAATGCTGTCACATGTTGATGCAAAAATTATATATGAAAATGTTCTTTACTCCTGACAATATTGTGGATTTTCCTATTTTTCAGCTCCTACAGTAAAGGAACTGTAGTACGCTTGGCAGGCAGTGGGGCCGAAGAAAATCGCAACACATCGTACCCCACACGGGCCGGGTTTGCTCAGCCCTCGGGACTAACGCTCGGCACTCATTCTGGAGCAGCTGTGCTCTACATCGCTGACTCTGAAAGTTCTTCTGTCAGGAAAATGAATTTAACGGATGGAGCTGTCAAGGCTGTGGTTGGGGGAGCTCGGGACCCTCTTGTGAGTACCAACCATTATTAAACACCCTCAGGCAGACCCTCTCTCGGCCAGGTTGGTGAGACACACTAACAGCACCACTAAACCTTACTCATAATTGTTCCCTATCACCTCTCTTGGAGTATAGAAATTATATCTTCAATCCCTCCATCAACCTACTCACTCATCCACTCACTCACTCACTCACCCATTCACTCACCCATCAATCGACCCATCTGCCCATCCATGTATTATATACATATGGTAGTTGAGCCCAGGGAGATAAAAATATCATAGGTTGTGGAGTTTCAGTATTACACTACTTCTTCATGCTCTGACCTTCCATGGTGTCAGGATCTCTTATAGAACTTTAAGATTGTTTAGCCTCGTAAAGTATATGACTTTAAACGCTGCAGTTTGGGTTTACCTTAATCCTCCATGTAGACTTCTGGGCATTTCTTGGAGGGTAACTGCTCGAGGGGGGTATCTTAGCAGTTTCTATCTTAAACCTTAAATCATTTCTTCCCCTCGAGTCATAAAGTAGGGTTACATATTTTACAGCACTTGATACTATTACGCTGTACTGTATGTTCTATTTTGTAAAGTGGATACAGTCATGAGTGTTTTACAGCATGGTCAGCAGCAGCATTTTACAGCAATATTCACTCCTTTTATTACCCACTGTAAAATAAGTGAGCCAAAACATCAATTTGCATCATGAATTTATGGGTGTACTTGACCACAGGATTTGTTTGCCTATGGTGATGTTGATGGTAGTGGTGTTGAGGCTAAGTTGCAGCACCCCCTGGCTGTGGCTGCTGTTGGAGACCGTGTGTACGTCGCCGACTCTTACAACCATAAGGCAAGTTGTTGATGTGTTGTTATTCTGGGGTTGAGAAACCTTCAAGCAAGTTCATCTCTCTCTCTCTCTCTCTTTTATCTTATCTCTTTTCTTTCTCTCTTTCTTCATTTTCTCTTCTTACTTCTCTTTTTCTCTTTCTCTTTTCTCTCTCAATTTAAATCTCCATACAAGCAAGGAATTATTTTATTTTTTAACTGAGGTCGTCCATTGACCTAAAATTTTGGAGTTTGGTAACTGTGGGTCAGCTAGATAAATGGATACATAGATACAGCGGGTAGATAGATAGATAGATGAGTGGATGCAGTAGATGAGTTGATAGATGGATAGATACAATAAATAAATGGATAGGTAGATGGCTAGAGAGAAAGACATAGTAATCAGTAAAATTATTGTACAAGTTTACATTGATCCAATATGTATATAGACCAACCATTTTTTTTCTGCTGACAGATAAAGGTCGTCCGTCCATCAGGGAAGACCTACATCCTAACGACAGTGGCTGGCGGTCAATACACAGAGAAAAACAAAGATGAGGCCTCTGACTCAAAGGTACGTAGGAGGTGTGAGTAAAGTTTTAATGAAGAAAATCACTAAGTGTGATGAAAAGGCTGAACACTACAATTACATCACCAATAATCCTGATACAGAACCTTGAAATACTTGTAATACGTGTATTTTATTTTCACTTGGTTTAATTTTCTCTGATAAAAACTAAAAATTCTCAGTTGAATGAACCTGGAGGCCTTTGTGCAAGTGTGGACGGCTCCTGTCTGTACATCGCTGACACCAACAACCACTCCATCAAGGTCTTGTCCCTCACTGATCACTCTATAAGACAGGTAAGACTGTGTGTGTGTGTGTTAAGAGAGAGACTGTGTGTCACTTTTCCTAAGTTTGAAGTATTACATTACTATACTGTATACAGTATATTGAACCTTCTTTGTAAATAGCATGCTAAATGTCATCGCTGTTAAATAAACACACGTTACAAAAGGAAACGTCTATTAAGAAGGCAACAGGGATGAAAGTGAGGACATTTTTGTCTCTCGATCAACCACTAAACGTAATAGATGAGATGGATCAGATATTGCGAAGAACAAAAAAAGATCTTCACTGATAGTAATAATACCCCCCCCCCCTCCCCCCAGTTACCCATAAGATTAGTCGACGAAAGTGACAGTTCGAGCCAAGATTTATTAAACTCGGACGCAGAGGTGGAGGAAGTGGTGGTTGAAGTTCCAAGTGGGAGGGAAGTCCAAGTCATCCTGAGAATTAAGGCCAGTCTCCCAGAAGAAGCAAGTCTTAATAATGATGCTCCTAACAAGTGGACTTTAGACACAAGTGGTGAGTGTTGTAGGGACCGAGTGGTGAATATTGACTAATAACTTTAAGCATGTGTCTACACTAACATCTCTTGTTCCCAAAAAACGAAAAAACAGCTTGAGATTTTTTTCATTTCTTCTATCTGAATGTTTATTATTTAAAGCTCTGAGTACTGTACTGTAGATGGAAAGATAGCAACAGCATATAACAGTACAAGTATTAAGATGCAACCAGTCCAGCTCTTCCACAGGTTGTTGTCTGGTTGGTTCTCATCAGTGCTCCTCATACTCTGTCCCAACACACATACACAAGCACATACATACACACACATAAGCAGATGCATTATCTATAAGACCTGTATTATTCATTCAATGTCGATATGGATATTCAACAGGTTCACAAGTTACAGTGACATCATCTGAGGGTAAACTTCAGGAGGAAACAGACGTGCCTATTACTCTTCAGCCGATCTCTGACGCAGCCTCAGATACCAAACTGAAGCTGTTGTGTGTGATGTTCGTGTGCCTTAACAGCGGTGTGTGCGTGACGACCCAGTCCAAGTTTGAGGTCAGGTTCAGGAGCATCATAGAGTCATCACAGTCAGCTGAGGAAGATGAAATTATTGTTAATATTCCACTACAAGGTAAAGCTCTTCCAAATTATCACTGAAAGGATGCCATGTGTAAGAGGATGCTGTGTGTAAGAGGATGCTGTGTGTAAGAGGATGCTGTGTGTAAGAGGATGCTGTGTGTAAGAGGATGCTGTGTGTAAAGGGAGATTTTAGTCTTCTGTTTATGTACTTTTCACTTCTTCCAGAGTCGAGCATTGTTTCATGTTGTATTGACTCAAGCCTATACTGAACCTGTGATAGTTGGATCAGTCATTAACCAGATTGAAAGCCAAAGTGACTGCATTTTATATTTCTCATATTGGTAAGATATTACTGCATTTATTGTGTGTGTGTGTGTGTTGCTAAATTCGATAATTACAGATGTTCCTCTTCTTACAAATGATTCACATACCTGAAGCTTATTCTTAAGTTCATTCATTCTTAAGTCCAACAAACATTACAGTATTGTAAAAAACTAAATAAAATGTAAAAATAAAGTATGTCCAGTAAAGCCATACAGTACTGCAATAATGAATACATCACATTATTCTACAGTATAATTTAACAGCATTTTAATGTATAAATACAGTCAATTGGTCATATGGACAAGTTTTTCATATACAGTATGTGAAAGTTCCCTGGATAATTCTAATGTTGGTAAGTAGAGAAGCACCTACCCTGTATACTGTACTCACCCTCTGGTTCTGTACGACATAAGAAAGTATCATTACATTTCTTATTCATCTTTATTATCTCATCAACATACGTCCAGCCTCATGATCCACCACCCCACCTTTTTTTTTATTTACCTTTGAAAGAATTCTATGCAACTTCTTATAATTGTGTAATGTTAATGAGGTGTGTCTTACTCTAACGTCAATCATGAACTTAGTCGATATTTACAGTTGCTTCTCCCATAAGTCTTCAGTCAGTACTATTAGTTACTTTTTTTTATTCTAATTTATAAAGTTTTACATTAGTATTTCTTGTATGTAACTTTGATCTTGGTTTTCAAAAGAAGAGGAAAAAATTGTGTTAATCCATACATAACTTTTGAATATTAACTCAAATTATGTAACTTGCCGTGTCACTTCTAAATAAGGTTTGTAGTAGACCTTTTAATAGCATACACACATATACCCAGCCTAGCCCAACTCAGCCCAGCCTAACCCAGTGCAGCCCAGTCTAGTCCAACCTAGCCTAACCCAGCCCAGCCTTACTCAACCAATATTGTTTGGGAAGATTTTCCTTTAAAACTCTGTTATGCTTGATGGCAAAATGTTACCAATATGATATACTTATAGTAGTGAACGTAATGCACAATAAATGGTTCTACTAGTTTAATCCTCTGACTGTTAAATTACCCACGTATGGTTAGATTTCTTGTAGACTGGAACCACAGCATCTTTCTGTACTTCTTAGTCATAAATGATGGCTCTTTTAGGTCTTTACTACTGAACATTTACAGGATGTGCATTCTGTGTACTGTATTATATTTATTTAATATTTCACATACCTTAAATGAATCTACTTTGTTTTATATGAATAAACAATGAAATAACAGCATATTTAGACATGCAGGGCTCTCTAGGGTGTACACAATGGATAGAACCTCATCTCTGCACCTTATTAACTCCTTACAGTATTATCTTGTTGTCAGGATCAGCTGGATGTGAAGTAAATACAGAATACTGTATTATGAAATCATTGAAATAGCTCCTGTACTTTTGTGACCCATGGAAAATAAGAAAATGGTGTTGAGTTTCGGTATCTGGTACGTTGGTGAGTCGTATTACTGAGAAAAGCATCAAAATGTATTACAGGGTATATATCCAATACCGTACAGTATCCTTTCATTGCTTATTAGTTCTTCCATATGAATATCTCTATTGTACTGTATCTCCTGCAGTTATTTGGTAGGAGTTGTTTTGTGTGGTGAAGATTTAACTCGCTTCATCCTCGTGTTAGTAGTGATGATTAACTTGGCTTGTTGTCTCTCTTGTAGTGAAGGGACTTTGTAATAACTACCTCTTTGTTACTTAAAACTGACACCCTTTTCTGTACTGTACTTCACTCCCTTTGACGTGACACAACAGGCAGTATTGAACTTAACAAATGAAGTAACAACATACTGAGTCTTCTTGATTATTATGCTCGAATACTTTAAGTTAGCAGCAACAAAAAGTCTTTCCAAGCAACCATTCTTATATTGTATTAACATTAAGTTGATATTTAAGATGATGTATGTACTTGTAGCCTAAGATGTGTACTACAGTGAAGCCTCTATATATTAGATTTCTTTCTCCATGTAACCCATTAGATGGAGGTTTCACATCTAAAGCCCTTCCACACGATCGAACAGTGCCCGGCGGGCTTTGCCCGTTTACCGGGCAAAGCCTGTGTGTTGTTGTACACACGGGGGTGGTTGGCGGCAGTCATAGTCGGGCGCCGGTAGCTAGTAGGTGGTCGGCAGTGGCGGGTGCGGTACGATCACCATGGTGTGTCGCAGGAATAATCGCCGGACAGTTTAGCGTTGTGTACTATAATAATTGCTGCTATGTGCAAAAAGAAGAACCAAATGCAGAAAAGGGAATGGTGCAAAGAGTGGTTAGGTCGAAGAAAAGTATTGGGAAGTCATGCAGCAATTTTACGTGAACTGGAAGATGGACATGAGAGAGAGAGAGAGAGAGAGAGAGCATACCTCATGATCAGAATATACCTCGGACATATCTTCAGTAGTGTGGGTATCCATGTTTGACACAGATTGTCGAATTGTGTCACCATCAATGAGGAAATGCAGTGCATCAAAGCACCATAATGTGGGAACGTAAATGTCCTCACTCCCAGCTCCAGACTTTTTTTTATTTCTGCATCTTTCTTAGTTCCCGTCTATGCTGATTTCGAATTGATTCAATTTTTCTCTTCACTTCACTTGTGGTAACTGAAGTCCCACTTCTCTTCATATCCTCTGTAATCGCATTGAGTGCCGCTGTATGTTTGTCCCTATCCCGGCACAAGTCCACTTTGACATTCCACAGGCAAGGGTGCTGGCGATAGAGTTCAATTAACAGCATGGTCTCTTCTCTAGACCAATGAATGTTTCTTTGTTCTTTGGTGTTCGGAGGGCTAGACATGGTACAGTGGTGACTGTTGTGGCGAGACTGACAGCCAGGGTCCCAGGGTCAACTTCGTTTGTCTGACTGAGTCGTCGCTCCATATCCGGCAGCAAACCACCAGGCAGGCGGACCATGATTTCGCTCAACGACGGGAACGGGCACTCCGCTGGTTTGCCCGCCAATTTTGCCCGATAACGGGCATTTAGCGCTTGCCTGAAGGCCACTGCTCGATCGTGTGGACAGGCCTTAACAGACTCTCGTCTCCTCTCACTGTCATATGAGGGTAAAATAGTTGCTTCACTGTCATATGAGGGTAAAATAGGTTCTTCACTGTAATATGAGGAAGACAGGTTGTGGTCTGTCGTCTACTGTATCATGCTTATAATATCAGTGAGAGATAGTTGGTTCTTATAGTTTATGAACTAGACTTAAAACCCCCAAAATTGGTTCCTTCTGTGTTGAATACTGTACCAGAACTGCAACCTTCAAACCATATGTTTATTTCTGAAACTTTATACAGTGAAGTGTTTTGGGGAAATAATATTAATTATTTTATTATTATTCAACAAAATTTCCACATGATGTACTTATATATATATATATATATATATATATATATATATATATATATATATATATATATATATATATATATATATATATATATATATATATATATATATATATATATATATATATATATATATCTTTTGTTTTACTTGACAGTTGTTCAAGTAAGTACAGTCATATAATTTCATCTTAATTTATGTAGTACTCTTGTCATGTACAGTACAGTACTCACTCAGTGGATAATGTACAGTGGGTTTACTTGTTTATGACCCAGTTCATTAACATGTACAGTCACTTAAACTATTCTTACTTGGAGGGGGTCTATGAATTTCAGAATGAACTTTACGACTCTTGTTGTCTAGTTAAGGTTGTCAAAATCCTTCGTCCGTCGCGTCACATTTTCTCAAGACAATTTTGTGAAGATAGTTTTTGAGTGACTGTATAGTAAATATCACTACAGAGCTGTGATTATGCTGTGTTGGTTCGTATGTTGGGTACCATCTTAGATCCCAAAACAAGGATGTAAGATTGTTTAAACTTACAATACAGTATATCTTAATATTAAACACATACCAAGTGTGATAGATACATAATATTTTCACATTTTCATATTTTTATAAGTACTCAAGTAAACATTATAATTACCTAACCATCTACCCCTCAAATGTTGTTAATGAGTCAAGGGTCTCCTGGTTAAATTGATCTTATAAATTATATAAATTACTGGATGGTGTTATTGTGGCACATCCCTTACATATCATACTTGTTGTCTGAGTGAGTGAAAGAGTCTAACAGTTTTATTAAGATGGCCCCTCTACTGTATTTGTTAAATTAATGTTTATCTTGTGGATTGATTAAACTTGGCATTTACTGTGTACAAATGAGTAACTCGGTGCTTACGTGTAATAAATGTTTGTTTCTTTGTCTTGGTTTTATATCCTCATACATGTGAATGCTTCTACATACACCTGTACACACATAAATACTTACACATATCAATATTTTTAGTACACATGTCTCATCTTTTGGTGAAGCCTTGTTACAGTTACTCCCAAGGAATGATACAGTAATAAAGATGAATAAAAATATATTAAAAAAAGTCAGAAATATGTTGGATTATAAGGAACTGGAAAGTGTTGTGTTTTGAAATGAAATCAAGTGTGAGGAACTGACAGTGGATGTGTTAATGGAGCAATATGCCGTTCATAAATATGTAAAGTAACATTAAATTTCAACGTCATACAGAATCCCAGACAATTTTGTATATAATTCAGAAAAATACACCATGTACTGTAGGATTAATAATAATTGGAAATGAGATTTTAACACTGGTATAATTACTTAAAAAAATATATATACCCTGTATTCACTAAAAGGGCGATATTGAGATTATCAATAATTGGTTTAAACTTACTGTAATTGCTACAACTAAGGCAGGCGAAAATATTTTCTTTGCCAAAAGTAGGTAAAATATATAGAAACATTGTATTGTATTATGTGTGCCATACGTGTGTCATTCAGCGACATGTACTGTACATGTATTATACACATCATCTATAGTGGTTTTATTATAGTAATGCTTCTAATAACCATTATATTCATCAAGCCAAGTCATTATTAAATGTTCCCCTACTAGTATTAACATTACCTGGCCGCAGTTGATGTAATATTTTAAGTTAAACTGGTCATGTTTTGAGTCTTCAAGTGTCAATTATTATTATGATAATTGTACCCGTATTACTGTAGTACAATCATCGTTGCTATTTTTTTCAATATCTTAATAGTGGTAATATAACAACTATAATAATGTTTGGTAATAATAAGTCTTTCTTCTCCAAGTATTTTCTTCTAGTCACTGATCAGCTGGTACAGTGACGTCATGACCCTGTGTCCGAGTCCCTGCCTCTAACTTGGGTCCCACTAATGACCTAACATAACGCCTTATAACTTACCCACACCATATAAACCACTTACTTCCTTTATAGAATTATGATATATCAGCGACTATTGCGATAAATTTGGCCTTATAACGAATTAGGTGGAAATACTCATAGAAAACGACATTTGACCCGACAAAGGAGACAGCTGGCGTGAGACATAGGAACTAAAGAGACAAACAATGGCTGGTAGGGATGAAATCTTAGCCAATTTTCAGGTAAGATCACTCGTTTACCATCTTATTGTCACTATTCCAACCGTATACAATCACAGGTAAGGGTGTGGTCTTCTTAACTAATATGTGATCAAGTGGTTCTATTATTTCTTGAGGACGTGAGGGAAAGGTTTGTTCTATACCCGATGGAATTTCTCAACAGTTACGATATATATTTATTTATTGTTAAAACTGTAGGGTATGACAAGCTGATGTGGATGGTAGTTATTTGTAAAATGAGGGAAGTAAGTATAGCAGGTTGTAGTGTGTTGGCCGCCGTGTTGCAGGAGAATAACTGTGTCTCCTCAACACTCCATATAGATAACTTTGATGAATTTATTATTTTCCTAAAGTTCCCTAAATTTACTCTTCATATTAATCCTATTGCTGGAATTTTCAGTATAATTTATATTCCATTTGTGAAATTTATTAATATCAAATGGAGGATTACACTATACTATTTTATTACGTTATTTGAGCGATTTAATTACACTTGACAAATTAAATGTTATTCTCCTCATTAGGGTCTGTGATATTATCTTAAAAAAAATTTATTTTAAATTTGGACTTCAATATTTTATTTGTGCAATTTTATGGCCTTTTTCAGGGAAGTTTTAATTTAATCTCTACTAAGATTATCAAAAACTTCTAGAGACATACAGTACTTGATATGTGCAGAAAAAGAAAAATAAGGTACTTGGTTATATGAGGGGAAATAATAAATATATTAATGGACAAAATTAAGGGTAGGAGGGGGTGGGGGAAGGCAGAGATTCAGATGGAGGAATGAAATAAATAAAAAAAAAAAACGGGACTTGGAGAGATACAAATTCTTAGAAAATTGGTAAAAACGGCCCGAGAACAATTACTGTGGAGGACTGTGGTCGCCAACCCTCAGATATGACGACAGTATTTTGATTGATTGATAACTTATTAATTTTCTTGTGTGTTGTAGTGAGAAGTCTGTCTCTAAGAGTGGAGGGTAAAGTGGTGAGTTTATGGGTGTTAAGTTCTTGTTAGTTTTATTTATGATTGGGTAACAAAAAATGGCTGAGGAAGTTTTGATTTGTGATGGAGAGGAAGAGTCACTTTGGGGCCATAAGCTCTTAAAGTTGATGCAATCAGTGTTTGCGACCGCTCGTTAGTGACCAACTTTAAGGTACAAATTCTAGAGAAGATAACTTGTTTCTTATCTCTCAAGATGTACACCCACTAAAAAATTATTCGGCACCCTTAAGGCGTGATACAATATGACACAGGTGCCGAATAATTTTTTAGTGGGTGTACACTTGGATGCCATATATTTTATGGTTTAATTGATGGAATACTTGCCAGCGAGCAACTCACACCGCTAAGTGGCTCAACACTTCCCAGTGAACTTTCCATATGAGATGATAACAAAATGATACCCCAGCCAACGTATCTAACCTAACCCAACCTAGTCTAACCTAACCAACATATATAACCTAACCCAACCCAGTCTAACCTAACCAACATATATAACCTAACCCAACCCAGTCTAACCTAACCAACATATATAACCTAACCTAACCCAGTCCTACCTAGCTTAACCTAACCCAACCCATTCTGACCTAACTTAACCTAACCCAACCCATCCCATCCCATCTTGACCTCAACCAACCCAGTCTAACCTAACCTAAGATAACGTACTGTACATCCAGACTAGGATAAGTATGTTAGGAGATTAGGTTAAGTTTGGTTGGTTGGTTTATCTTATTTACAATAAATCGTCTGTGTCTGGTGGGCTGACAGTAGCGGCCGTACTAAGGTGGTGAGTCGAAGTGAGCTTGTCCACCTTGAAAAAATTGAAGAAGAAAAAATGTATAATAGTTATAATTCCTCCAGACTTTTTTATATTTGTGAGATAAACAAGTTTTCTTCTCTAGAATTTGTACGCCCCCCCCCCCTCCCCCAATTCGGGAGGGGGGGTTAGGTTCTCAAAATGGCCGCGAATTACGATTGCGGACTGGGGGTGGGTGGGTACATTTTTACTTGTGTACAAAGAAATGAATATTCCTTTTGTGTTTGCCCCTAGGACAATTATTTCTTTTACCTGTTGTAGTGTATATGTGTGTGTGTGTGTGTGTGTGTGTGTGTATAGACACCTACAAAACACCTTCAAACTATACACACACAAAAAACATACAAATAAATAATACTGTAATTGGAAAATCCTCTCGCAAATAATCAGAAACAATTTTATTAAAAATGTGAGTCTACCCTCAAGTCCTTGCCCTATTAATAAAGTACCTCCATCTAGTGAACTACATAGAGATGAAAGTCCATTATATCAAGGGTCCGTTAAATGTGAAAATCCTCATCTAATGGATTACATGGAGAGGTAAGTTCGTTATATGGAGGTTTCACTGTCTGGCCAGGTAATGAAAGACGAGTTTAAGAAGAATACCCTACATTCTGCGAGTTTTTCCCCTCAGGCATGTTCTGGTATTGAAGATGTGGGGGAAGCCTTTATGCACCTGGAGGCAGCCAACTGGAACCTGCTGGAGGCACTGCAGGTTGTTATGCCACAGGAGGGCACACCAGCCACACCTCTGCCCCCTCCACCACTACAGTCTGTATCTCAGGTAAGTTTTTCTTTGCTCATGATTTTTTTTTTTTTTTTACGGGTATTAGCTCACCCGGACACAGGTCACCGACCCACATCAGGGCCCGGGGGGCGAAAACATAATAATAATGATAATTATAATAATAAATCAGATAAGTAAAATTTATAATAAAAAATACAAAAATAAAAGTAAAATAATAATGATAACAATAATAATAATGAAAACACTGCAATAATAATAATTATAATAATAATAATAAGATACCATAAAGAAATTTAAAAAAAAAGATCATTAGTGAGACACAATATATGTATGTTGTGTTGTCAATAGCAAGAGAAACAATTGAGACCCTGCAATTGTGTGTAAATGAGGCAGAAAGTCAGATCAGCAACCTGGGACTTGGTCACAATTTTTGCAATGCCATATGGCAGCAGGGTCTACCATTAGACAACAGAATACAAATAGGTTTGGCAGACTTGAAACGGTGATCTGGTTTTGTTTTGGGTTCAAAATGTTTGTGTTCTGACAGATCTGTTTGTGAAGTGCTCGGGGCAAGAACAAGTGACAACGTTGCCTGAGGTGCATTCTTTATATCAGTTTACTTAATTTAGATCTCATGAAGCGTTATAAACTACAGCTTATTTCACCTATCGATGAAACACCCCTAACGCTAACCACCCCCCCCCCCCTCACTTATTACTAAGGTGTTTGATCATGATGTGAAATAAGCGAGGGTTCTTAATCTTCATGAGGTCCCTTATTCTAATATGGCTAAACTGTAATTGTTTTTTCTGATGCTACTTGGTTAGATTCGGTTAGGTTCACATTAAGATGGTTAATCATAAAAGGGGAAAAAACCAAGCTGGCAGGGGGCTAATCTTCAAGTGATCCCATTTTTTCTTGCGCTGTAGTGAATTTTTCTTCAAATGTTTTCAGCCAGAAGTAATAAGCGTTGACTCATCGCCAGAGCTCCACTTGCCTCCTCCCATACCTCCACTACCGGCAGCCATCCCTTCCACCTCTGCTGCCTCACTGCCATCTTCCTCAAACACATCTGCTGTTCTGGATGTTAATATACAGGTGAGTGGTGTGCTTTTGCCCATATGTGTTGGACAAGGTTTTCACGGGATTGCTTAGGCTCGTTGATCGGTAGAGGGTGATGTATTCATTAAAAAATTCTTAAAAGTTTACAATTAATTCAACATGTAATAGAGACAGTGTAGGTTTACAATGTGTACTTAGACCCACACCCTCCAGCCCCCAGACCTACACCCTCAGCCCCCTGACCCACACCCCCAGCCTATAAGAAGATTTGCACCCTTGGCATATTTAATCGATGATTTAACACCCTGATGCTAACCTAAACCCAAGGTAGTGTTATGGTGTTTAATCATCTGGGTGAAATAATCCAGGGTGTTAATCTTTACATGTTAATTTGATATATTCATTGCAGGTTTTGTGTGGGGGTGCGTCCGAGGGGAGCACTTTCCCGCTAGAGTTGCCGAGCTCAACTTCTGTAAGTGAATTGCGCACAATGCTGCACCAGCTTGTTGGCATTACCCCCTGTAGCCAGGTGAGTGGTCGATCCTATTAGTCTTTTCTGAGCTCTCATCATAAGTGTTGGATGAATTATTTTACATTTGATTTGTGTGTGTGACTGTGTATCGTGTACAGTATGTTATATGACGTGAAGAAAATTGTGATTTAGTTAGAGAGATTCCCTCACCCAGATCACCTCTGTGTAAACTTGTGTTTCTCTTCTTGGATTTGCTTATTTGAGTTTTCTGTATAACAAAAAAAAAATTTTGTTACTTGACATCGAAATCGGGTCTTGAGTTACTTGAAATAGTTTCCATAAAAACAGAGTTTGATTGTCATCAGGGAAGAGAATTATAGAGAAAGGGTGATTTTTTAGTAGGCAACTTAACCCTATTTCATTGGGCAGTCATTAAATAATGGTTAAATAACAATCAATGGTTTCTCTTTGGAACAAACTGCTTGGTTGTCTTCTTCACAAGGTACAGTAACTAAATGAAAAAAACATTAATTTCAAAAGCATACTGTGTGCTGTACAGTGTGTGTGTGTGATTTTGTCACCAACTCCCAAAAATACAAATTTAGTGCTTCTATATGCAGTACAGTGTGTAGTGGCCCAGGTGACACCCAGACTCCTGGCCTTGTTATGCTCTACGTAGATCATCAGTCTTTACCTGGTGTCAGTTACCTCCTGTACAAATCATTAAAACCTCTTATGTTCTAGCCAGTTAGAGTTGAAATGAGGCTCATAGACCAGAATCTTAAATGTCATTACCTTAAAGGTACAAATTTATTACAGATTTTAGAAGGCTTTAAGACACCAGTAGAAGACAGCACAGTGATCACGGCAGCGCTTCTGCCTGAGTCCCGGACACTCACACTCAATGCTCAGTCCTCAGTCACTTTTGATAACTACTATGAAAGGTGAGATGTTGAGCTGGTCCACAAGCCTACAATAAAAACTGATGTAACTTTACTTTTGTTGATATGTATAGTTATCATGGGTGTTGAATACTTTCCTGAGCAGGTTAGTCTAGGGTGATGTGAGGGGTGAAAATGAGTGATGGAGAGAGGTGCAACTTGTGTGAATAATGACGTGGGATATGTGTCAGGTGTTGAATGCAAATAATACCTACTGATAATTTAGAGGAAAAGTAACAAGTGTTAGTGAGTGTGGGAAAACTGTGTACTGTACTGGAGAAAGACAGTGAGTGTGACGAGAATTAATGATGAAAATAAATAGAGAAAGAGACAAGGAGAAATAAATGTTAAGTGGAATGGAAATTTTATCAGATGAAATCAAGGGTCTTAGATATCTGGGAGTGGATGTGTCAGCAGGTGTGATGAGGTGAACCACACAGTACAGTACCTGAAGGAAAGAATATACTGGATGGAAAGAGGACAATGTCAGAGGTTGGAAGTAGTACAAGAACACGGATGAATGGAGGAGACCTTTGTATGAGAGTCTGCCGGGTGGTTGGAGATGGCTCAGTGGCTGTTTGGAAAATAGATTCTGAATAGTGTTAAATATTTACCCAGAATTAATGGAGCTCTTGGGGACGAGTATCTATTACTGATCCACGACGAATCAAACAGCAAAGACTACAACCTTCGGTTTCCCGGCAGCAAGAGAATCAAAGAAATTAAAAGTGACATTCATGACCTGACAAACATCGCTGTTCGATATCAACAATGGACAGGCTGGCCGCCGAACACCGACCAAGAAAATGTGAGTTGAGATTTTTTCTTTACGGGGATTAGCCCACCCAGGCACAGGTCACTGACCCACATCGGGCCTGGGGGGCAAAAACGTAACAATAATAATAATTATAATAATACACCCCGTAATAATAATAATTCATAATAAATAAAATTTATAATAAATAATACAAAATTGAAAAATAAATAATAAAATAATAATAATAATAATAATAATAATAATAATAATAATAATAATAACAACACTGTAATAATAATAATAATAATAATAATACAAAAATGAAAAAAAGATCAATATTGAGAAATTATATACTGTATGTATGTTGCGTTGTCAATAGTAAGAGAAACAATTGAGTCCCTGCAATTGTGTGTAAATGAGGCAGAAAGTCAGATCAGCAACCTGGGACCTGGTCACAATTTTTTTAATGCCATATGGCAGCAGGGTCTACCATTAGACAACACATTATGCTTCCAATTTCTTCCCAGGCGGTAGTTCCTCCCTGTTTGGTAACTGCCCGCTACCTCAAAATATATAACCATTAGTCTATTAAGCTCATGTCTTTGAATGAACCCTTAGAAGTCAGCTGTAGGTAAGTCTGCCATCATCAGTGGACTTTTCATGTTCCTTGGATTCCATCTCTGTGCCTATGGGGGCACACTAGAGAACCCTTAGCTGCTGATTCAAGGTCAATTGGTCATCTTAACACAGTACTGTATTGGGGTATATTCTACCTGTGAATATCAAACCTTAATAGTAAAAAAAACATTCTCAGAGACTTTGCAGTGTCGTGTGTTACTGACACATTAAACAATAACAAAACAAGTTACAAGTTACCGGATAAAAGCAGACGAGAAAACAAACATAGAATTATGGTGTTTGAATGTTTTTATGGTTACTGTTTGGGGATTTTTCTGACTTATTAAAGGAGTTAGTAGTCATACAAATAGTTTAAGTGTAATTTACTCTCTCCAAGGCTTAAGGTAACTATCGAACTGTAGTGAGAGATAAACTTGTATTACTAAGGAGTTTTAATTGGGTGATTCATTGCGTATTATTAGCTGCTGGAGTTTGTTGTGTAAATGTTTTGATGTTTTTTAAAGTACTGTATTATATTATACAGTTATAAAGTTTTCATATTTTTGAAAATGTTAAATAAAGTGTAGTATACAGCTTCAGTATAAAGTTTAGATATTTTTTTAAAGTATTATATTACACAGCTAATTTTATGTATTGGAGAAGGACAGCTTGATTTGATTCATTTTTGTTGTTTTAATTCACAAATAATCCTTCAGGCAACGTTAGCTTCCTCGGGAATCAGTAAGCAGCACCACCTCACAGTACGGAAGGCAGTGAAAGAACGTACACCCAAAGCTCAAAGAAAGGTTAGCTATAATTACCTCCTTCCTGTTTGTCATGTTTTTAATATCTAAGTCATGTAATGTCCACTTGTGTGTCAGTAACTTCCCAGTGGAATATATTCACGGACGTAACTTATTAATTTCCACCTATTTGTCTGTTTCTCTGTCCACCCCTCTATCCATATCTCCATACCTATACACTTTTACTTCACCCAAATTTGTGGAGTAAGAATTATTTTTTTTAATTTGACTTCACTTTCCTGAAGACGTTAATGGAGACCGGGGAAGAGAACAGCTCAGGCGACGAATTCCTGGACGCCTCGGAACTTTTAAATGACGACGATGACTTCTTGGACATGATGGATGTTCCTGCAGTTAAAAAGGCACAGACATTGAGTAAGTAGAGAGTGAATTATCATGTTCAAATGTGACGCCTTGCAGACCACAACTTCGTTTACGTCTAAAAAGAAAAACGCCAGAGAACATGGGTAAAGTTTTGTAAAATGGAACTCACTCTACAGTACTGTTTCTCTTGACCTAAATATGATAGTGTAGTCATTCTTGTAACAAATTGAAGCTTACGTACTTTGGATTATGTCGCCAAAATCAGTTACTGTAGTAAAAATCTTGTCATAAGCTTAACAGTTTAGAGGCATTAAATTATGATGAAATATGAATATTTTGATATTGGATACTCGTGTACATCATAACTAATCATAATCAGTACTGAAAATGTTCATGAGATTATCGAGATCAACATAATACAATAATCACCTTAACCTCATTTTCTGGCAAAAAATTGGTGTATGTGATGGAAATACTGTAAAGATATGGTAATACAGGTACTCCTCGACATATGACCACCCGGACATACTACTGCCTCAGTCGTACCAAAATTTTTCAAATTAGGTATGTGTTTTCCAGTACCGAAACGTTTCCGTCCCGTACGAGAGCGTGGCGTGGGCTGGGCCGCCTCGTGGTGTACAGCGTCCACGCCATAGCGCGCTCAGTTGGTGTTTGGCTGTCGTTGTTGTCGGTAGTGATCGCACTGTGTACTGACAATATTTTCGGTTCTAATTCCCTTTAGAATGACTGGCAAGCGTAAAAGTGAGTTCTGGTGGTGCTCAGAAGAAACAAATGGCAGAGGCATTTGCTACTATTAATAAGGGGATGCAAATGTCTGAAGAAATGGATCAAAATGTTGAGCATTTTGCAAAAGTTGACAGACTGATCCAAGATGCACTTGCTTGCTACAGGGATATTTACAATGAAAAGAAAAGGCAAACTGTGCAGTCTAAATTGGACATATATTTTAAGGAGTCCCCCCACTGCTGTCTCCTCACACCCCACCAGTGCTGCCTCTTCACTCCCTAAAGATGATCCAATACCTTCACAAGCAAGTATGTTAACCTGTCTAAAGAAAGCGATATTGATGACCCACCCAGCCCTGTCTCTTCCACTCTCCGTCATCCAATTAATGTAGTCTCCATGTTTAATTAAAAAATTATTGGGGCCCCGTGTGCATTCAGCTGACTACATTAAAGGTAAGTGCACAGTAACACTTTATTCATTTTTCATTATTGATTACTTTTATTGTACTGCATTTCATTTTAGATTTTCTATGTATTATTTTTTTGCATTTTCGACTTACGATCAATTCGACATGCGACCTGGATTTGGTACCTAACTCCGTCGTAAGTCGGGGACAGCCTGTACTGTACAAACAAAGATTTTTCCATGCAAAATAATGTACACATACACACACACACACACAGGCTCACATTCATGCGTAAATTGATAATACACTATTACGTATGACGCCTTAACATTAGTCACAA
Source organism: Homarus americanus (assembly GCF_018991925.1). Taxonomy (NCBI): domain Eukaryota; kingdom Metazoa; phylum Arthropoda; class Malacostraca; order Decapoda; family Nephropidae; genus Homarus; species Homarus americanus. The sequence continues at coordinate 22,695,685 of NW_024737097.1, read as the reverse complement.
GAATGACGGGTCATTATCACTGTCACATGGCAGGAGTCACTACACTGTAGATCTGTGTTTCCCTTCTTTATCATTGTCATCGTCTGTAACCGCTGTGTCTGATGGTTTCTGTGAACATTGACGATGTTAAGGAAGAACTAGGCTTTGTCTGCCAGCTGAATGGATGTCATTCACCATGTGTTACCATTGGAGTGTCTCGGCAGGCGAGGAAGAGAACAAGAGCACACGCCCCGCCAGCATTGCAAACTTACGGCTGACAACCCCTTAACAAATGGGATTTTCAATTCTACAAAATATTGTTTCACGCTCCTTCGGCCCTGGAATTGAGAGGCAATAAGTATGGGAAAACAATGGAATAAAAAACGTTTTTGACCTGGGCGGCACTTACGAAGTTATGGTCTGCATGGCCTCATCCTTTTGTCTTTTCCTGTCTCTTAAACTAGATAATATATATCCTGTCTTTTACTCAATAAGATATATCTAGTCAAGATACTTCTATATATGGGAGAGATGAGAGTAATTTCTCTTCATAAAAAATATAACGTCCACACAATATGAAATTTTAATTGTATAAAGGGTTGGCTAAATCTTCATGTGATCCCTTACAGTTTTAGACCTTTGAAAGACTATATTTACTTCCCATATCTAATGGTGTGTATGTGTTCCACCCCCTCCTCCCCACACAGTACCAGCAGACGTGGACGATGAGGTGATGGGGGTCATGCACTTTTCCGAGGAGTTTCGTAACCGGTATGGAAGCTGTGTCCCCATGTTCTATCAAGGATCGCTGGAAGACGCCTTGAAGGAATCAGTTCAACTTCCAGCAAAAAATGTGGGTGTTTTATCTCGCTCATTGAGTACATGTTGATTTAAATATTGTGTTGTGTTCAGTGTGTAATAGAATGGCTGTACGTTTTTCTGTGAGATTATACTATATTTTCATGGTTCTGAATTAAATATTAGTGCATCAATATCTATTTCCTCCTCACATCATCTTTTGTCCCTCGGCTGACAGTATCCTGAAGGTTTGTATTTTGTTCAACAGAGAAAATTGCTAGCAGTGTACTTACATCATGATGGCAGTGTCCTCTCCAATGTCTTCTGCTCACAAGCTCTTTGCCAGATATCTGTTGTTGACTACTTATCGGCAAACTTTGTCGTGTGGGGCTGGGATCTAACGCATGAAGCAAATAAAGCCAGGTACTGTACTTTACTTTCTCATTGTGCACTGTATTGTAGTCCCATACTTTGATATTTTTTATAAATTTTGTATTTTACATCATGTTTTATACATAATGAGAATGTAATGTTTGGTATAAGATGATAAATTAGTTTTATAATTTATTGCCTTAGACTGTAGTGTACTGTATGGATGCATAGAGGCATGGACAGCGTTGTATAAATTCATCAACACCTTCAATGCATAAACGACACTCCGTCAGACCTAGAGTTACCTCGTGTTCAACATCAGATAATAACCCATCAGGAAATAGAAGTTAGCTTTGGTGGAGTGTAATGGAGGGAATGTAGTGCTTGGGGAGGGTGTGTGGTGGTTAATGTATGTATTGTTGTTCTGCTCCCACTTCCTTATAGTTAATACACAAGTCATACCTCATCATTAACATACAAGTCATTCATAGTTAATACACAGTTACTTGTTCTTACTTAATGCAGTTGTTCATATTATACATTGTGAGCTCCGAGTGAACAAGCTGATGTAATAAGTTATAATCAGACCAATGGTGTAGAAGGAATATATTTGACTTTTTTTTCCCACAGGTTATTAAATTTAGTCACAACCCATTTTGGGTCGATGGCCTCCTCAACAGTAAGAAGTTTTAGTGTAGACAAACTGCCAGCGCTGTTGGTGATCACACGCACAAGAGGAACCATTGAGGTGCTTTCAGTTATTCACGGTATGTAGCACCTTTCTTGACTCTTAATAGATTGACCTAACACTTGCAGGTATATTGTTAATAAGTGTATACCACCTCGTACAGGTATACATAAATGGGATTACCTGAAAACTAATCCTGCAAGTTTATTTCATTCACCTGATGGTCAATCACTAATGCTAACCTAACCTAACCTTACGTAACCTAACCTAACTTCATCCTCCGGGTACCATTAGGATGTTTAATCATCAGGTGAAATAAGCTGGGTGGTAATCTTCAGGTGTTTCCGTATGTGTAAAAGGAAAACATTTGCATAGTTCTTAACTAAAATAAAAGTACATGATCAGTGAAAACACATAACAACACACACACACACACACCCACTTCATACATTTCAAGTGAAAAATATTCCTCTATCTGTCTACATCAGGTAATGGAGTTCTAGACGAGGTAATGACGGCTCTCCTGCACGCGACGGAGATGTTCGAGGAACAGAGAGCCACAGAAGTGCAGGAGGAAGAAGCCAGAGAAGTACGGGAGGCTGTGAAAGCTGAACAAGACGCCGCCTACATGGAGTCCTTAAAAGCAGACAGAGCAAAGGTGTGTGCGTGTGTTGCTTCTCATAGTGTTTATTTTATGTATCTTTATTGAACCTTTATACTGAACCAAAAATGTATTCTACCCAATCAACATTTCTTGAATCATTTTTTTTTCTCTCGTTTCTCTTTTGGGGCGCTCATGAAATAACCCCAGACTGGACGAGGTTCATTTAAATGCCCTTTTTTTTGTGTTATTCAGGCAGCAGCAAAGAAGCAGGCAGAGATGGAAGAAAAACAAGAGAGGGAAAGAGTAGAATCAATCAAGCAACAAGAGGAGGCCATCAAAGAGGTGTGTGTGTGTGTGTGTCTCTCCCTGGTATTTTTCACTGTTCCCCTGAGAGCGATTCATATTTGTATTGTTTGCAGGCTGTCAGAGCATCACTTGAAACTATATTTAATTTTGATTGTTTGCAGGCTGTCAGAGCATCACTTGAAACTGATATACCTCAAGAGCCCAGTTCAGACTGCCCATACCCCGTGGCCACATTACGTTTCCGCATCCCTGGCGGTGAAACTTTCAGTCGAAATTTCCTAGCGAATACGACCCTCCAGGTTAGTTTATGTTTTGTGTATATAGTGGCTGGTTTTGCTTTGTGTTTTCATTTGGGATATACCACTGTAATTTTAAGGCTTGTGTACTTCTTCCTTCCACAAGTCGTGCTCTAGATTGTTTGAGTGTGTTTGTGTGATTGGTTGAGAGATTAATTGATTGTATGGATAATTTTTGAGTATGTGTCAGATTAATTGATTGTGTGAGAGATTGTTTGGTAGGAGACTGCTAAAGTAAAGATGGAGAGAACGCACGAGACGGCATGCAAGAGACTGCTAATTTTTTTAAACATCTCGACAGATGAATTTCAGAGGCGATCTTGTTGTGGAATGGACAGTGGAATGGAGGACTAGATATACAGTTATACCCTGTATTTACATTATGGAGTACCTGTAGTAGACTATTGATGAGAAGCTGAGATAATTAGCAAAAGTTAATGCTTAGTATTTTGCAAAGGTTATTGTAAATTGAAATGTTTTTAATCTGGATCAGTCAGTGAATCAAGCTATTGCCTGTTAAAACTTGATCGAAAGAAACGTATTACCTAGGTGTTAATTGTTATAATATTGAAAGTTTTTTTTAAATATACTAAAACATGCCTTAAATCTAGGTTTTGTTTTTGTTTTCTTTTTTTGTTTTCTAACTTAGGTAAAAAATTAAGGATGGAACATGGGTGACTAATTATGTTGTGTTGTCAGGTGCTGCTCAACTTCCTGCATGTGAAGGGTTATCCTGCTGATGAGTACAAGTGTCTTCAGTCTTGGCCACGGAGAGATGTAAGTACTGTAGTACTGCGCTGTTAGAGTGACTGCATCGTCTCGGTGGTGGTCTTGATAATTAATGACAGAAGACAGACGTTGCTTATTTCTCTTTGTATATTACGAGAAAGTAAAACACTATCTAGAGTGATCGATCCATGACGACAAGTGGATTTGATGGGTGGGAGGGAAACACAGGAAAGATCCAAGCTTCTATATTTTTCTGTGTAGCCTGAAATGTTAGAGAAACTTGGCTCTCTCCTGTGTTCTCTCCTGCCCATCAAATCCACTATACAGAGTGATCGAGGTGTTAGTAATTATCTCTGTGCTGTCCCGTAGGTGAGTGCATTAGATGTCTCCAAGACGTTAATGGACTACAAGCTGTACCCCCAGGAGACCCTTAACATAGAGGAACGATGAGAGGTGATGTAAGGTGTATGTGTCCTGGGCATGTGTGGTGGGTGAGCTGCAGCAGTCTACCACCACTGTCACCTGTGATTATGTTTAAGACAGATCCTAGGCCACTTATAAAAACATCCTAGTGAAGTATCCAAGTATTATGTTGTAAAGTTGGACACTGGAATAGGATATTACTTTATATACCTACTAGCCAAGGGTGGACTTGACAGAAAACTTAAAAAAAAAAAAAACTACAAGAAAATTTTGCTGCAATATTTGGATGGATCTCATTGGACAGATCTAAGAAGACTCTCAGTGTAGTATTAAATTATTGAAAATTCTGTCATAACTGTTTACTCTTAAAGTTTTTTTTTACAAAGTAGTTATATATAATTATGAAAATTAAGCCCTGATTTGTAAGGGTAATGAACACATGCATCAGGAGCCTATATTTTACAGTGGCAGTACACAGTGTGGAGTCACCAATCACAAAGAAAATGATGATAGAAATATAAGAGGAAAGTGTTCTTTGATTCCAGTCATTTTAGTTTAGGATACAAATGACACACACACATCCCCATTATCAAATTATTTAACTAGAATCTGTTGTCTCAAAGGTGTAAGAATATTTCATGTTTTAGAGAGTAAGATATTTTTTCCTTTTATCATTTATTTGCACACAACCACAAGCAATGTGTGAGAGGAACCAGTTGATATTTTAGAGTGATATGTATAAGGATAACACAGTAATGCTCATTGCATGCGAAGTGTTAACTAATAGTTGATGCTCTTAACACATGTAATGTTGCCTGCCACCTACATAGACCTGGAAGTGGACAATCTACAGTACTTCAAGGAAATTCTCAACCCAGCTGGCCAGAGAAATACACGTCCCTTCATCTTCAACAGAAGGTGGACACCGTATAAACACATGCTCATTTATACAACAAAACTAACTGTGACACCAAAATTTTGAATGTATGCAATCTTTTTATTGCAATAAAATTATATAATGTTAAACTTTTTTTAAAAATGAAACTTGAACAGTGTGACATATTTAATATCACAATTTTTATTTATTTTTTTTTTTATTAGTATTATTTTTTTTTAGGATTTCATAAAGGAAATAATGCCACTCCTTGTTTTTGATTTCTGGGGTAATTTTTATACATCCACAAAGAGTATTTAATGGTACAGTATAGAATTTGTTTGTTTTTCTGTATTTGTTAACATTTTGATTTCTGAAATGTACCTTGAGTGTCTGTGCACCTGTTATCGGGATATTACTGTACCTTAGGTATTTAACCCCCTGAGAAAAAGAGGAAATTTACCTTTGAATCTAAGTTTATTGGGTCAGACGTCAAGATGGTCGTTGTTGTTAAAAAAAATTTAAATGCAAGTTATGAAAGGTCGAGTCTCCATGAATGTGACATTTGGTAGGCCCCTTGGTCCCTTTACTTCTTGAGGTTTGGGTCACTGCATCAAAAGTCGAGGTACTGTACTGTAGTAACCAACTTGGGGGATCTTCTGCAAGTCATGTACTGTATCTGTCTCCTACCACAGGAACCGTGTGTAACATTAAGCTGTTTCTACCCATTTTTTTGGATTATTGGTTTTTGCACTGTGACTTTTGTTATTCACACTGTGCCATCACCGAACTTCAGTAAGGTGCTCTTAGGGGTAGACAAAAGGGTGTGTGTGTGTTTTGGGTTATAAGTCAGAGGTGGGGGTAATTGTGACTCAGAATAAACATTTGGTTTCTTCAAGATAAACTGTGCTTGGTAAGAGGCACCGTTGATATATTTGGGTAATTATATACTATACTGTACCCATCAGGCTGTATAGACCCCCCCAAGTGAGGGAGAGACACCTGACTCGAGAAGACCAGGTGTCTGTTGGTATATCATGTTGTGTTTGTGGTCCTCTTATTCAAGATGGTAGATACCTTGGTACAGGAGTCTTTGATTTATGAAAGTATGCAAGTAAATCACTGTAGGTGCATGTGAGCCAGGTATATGCTGATAACCATGAAGGAAAAAGCAAATACAAAGTTTCCAAGCACTTTCGTCTATGTCACACGACTCACCCCAAAGAGGTGAAATACACAAAAGCGCTTGGGAACTTTGTGTTTTCTTTTTTTTCTTATGTGATTATCAGGTTATAAGAGTACGTATATTAAATTTAGATTTTTATAATATTACTTTTATTTTTTATTTTTTATTTTATATATATATATATATATATATATATATATATATATATATATATATATATATATATATATATATATATATATATATATATATATATATATATATATATATATATATATATATATATACAAAGAAAGACAAATATGGTGATGTAAGAGGCACTCTGATGAAACAGATTTCAATTTAATAAGGAAAAGAAGTACAGGAAGTAACACTTGATTGTTGTGTCTGCCATATACTCAGTTACAGCTTGTTAGTTCAGACACCTTCCTCTTTCTCTCATTTACTTGAAATTATAACACATCAAGAGTGTCAACATGTTGTTTTATCATTTGAGGATGTTCTTGGGCAAATCTGAGCCAATGTGGTAATGGTGGTGTGGCAGAGGTAATGTTCCATCACTGTCAGGTGTGGCGAGATATCTTGAACTACCAAGTTTTTAATGTTTAGTTAATCAAATTTATGTACAGTATACTGTATGTCTTAAGGAATTCAATACAGTGTTTAGAAAGGATGTTCTATGAACCAACCTGAAACAAATGTATGTCCTTGAATTGGCAGGTTATTTACATATTATTAGTCATTACCATGTCTCTCTCTTTTGTACATTTCAAAACTGAAGTCGTTGATCCATGGACATGTTCTCAAGACACTAATTGTTGAACCTGTGAATTAGTTTGAGTTAGCTTTCTCTCTCCCACCCCTCAACATATATCTTTAAAATGTCCTCCTTCTCATGTGCAATTTTGGAAATGTTAAATTAGGCTGGGTATTTTTTTCTCTAGTGTATTGAAATATTATTATTATAATTACTATTGATAATATCGAAACAAGTGGTTCATGGCTTAAGGTGGAGTGACCACAAGGACCTGGTTTGTCTTTTATTGCATGTGTTGTGTTAAGTGATGGCCAGCATGAGAGGTGGTACCTTAGTGTCCTGTTTGAGAATGCCGGAAAGGCCTGGCATTTAAAGAGTTTGCTCCATATGAACACCAACACTTATTACTGTAATACACTTTACTTTGATGCAGTACTTTAAGGTTCTGGGGAAATTTAAAAAGAAAATTAGCATGTGAAAATAACATAGAGCAAGATGATTCAAAGCTTTGTGTATGTGTGTGTGTGTGTGTTTGGGTATGGTTGGGTAGATGGGGTGATGACCATAGGCACGGTCAACAGAGATGATAAAATAGATAGATGAATATTAAATGGTTTGGTAATACTGTGCTAGTAAGAGTTACAGATGCTATATTTATAACAGCTCACACTTGATGTTTGTAAATGATTGTTAAAGGAATCTCAAGACGACAAACTTGTGCCCCAACCCGGGTGTCTCCTACATACAAGGGACTCCACCATTCATGCCCAACACCACCCTGGTATACCCAACACCACCCTGGTATACCCAACACCACCCTGGTATACCCAACACCACCCTGGTATACCCAACACCACCCTGGTATACCCAACACCACCCTGGTATACCCAACACCACCCTGGTATACCCAACACCACCCTGGTATACCCAACACCACCCTGGTATACCCAACACCACCCTGGTATACCCAACACCACCCTGGTATACCCAACACCACCCTGGTATACCCAACACCACCCTGGTATACCCAACACCACCCTGGTATACCCAACACCACCCTGGTACACCCAACACCACCCTGGTATAATTAAACAAACAACTATAAAGGCCTTGAGTTGTATAGACTCGAGATACGGCTCTCAGTCCACCAAGCTAGGCCATACTGTAGTCAATGTAATGCAATCAACATGGCCCCCAAATTTCCCCCATCATGAAAGGTTAGGTTAAGTGCACATATTTTTCATACATGTTATACCAGTACTATAGAAGTTATGTCATTCCATTCATGATAAAGAATAATTAATATAATTTCATAGTTTTACAAAAATGAGCTTAAAGAAAAAATGCATGAAACTTAATAGAACTTGTTTTTAGATTAGAGATATAAGGAACTTGTCTTGTTAATGTTCATGTACAAAACACTAGATGCCTCACATGTTGGAAAAATCCCAATGAATCTCATTCTTTACAATAAGACAATGTAATACATTATATGGCATCCTGTTCATAGTTATCATGTCTTTACTCTGAAAACTTTTGTCATTAACCATCCTCATGTTTACCACACATACACTTGTCTATAAAGTGCTAACTCCATACAGTCTATTGCTTCATCACTCACTGACCACATGAATCAGTCCCAATGAAACAGTGATGGAACTTTCTTGATTTTCAACTTGGAATTCGATCCAGTAAACAATCTCTTGCATTATGATGTTGAGATTAGATATTAGATCCAGCCTATTTTCACTTTGAATGTTTGTTGCAAAAGTGACAAGACTTGGATTTTGGTTTGTGCAGAGTCATAATAACATCAAAGGAATCCTGTTAACTTACGTATGGGACAGGTTTGCTGCTTCCGTTGTTGTGGTCTGTAGTGTATGTGTTGAAAGATACTATACTGTACTAAATACAGTGTGAAGACGAGAGAGCTTGCATCCCAGTGTATGGTCTTGTGGGGGGGTCACGTGATAAGTTCGGGGAGTAAAGGTTTATTCTTGTAGTGATTCTTGTAACACTTGATACTGTAATCATGTTAGTGTTGTCATGAAGGGAGTTATTGATGATGAAATAGGAAGAAATGTCTAGTCAAGATCTATTGTAAACCAAATTGAGCAGTGAAGTGAGTCATGGCATTGAAGTTAGTGGGTTGTTTGGGTGTGTGTTAGCATCACAAGGGAATATGCGAGTAAATTGAAGGTAGTCAGTGTTGTTGAAGAAAGAAGGACTTAAGAATGAATTAGTGAGAAAAGAAATTGTGTGGAATTTTTCAGCGTTTTTTTTTTTTTTAATACACGAAATATCTACAGTATCTCTGTCTGTCTCATTGTCTTCTTGATTTTTTGTTGGGTGGATCAAGGGGTACAGAACTATCAGAGAAAGATGATAGTGGTGTAAGACAAGTATACACAAATTAGCAGAAAAGCCAAGAGAAGTAGAAATAACACACACGCGTGCACGCGCGCACACACACTTGCTCATATCCTCAACGTTTATACAAATTGAATCCTTAATCTTCATATTAATTCACAAAGTTTCATTTAATTTCATTGTTCTTAACTGAAATGAATTAACACACTCATCAATGCAGGAAACAACTGCCATATATGACCCACTGCCTTGCTTCTTTCATTATTTAACTTCTCTTTTCTTGTTCTTGTCTTCGGTCTTCCTTTTACTATTATGCCAGCAACTGTACTACGTATTATAAATGCTTACCAGTCTCTCACTTGCTATTCACGCCATATGCCCATACTGTATCTTTTCCACAGCGGTTTTAATGTCTCCTATTACTCCATCCATAAGGACATTGAATCACCAATGTTTTACAAGCTAAACCACCTGCACACACCACTATTAGCTGTCACATGTGCTTTGCTGCCACCCTAAACACACTTGACTCCTTGCATATGAGCCCCCCCCCCCCTGCCCTCTGAGCTGAATAAAATTGGCTGGCATTGGCCAACTGAAATATTAAAAATGGTATCCCAGTAGTGAAGGGGTTTAACAGCCTTTAATAAACTTTTGAATCTCATGGGAGGACTTCTCACGGGGCCGCACCATTTATCATATTGTGAACTTTCTCCAAGTCCAGAAATGTTCCATAGCCAATACTGTACTTTCTTTACTAAGCTTCTCAATGACCACCTGCTGTTATGCATGATAGGAAAAGTAAATTAAAGTAATAGAAAGGTTACCGAGGTGTAAACATATTGCTGGCACTACGAGTCATGTTGTAAGAAGAAGGGAACGTGGAGTTTTATTATGTTGCGAGTGTTGCAGCCTTGAAGAGTGTACAGTACAATAGTAGTGTAATAAATCAGAAGTTTAGGGATAATAAGTACCGTACATGTAGTTGTACCTGGTTGGCTGGGCGGAATAAGAGAGATTATATGAAATGAATGATGATGACATTATTACACTTAAATAACTGAAGTAGAAGGTGTAATAGTAAACCAAAGATGAAATGAAAGATATGAGTAACAGTTGATGTTTACAGATGAGTAAATGAGGAAAATTGTGTACAGTGAAACCTCCTTATAACGGACTTTCATCTATAGTTCGTTAGATGGAGGTTTCATATCAAAATTATCAAATAGACCCTCGATATAACAGAATTTCCTCTTCATATATTGTACGTTGTCCGTTAAATAGAAGTTTCACTGTACTGTAATGCATTAACTGAGGAGTCGGATGAGAGGAAGTGTGAGCTGCTTCATTGAGAATGGGTGAAGCAGTTCAAATATGAGCATTTAAGGTAGTGTTGGTACTAATGTTGAAATAATAAAAAATTTCATTTGATTTAATGAATGATGTATTAAATAATCGATTTTATTATGCCTATACGTACTTATATATCAGAAATTAGCAAGACATGAAATCTCTGTAAGCTTGATGTGTCCCATATAGAGATTTTATAACAATACTATACTAGTGTAGTTACCTTTGAAAATATATATCCTCTGTTATTTCAAGGTACAGTACAGGGTGTTTATTTTTTTTACTCAGCTATGTACAGTGACGTATATATATATAGCATACAATCTAGGTACTATCCAGGGTGTTATATACAGTACTGTACCAAATAATTTATGGTACAGGTATAGTCCTCATCTTTGATACCTTTTGCTATTTGAGAATTTACAGTAACCCCTTGAAAATTGCTGTCACATAGTCAGTCTTCATACAGTATTTTATCATTGCCATTTCATCCAAAGCTTCTGGTGATCAAACTATGGAACTTTGGAATACTTTATTTATCAAAGAATTGTATACTTGTGGGAATAACTACCATAATATAAAGTGAAACGGTCTCTTCTCCCTGCAACTCTTGTACAAAAATGTGTTGGAAAAAATTGTGTTTAGTGTCAGCCATGTTACAGAAGTGGTTAAATGGTGAGGGAAGGAATGATTATTAATAGATTGGAAAAAATAAGCTCTCGAGGTAACTTTTATAAGTCAGAGAAATGTGTTAAAAAAAGACCAACGTAATGAATAAATATTAATAGATTGGAGGAAAAAAGCTTGAGGTGATTTTATAAAGGTCAGAGAAGTGTGGCACAATGGCTCTATAATGTAGATTTGGCGATAGAAAGATTCATCAGTGTAAGAAAGGCTTTGCTGTACTGGATCTCTCCCATGTTCCACTCTGTCTGGTACTAATAGTTTATAAAAGAGCCTGAAAGACATATCCTTCAAGGTTTAATATTATTTTCAATGAGTTATATTCTTTCATGGTTTAATTACTTATACTGTATAGGTAGTATTGTACAGATGTTTAGGAGACTGGAACACAAACGAGTGAGCAAACAGAAGCTTAGATTTTTTTCTTCTCCATAATGAAAAAGTTCCATCTGCTCCCCCCTCCCCCTCCCTCCCCTCCTCTTTTTAACTGAAAAACTATTTGCATGATCTTAAAAATTTGTACACAGATTATTCTACTGGTAATGAGATGGCTTTGGGTAAGAGGAATACTACTCAAATTTCAATATCGTTAATTGGGGTCACAGTACAGTATACATGGACAGAGGATTTGTCTCTCTATTTCATCAGCATCTATGTGTGTGTGTGTGTGTGTGTGTGTGTGTGAGATGTCTTGTTCCAGCACCACAACAACAGCCATTGAGATGTGTTAAATAACTTGCCTCGTGTTCCCCGTCTCCAGTACACCCCACCATAGGTCTCTCCAGTATTTATTGATGTAGATGAAACCTTGAGCTTGTAAGGTACAGTAATGGTTTTGTTACACTCACTGTTCTGGTGAAAGAAAAATAAATATTCATAATTTGTGCTTTCCAGTGGAAGATAATTTTAGAGGCATTGTATTTGTTTATTTATTTATTTATTTATATATCTACTTACTTGCCTTAGGAGATTAATGAGAACAATATGAAGGGGCCTGAACTTATAGTATTTATATTGTGATTCTAATAATTATAAGAATGCTATACAGGTACTCCTCGACTTACGACCACCCGGATATTTTCGAGTCCTGACGTTAGTGATTGCGCTGTGTACTGACAAAATTTTCGTTTGTAATTCCCTTTAAAATGGCTGGCAAGCTTAAAAGTGAGAGTTTTGTGGTGCTGAGAAGAAAAAGAGACACCCATTTTAGATTTTCTATGTATTATTTAAGTATTTTTGACTTACGGCCTGGATTTGGGTCCCTAACCCCGTCGTAATTCGGGGACTGCCTGTATATATAATACTTGTCACCAGTACAGGACAAACATCCATGAAAGAAAATAAGATATTAAACACAAGTGTAATGGATGGACATGTTTGTAGTCAGTCTGGTCATAGCAGTAACTTGCAAGATTCTGAGGTACTGTTTCAGCCTCTGTGATCAACCTCCGTGCCTCTACCATAACTGCATTGACCTCGGGCAACTGCCCTACTCCAGGACCCACTGTCAACATTGTTGCTGTTATTCATTGACCTGCCCCGCAGATGTTAGGTAAAGCTGGTCAGTTGTGAGTAGGACACTTAGCTCTTTTGTCTGTAATGACATTAATTGTAGAGTCAGGGAATTTCTATGTATCCAGCAGAATGTTCAGGTTCACTCTTTTTATGAGCTGAGGAAGGTATTCATGACAGTGTATCCTGACAATGTGATTAATACTCAAGGTAGTGTTGCTTAGTATGCCATGGAAATGTACAAGTCCTTCCAGGGAGTGTCCTATGTGGCCCTGGTGTTATACTATGGGCAGTGTGATAGGATAATTAGTAATGACATGACACCCTTAATCAAGCTATTATTATTATCTGGGAGTGTTGGCCATCACACCTCACACCCATAGAAGAGGGAGATAGAAGCCGAGGTTGACTCCTAGAAGCAGCAAATCTAATTAGAGTTGAGTTGCCTAGTCAGTACCTCATGCCACTACTACAGGCCACTATCTTTGATTTCAAGACCAGTCCACCATCGTGCCTCATTCCCCAGGTGCTAATTACTGTGGGAAGTAACACACACTACTCTCCCTCCGCCTGACTAACAAAAGCTTTCATTCCCCCCTCATGACAATTCAAGAATACTGTAGTAGTTTTCAGGGATGTTTCTGCAGTTTTAATTGTTTTATAAAGGCAAGACAATATGTTTTTACATCACTACATTAGGTTTGTTTATGAATCCAGCTTTCTCCGAGTCTGCACCAGCAGGCTGGAAGTGTCCAGTGTTAACACCAGCATCTGTGAGTGTGTAGTAGTAACACAACACTTCAGTGACTTTACATTAACTATTGGTTTCAGTAAAACCATTAGCTACCTGTGATGGGAAGACAGCTTGTTCTCTTTGAGATTTGATTTATTCTTGCACATGAAACCTCTTGCCTTATGTACTCCAGGAGGATTATATGTACAGTACAGTACTTACATTTGATTATCAGAGTTAAATTGTAGGTATCCTTGGTAGGTTAGTGTTGGTCGGTGAGTGCAACTGTGCTGTGGATGAACTTTGAAATACTGTATCTGTACCCCATTTTCAGTAAACTTAAAGTATCCTCCTGAACTGTGTTACATACTTATTGTACAGGACATTACTATGACTGAGCAAGTTCAGGCCTTTCATATCCAGGGTACATAGAGTTTGCCTATGCATTAGAAACTGTAGTTACGGAGTCTGACAAGTCATAGCTTTTGTGCTCGTTCCCCTAGTGTACTTTTGTCCTGCATGACTTTAGTGACTGTGTTACTAGGAAAGTGCAACTTCATTCATTTATCACCAGAGAATAAATTAATCATGGACATATTAGCTGTACTGGTGCAGGTCAGGTTTTATTAACTGTTAGTGTAGGAGAGCCTTGGTACTCCCAGCAGTTATGCTCCAGGAAGCACCTTGAATGGTGAAACTGCAAATACTGATACTAATGGCTTATGAGAAAAAGGAGGAATAGGCAACTGGGAGATTTAGTAGGTGGAAAATGTTATTCAAGAAATTGAAACTTATATTAATTTAGCAAAAACGGCATTGAATGATTTTTTATATCTAATAATTGCAGAAGCCATATATTTAGGGTTGAGAGGATAATGGTGGAAATATTAATGGGTGGAACAGAGTCAGGAGAACCAGGATGAGATAGAGACTAAGATGGATGAATGAAATGGATCCCCTGAGAAGTACAAAATCAGGTAGAATCAGTAAGAATAACCTAAGAATAATCGGAGTAAAGGATTGTGGTTGCCAGATTTTTAGATGTGAAGATGGCACTGATTGATTGAGGTCATTGTTAGGCTTGGTGGTGGTCCACTTCGGGGTTTATTGGTTGGGCTACCGGTCGTGCATTGTTTGCGTGATGGCATTACCGCCTACTACTCGATGGGCAGCAGCTGGGTGGGTATTTTGGATGATGTTTCTTATATGTTTTTACACCTATACCAACAGTAATTCAAGGAATCTTAGAGGCTGCAGTACAGTACTTCCTCTAATCCATCTCCAAGGAAGAGTGTGACTTCTTCCGTGGTGTTCAGAGGCCCTGACACTGAGACTGAGGTTCTAGGGAGACAGTGAAGAAACTTTATAATAAGGGTGAGTTTAAGAGTTGGAAAAAATTCTATGTGGGGTGAATTACAGAGTCCATTTTTATTTTTGTAAGTTTACTTTATTTGTATTTAGGTAATTTGGATCATATTAAGGTCAGGGCCCCCAGTGTATTTCACCTGATGATTAAACTCCCTAACACTAACCTACCCCCTTCCTTCAGGGGTAGTACAGTATTAGAGTGGTTAATCTTCAGGTGGTCCAGTATCTCTCCAGGGTGCATGTCTACATAGTCAATGGAACACTTGTAGTAGTAACTCCTCCTCCCAACTAATCTTAGCTGGCTTTCAATAATGAAACATCTCTATCCTTCTGTACCTTTGGATCACCACACATGACTGGACGTTTCCTAAATGTTATTGGCTATGAAGCATCACATGACCATGAATCTTGATGGCTATTATAACATTACATTGAGTTCACTGTGACTTATCGTATGATTGATTCTTATAAAATTTAAGATGATTCTTTGCATTAAGCTCCTTTTAGGTGGTTAGCCTTTGCAGTCTTGATGCAAAGTGGAGCGTATGTGTCCTATGAACACAACTTGTAGGCTTTTCTCTCTCTCTTCATTTATGTCTCTATTAAAACCAATTGAGGGAACCATATACAGTATAGACATTTCAATTCAGTAACTTGAGAATGACTACAAATATAAAGTAATTTGGTACACTGAACAGCTTTCATATCATGACTACCTACGCCAAGTTGAGGCACAGTTTTGCGACACCATTCATCGGAGTTAATATGATGGGCTACCTACATCATCCTCAATCATGGTCGAGTTTTCTTATCCTTCCTCTTGCTCTTCCTCCTTTTCATCCACTGTTGTAACCATTTACTTCCTTCTCCTTAATCTTGTTCCTCCAGTACACATTATTTTCATATCTAGAGTGAAACAATGATACTTAGATTAGGGTTATATTGATGCCCCTGGGGAGTCAGCTTGCTCATTATTTGAATGGGTGAAGCAGTACTGTACTGTACCACACATTCATAGAAATATCCTTTGTATAATTTTCAGCTATTTGTTTTGTTAGTCATTTATTAAACCAATAGATACTGATTGTGTTGGTATAAATTCTATTTTATCCTTTTCTAAATCTAAACAAACAATAATGTTGCGAAATCTTTATTGTTTGTATTTAATGTCATATACTGTACTGTACCTTTTAATAGTAATACCTGTGGGATTTACACCATCGTCGCCTATTGATCTCGGACCAGCTGGTTAATGACTGAATCAATGAACCATGAAATTAGAATGAAATAACAGTTTAACGACCAATCAAGACTTAAAGGTGACCATTGGGCAAAGAATCTAATCTACAGTACTGTGTTTCAGATTGCTGGATAGTTTACTGAAGGTATGAGAACTGCAAAACTGTAAATCTCTCTCTATGTAATGTAGTTACAAATACCATACAGGATTTTATGTTTTCCTTTTTCATTATTCTGCAAAAGCTAAAAATTATAGCCACTTGTTCCTTTACTATAATTTATCATTCAAGTAATTGTAACCAAGTTAGCTGAAGGCTCATTTATAATTTACATGATGCAAATCTGTCCTTAAGAAAGACTTACCCAAGCAAGTTACATTGTTGAATACCAAGTCCATAGCACCTTACTCTATGTGAATAAATATGAACATGACTTATATGTGGCAATTTATTTCCCTTTATTATATAGTTTTAAAATATGTTGGTTTACACTTCAGTACTGTATTAACTTTTAATGACCCAGAGTGAGGTATTAATACAGTGCAGTACTGTACCTGTTTTGTATTATCCTGTATTGTTGGATATGAACTTTATAAGAGCAAGACTAGCATTTAATACTTTTAACATAGATGGAAGTTATTAATATCTATACAATACTGTAATTGTGTTTAAAGAAATTAAGAAACATTTTGTGGCTTTTATACGTATTGACATAACAGCTTCTCCTCGACTTATGATCTCCTCGACTTACGACTACCCGCACTTACAACCTGCCTCATTCGTACCAAAATTTTGTCAAATTACTTATTTTCGAGTCCCAATGTCAGTACAGACAAAATTTTCGTTTGTAATTCACTTTAAAATGGCTGGCAAGCTTAAAAGTGAGAGTTTTGTGGTGCTGAGAAAAAAAGAGACACCTATTTTAGATTTCCTATGTATTATTTAAGCATTTTCGACCTACGACCTGGATTTGGGACCCTAACCCCGTCGTAAGTCGGGGAGGAGCTGTAGATATTATGTGGTTCCCTCCTGTCTAGTGAATGTCTGAACTGTTGTTTGTTGGTGTATAACTCATGTACTGATACAATTACTGTACAAATAGAATACTGTACCAAATTTAAGTCTGTCTAAGATCAAGGTCATAGAGGAGTCAGCAAAGAGAAATAGATTTGTCCAGCCAACTAAGGTCACCTTAATCTAACACACTACTCTCTCTCTCTCTCTCAATAGCACAATACAGCACCTGGTCCTCGAATTAACTAAAGACATGTGCTTAGTGTGCCGTTGTTGAGTTCATTACCATGTACAGTAAAATCTGCCGGAGAACACGGGTAAAAACAGAGGAGAGGACAGTAAGCCATATACAGTCACTCAATAAATTAGCTCCACCAAATTGTGTTGAGAAAGTATGACACAACCGATGAAGGATTTTGACAACTTGACCATACAACAGGTATTGCGGTGTTTATTCTGAAATTTATTGAACCCCCGAACTAAGGATAGTTTTTTGAGTGTCTGTACAGTAAGGTCTGTAGGTATCATAATGGAGGTGGCCAACCCCCTGCTCCAGGAACATTTAACGTGACCTAATCTCGCATGTGACCGCTTCTATTCATTGAGGAACTTGGTCAAAGGGGGGGACCGGTGGTAGAAGCGGTACCGTTCTTGCTTCGCAAGCGAGATGTCACGGGTTCGATTCCCGGGCCGGTGGAAGTTGTTTGAACACACTTCCTAGCCCCCATTAGTCCCTGTTCACCTAGCAGTAAAGTAGGTACCTGTTGTAAGTTGAAAGTTGTGAATTCGTATTCAGGGAGTTGTTGGAGCTTCCAATAACTTGATGACATAAACCACTGACTCTTCAGGCTTCTACGCCCTTGACTTTTCAGGCTACGCCCTTAACTCATGAGACATAAAGGCAAGCATGAACTTAGCATGCTTCCCTGTTGGGCGCTATAAACGCTTCTGCGCTTCACCTTACACAAGGATGTAGGGGAGTGCCCAATAAATAATTAAAAAAAAAAAAAAAAACTTGGTCAAAGTCTGAATTTCCATTAAAATATCCTGGATCCTCTTCTGGAATGCGGTGATACAATAATAGTAAGAGTGTGTAGTGGATTTCTCCCCTACAAACGCTGTTTGTCACTGAGTAGCCGACCCCGCGAATTCCCCAGTGTATGCCTCGTGGTCTAGGTCAACCAGCGCCGCCATACATCACGGAGCGGGGGTCAACTACTAAGCCACGCCTACCCCCCTGCTATTTAAGACCTGACCTCGTGGTGACCTCTCTCTTTCTACCTACACCAACCAGCCAGCAACACCTCCTCCTCCTCCGCCTGCCTGGCGGCCCTCGCTCCCGCCGTCAGCATGGCGACCCACAAGCTGGTCCTCCTCTGAGCATCCTCACCAACCAGCTCTCTCTACATCACGCTTGTAACCATGCTGCCACTTCCCAGCACCAAGCTGCATTGTACATCCAATACAACATGTATACAGAGAGCACATTGTGAGTTTCCTTTCTCCAACCATCCTGAGTGTGAACCAAACAACCCATACCCCACAAGTGATTAACTTTACAACAGTTTTGAAATACTTTTTTTTTACAGTGACCCAATTTATATTTAGTACAGTAAATATTTCTTGTGAATTCATTTGAATCACCTGATTTAGCTTGTTTAACCTAACCGAACCAGGAAGCATTAGTGTGGTTAATCTGCTGGTAAAATAAGCTGGGTTGGCTAATCATCAGGTGATCCTTTTAATTACGAGTGTAGGGTAAACACCTGTAGAACACCTGTACACGGACCTGTTATACAGTACATGGGTATTGTTATGTGACTAGCAAATGGATACAACAGCTAAATTCTTATGTAATGAACCTGATTTTTATAATATATATTAAAAATTATATTCCTAATAAAAATTAATATCCACATAAAGAAAATTGTAGGCCTACAACAATCACGTGGCCTTAGGAAAACAATGAAGGTGAAATACAATATCAATATATCCTAAACCTACATGAAAAGCAATAAAAAATTAAATGTGTGATGATAAGATGATAATAATAGTCAGGAATAATATAAATATCACAAAACTCAGAATTATCTTTTATAAGTAATGAAACCTAAGTCGCTGGAGTCGGGGTTCGGAACTGAGTCAAAGGGTTCGGTTGATGAGGAGTCGGAACAGTGTGATGACCATGTAAACAGTGCTACAGTGTGTCGGTGCCTGTGTGGTTCTGTGACCGTATTTGAACATTTATGTGCGTTTTAGGATAGTTCTTAACACTAAGGGTATATATTAGGTCAGTTATAAAGGAGTTGTGAATATTATGGCGTCTGTATCACCCTCTGACCACCTCAATACTGCCCGGAAGAGGTTAGAAGAAGCTCTCGGCCCTGACAAGAAGATGAAATATTTCTACCACATGAAACAGTGGTTCAGAATGAGGGTAAGGACCTTATTAGGGTAAGGACCTTATTAGGGTAAGGACCTTATTATTAACACACTCCTGGTACTCTTTCATCACTCCTTCTCCGTGTTGTGTTGTTTTCTTTTGGTTTAAGAGAGTGGAGTAATGTTGGTAAGTGTTTAGTGTGGTAATGGATCACCTGATGATTAGACACTAGCTTATTTGACCTGATGATTAGACACTAGATTATTTCACCTGAAGATTAGACACTAGCTTATTTCATCTGATGATTAGACACCCCAGCTTATTTCACCTGATGATTAGACACCCCAGCTTATTTGACCTGATGATTAGACACTAGATTATTTCACCTGAAGATTAGACACTAGCTTATTTCATCTGATGATTAGACACCCCAGCTTATTTCACCTGATGATTAGACACCCCAGCTTATTTCACCTGATGATTAAACACTAGCTTATTTTGCTAAAGGTGTAGAAGAGGGTGACCACCAGAAGGAATTGTTCGAATTGGTTGAAATTCTATCTACACACTAATATATTAAACACAAAACTGTAAACGACAATGCTTAGAACCTAATAGAACCTGACCTAACATACCCAACCTATGGGTATGTTAGGTCAGGTTTTATTAGGTTCTATGCATTATTTTGTATTTATTTTTTATATAATGCTAATAACATATTAAACACAAATGGAAGCGACAATGCATAGAACCTATTAGAACCTGACAATCTTTATATTTACACTATCCCGCTTCACAATTCTCCTCCCGGCGCCATTTTTGTTGTTTAGTTAAGCTGAATCCCTGTTCAAGAGACATTTCCTAAATGATGGTAAACGCTTCCACGTATTCCTCCTCACCATTGCTGATGTATATCAACCTCAATATTGAGGTAAGTGGTTTAACACATTAACACGACAATGCATAGAACCTGATAAAACCTGACCTAACATACCCATAGGTTGGGTATGTTAGGTCAGGTTCTAAGCATTTATGTTTCCATTTTTGTGTTTAATATATTAGTGTGTAGACAAAATTTCAACAAATTCAGACAATACCTTCGGTGAATTTATAGTATCACACCGGTCTTTATTTGCGCATTAAAAATATGTATCTCGTAATGTTTACACAATTCTAAGACAATTTTCTTCTATGATATTTCCACCGGAAATTAAGGATAACCAAGATATTAATTTTTCAAGATTATTGCTTTTGCTTAGTCACAAGTGTCACCATGATTTGTTTACTCCGTTTTCCCCCTTTATGCGTCTGGGGCATGCACAATGGTTTAGGGTAGGTTAGGTTTTCTTGGTTGGTTGGGAATATAATTTGTTATTTATTCTAAAAAATAAATCCAACTTTTTCCATTATGGCTGTTCGGTGGGGGAATCCACAAAAACACGTGATTTCCAGTGGAAACAGGAAAAACCTATTTTTAATATCGAAATAAAGACCGGTGTGATACTGTACTATAAATTGTCCATTCCTTCTGGTGGTCACCCTCTTCTACACCTTTACCGCCAATTTCACCTGATGATTAGATAAGCTTATTTCATCTGATGATTAGACACCCCAGCTTATTTCATCTGATGATTAGACACTCAACCTTATTTCACCTGATGATTAGACACCCCAGCTTATTTCATCTGATGATTAGACACCCCCAGCTTATTTCACCTGATGATTAGACAAGCTTATTTCATCTGATGATTAGACACCCCAGTTTATTTCATCTGATGATTAGACACCCCAGCTTATTTCACCTGATGATTAGACAAGCTTATTTCATGATGATTAGACACCCCAGCTTATTTCATATGATGATTAGACACCCCAGCTTATTTCATCTGATGATTAGACACCCCAGCTTATTTCATCTGATGATTAGACACCCCAGCTTATTTCATCTGATGATTAGACACTAGCTTATTTTATCTGATGATTAGACACTAGCTTATTTTATCTGATGATTAGACACTAGCTTATTTCACCTGATGATTAGACACTAGCTTATTTCACCTGATGATTAGACACTAGCTTATTTCACTTGATTTGACATTTTAATGCTTCATTGGGGGAGGGTTAGGTTAGGTTAGGTTAGTGCTAGGGGGTTTAATTTTATGGTGATATAAGTCAGGGGGATTAATCTTTAGGTGTTTCTAAAATTTGGTTATTGTTAATTATAGTATTATATACGCTGTGGATATTTTGCCGTGACTGGCTAAGTTCCTTTTAATACTATTTTACCGTGAGTGCACTGTGGTTGGCTGATCATCCATTACCGGCAAACAATATCACAAAATTTCCACAACATTCATGTTTTCTAGAGATGTTGTTTTAGTAGGAAATAGAAATGACAATGTACAGATTAGGAAGTTATGTGAGGTTAGGTTAAGTAAGGTTAGGTTAGGTTCTGTGCATTGTCGTTTTGGTATTTTTCACTTTCGGACATAGCGCCCCCGAAAGTTATAAACTATTGAATCATTTAGATCTCGCCATTCTGAGCATTTTGAACCCACATATACATGGCGGAAATGGATAATAGTGACACAATTGAATTTAATTGATTTTAAGTAGTTTTCAGTCTTCGTCTGTGAGGAGATGTTATCGGCACATCATGCATGTGCAATATTGAGTGACGTCATCCAGTCGTGACCAATGAGGTATTGATATCTTCACGCGAATTTTTTTCAACCAATCACATTTGATTTTTTTCAAAGGCAGCAGCCTGGGTAATTTCATTGACCGGTCTCACAATGGCCAATTGGCCATGGTGGAGGTTGGTTATCATTTGTGCTCCTACGATTATTTTAAGTTTATTGCCGAGTTTTACGAGAAATACAATTATTCTATCCAATTCTTACTTATCCCTGGTCCTTCCACTTCTAACTTAGGTATTGTACTTTAGGACATGGCGCGCCCCAAAGTTTTTAACGACTGAAACATTTAGTTAGTTTGAGCTAGGCTTACGGGGGTTCCAGAGGCAGAGCTCCCGGCTAGGGGTCAGGTTAGGCCTACCGGGGGTCCAGGGGCGGAGCTCCTGGCTAGGAGTTAGGTTAGGTTTTGTTAGGTCAAATGACTCGTTTTTGTTTTCTCCCCCACCCAAAAACCCCGATTTTCCAGGCTCTCCCCCATTATTTTGTGTGTGGGGGGGGCAAAGCTATCACTTTCCACCAAAAATGAAGGTCGGATTCGTTTAAAACACACCAAAATACACTGGGAAAAACATATTGGTCAACCCCTAGGTACTCATGTACTAAAGTAAAAATTTACCGTCATTTTGATATGATAAGTCAATCAGAGCTCACTCATGGGAAAAGAACGTTAGTAAGAACTTCGTCGGTCACGGCAAAATATCCACTGCCTATTATATAATGGACTTCTCTCTCCATATAATCCATGAGATGTGAGATTTTCACATTAACGGAGCTTCAACATAACGGACTTTCATTTACATACGTAATGTCCAGTAAATACAGGTTTCACTGTAATATAAAAATAAAATAAAATCACAAAGCAGAGCTGTAAATAATTATATTTTACTGTATATTTTTTTTTTTCAATCACAGATAACAAAAGAAGAATTTGACACAAATGCTCGGGACCTGTTAGCTCTCAACTCAGTACACCTACACAATGAGTTCCTGCTGGCCATCCTCACTAAGTGTCAGCTGTTCACCTCTTCCACCTCGGCCTCTCGCTCCGAAACTCACCACCGTCACGATGATCAAGTGAGTCTTTGCTGCTTAATGTAGTATTTTGATAGATAAAGATACACCAACATGTCTACAGATAAAGTTATTAGCAATTTCTTTTGGTTAATGTAGAATATATGTTCTACAAATTGGGTTAATTAAGATACTGTACCTGTATTTATGTAGGTATAATTGATATCAAAATACTTGACAAACTTGTATATAGTATTCACTTCATCTGACAGTCTTAGTCATTCATTTATTACACATTTATATGAAAGAATGAATCATTTACATTAGAGAGGAATAAACCTTTTTATTTATTTTCATTTAGGTGTCAAAAATATCAGTTTAGTTGGCAGAAAATATTTGAGAATTTTCATGTTGTTTTGTAAATGCCATCTTAACACTTGTTGCCAATATATTTAAGATTAATCTGGTTTGTGTATAGTAGATTGTTATGGAGGCTTGTAATGGCAGAGGATTGATCCTGGCTATGAAACTTTAATAATTTCTGGTATTTAAGAGCATCAGGTGTACAGTATTAGGTTAGTTATTGGTCAGAATCTGGGTACAAGACCTTCATGTACAACCTGCCCAGGGGAAGATTTTGACTGGTGAATGAAGTTTACAAGAGAGAGAGACACACAACCGGATGTTTCTCTCGGTTATGGTGTCTACATGACTTAACTCAACTCCTTTTGTCATCAGCGTATAGAGCCTGGAGGAGGAGTGGGAGCAACTGGGACTAGAGATCACGCCGCTTCTGTTAACCTGTACTCAACGACATCTGCCGATCGCAAGAAACTCAAGCCGAAGAAGAAGATTAAATCTAATCGACCTTCACATGATGTACGTATGCTGTGTGTTTTTTATTATTATATGTACAGTACTGTATATTAGAAGGAATTTATGGGATACTGTCACTTGCTAACTATACTGCGATTACACTACGTTGATTAGCATCATTGTATATGACACAACATTTTACTAGAACATCAATTACATAATTATATAATAAAAGAAAGAGTACAGAATTGAATAATAACATTAAGGATACTAAATCAATATTTTTTATGCAACACCCAGGAGTGGACTTACTCAACTAGTAACCCTGACACAACACAAGACTGTGCAAACTTCCACATGTACAGTGACTTTAGGTGTTGTAGAAATATGTACAAAATGTACTTAAATTAATTTTAATTGTGGGAAGCTCTCCTATGTTATGTTGATGTTACTGGTTGAGGAGACCATTATGGATACTATAGGTTAGGTTAGTTAATCTTAAGGTGAAATAAACTAAGGGTTTAATCTTCATGTTATCCAAGAGTATGTACAGTATTTATAATATTCTTAACTACTATGTTTGTATATAGTGTCTCCAGTTAAAGAATATTAGTCATTTTTACTTAACCAGATTTGTCATTTTCATCTTTTTATTTTTTCAGAACAATTTTGAGGCAGTGAGTGTTCAAGATATCGCTGCCACAGCCACATTACACGAGCCACAAGCCATCACAGATGCAGGTGCTGGTTACATGTCTCGTTCCATGTGTTTGCTGGACACTGGACCCCTCAAAGGTCGCTTGCTCCTGGCAGCCTGGGACCACGGCATTACCCAAGTGGCAGATAATGTAGCTAGCATGCTCCAAGAGGCAACTCAGGTGTGGTATATAATTCACCTTTTTTTGAAGATTTAACCAGAAAAAAGTGGTAAGGGAAAATTATGTCATATAGAATAATTACCGGTACATCTTTGGTATTCCTGCTTGTTGTATATGAAAACTCAAGGAGGAAGTTTAGGGTGAGGGTGACACTGTTTCAATTAGTTGTTTAAAATTTGGTGACTTATCCTTGACAGACCTGCAATGGTGTCTGACAAGCACTGTTAGGGAGACAGAGACTAAACAAGAGCACAGTACAAAAAGATTTTATAGCAGTTGGATCAACTGAAAAGTAACCATCTCAACTCACTTCACCAGATGATGAACTAACCCAGAACAGTATTACCTTGTGGGGATAGTGTTAGGTTAGCATGAGGGTGGTTAATCTGTACAGTGTTAATATTTGCACATCATTGTCGTATAGAAAAATATTAAACTGAAACTCCCCGACTGTGTGTAACGTACCAAACCTAATCTAACCAACCTATACAACTTACTATAATCTCTCTAACTGAAACATCAATCATGTTGCCATATGTCAGGATTATTCAAAGCATTCAGATGGATTTTTTAGTATTTTCAGAAAAGGATTCTGTGGATAACTCTAGTGAGATTTGCTGTAGTAGGATATGATTAAGTATTACCAGGTATTTTATGGAAACACAAAATATAGATATTATTTTTTATTTTACAGCAGTGTTTAAAGAACATACTGATGGCCGTAATAAGCAGGCGACGTGGATACCGTATAAGAGAAGGGCGCTTCATGCACTCACTGGGCACCACTCCTCCCAACCCTTGGTTGAGAAACACTGCTGGTCTTAGTGACTGGGCATCAGAGAGGTAAATATTATATATAGAAAATCATTGATTAAATCAGCATAAGTGGCAGCTGCATTTGTGAAATAGGAAGACTCCACAAGAGCTATCATCATACAATCATGGCTAACTCTCACAAACGTGGACTAATTGCACTATAGGCTGACAGAGGTGTCATTCAGGACTAGTGGGCCATTTTTTCCCACTAGTCCTTGTATTTACCCAACTAGTTATAGTCTTTTGGCCCACTAGTCACTTGGTATTTCAAAAACACCTGCAGTATTTTTAAGAATTAGGAAACAGATCACATGCAATTTTCAAATGGCCTGCCAAGCTGATTAAGGATCTGCATTCAGAATTTTTATTATTTTAATGTAGTTTTAATTAATGACCCTTGAAATAAAAAATTAAATTTTGGAATATTTAGAACGTCAATTACGCTGTTCCGGTAAGTTTTAAATCACCTTTATATAGATCTTCTCACAACTATAGACTAACTTTACCACATTAGCGTGTTAGTTTTTATTTTCCATAAAAAAGCCATTTGTCGCTCCGAAAACGCCTGACCTATTATCTTGCATTTCGCCAAACATGGTCATGATGTAGATTTTGTTCAAATTTCATACAAAGGTACTCTTTTACATGCTGATTAAGGATATGGATTCATAATTTAAAATTTCAAGTAATTAGTGTTAATTAATGACCCTTGAAATAATTAAAAACTTTTAGAATATTTAGAATGACAAATAAGTTCTGAGGTCACTAGATTCTTCACACTGAATAGTACTGTACAGTATTTTATCATATACAGTACTGTATTACTGGATTTGTATTATATCACCATAAATGAATCACCGGACAATATATGGTAGACACTCCAGCTTATTTCCCCTGAAAATTAGCCATCATAATGCTAATCCCAGTTAGCATTAGGATGGATAATCTTTGAGTGATCTGTAAAATTGTCTGTTATTCACTAATTTAATTTATTTATTTTTTCTTCAACAAGTTTGGGGCTGCCCACGGGTGAAGGCGGAGAGGCCGGGGACCGTCCCATCTGGCCCACCGTAGATTCGGCTGAGCAGAACGCAGCTCACCTAGCTGCATGTGCTCCTCAGATAGACACTCCTCTTCCACCAATCACTAATATGGATCTCTTTGAGGCACTCCAGGTGAGGTTGTCTCTTGATTACCTCCAAATGGTTTTGGGTAGAATAGGTTGGATTGGCTTATACAGTATTAAACTTTGGTTCTTTTAAAAAATGGCATGGATTTCTTTGCTTTCTTTTTTTTCTGGTGCATTAAACCGGGGGATTAAGCAGATTTATAAACAAATAGTATTTCTTATACTAATTTATTCAATTTTACTTAATCCACAGAAACAAAAAAGTGTTCTCCCTTGTCACTCAGTGTATGCACTGGGCATGGAGAGAATATCTTGTCGGTTGTGGCATCCTGGATGGGGAGAAGTGGAACAGGAGGCCATAGCTGCCCAGGAGTCCTCACTGAGAGACACCCTGAAGGAGACTAGACTTGCTGCAAATCCAGTTACCTGATTTATTTTTAAAGGTAAATGATTTAATGAACCGTAAATAAAAATCAATTCTGTATTGATGTCAAGATACTGTACTAAGAATTGTCTAACAAATTTTGCTGTTAAAAGCACAGTTTTGGCATGAATTAGTTAAAGTAAATGGATAACCCAATCTTATTACATTTTTATTTATGCCTGAGAAAATGTAATTGCAAATAGTAATTTTTTTCAAATATTCAATGTTATTTATTCATAAAGAGCTGTACAAATTTAACAGCAACAAATCTTTGAATTTTATATGCTTACAGTAAGCTTAAGTTGTCCTCAATCTTTAATGGAGGAGTGAGTAGTGTATTTGTAATTTCACTGTACATTACTTCGTGTTAACTTTATATCTGTGTATCATACTACAGCTTGCATGTAAATAAACAAACTCGTACAACTGCAGTATTTATAGAAACACGATTGTATTTCATCAGGAAGTAATGAGAGGGTTGGCATTGCTGCTTCTCCACAAACATTACTTCCTGATGAAATACAATCGTGTTTCTATAAATACTGCAGTTGTACGAGTTTGTTTATTTACATGTAGAAAGGTGATGGAACTTAAAAAAATGTGTTCTTTAGGCTCTTTGGAAAACAGGAGGGGGGGTGCAATGGATTCAAGGTTGATTATGGGGAGGGGGTACAGCTCTATAAATATTAAGAACCACTGCACTAGTCAACAGTGAAGGTTGTGGGTAGGGGGTACATGAGCCCACCCAGCTGGGGAGGATTGGGAGGCACTGTAAGCTCCACCCACCTAGAATTTTTTTTTTTAAATCCGATTTTATTATGGGTATTTTTGGCCATTTTGAAACCATGTGCACTTGGTATAGGATATATTCTGAGGTCAGTAGTAATTAACTAAAAAAAAAATGCCCGAGTACAATACTGCATTAAAGAAAGAGTATTGGAATTTTCTTATGTATTGTGATCATGGAAACTAGTAAAGGGGTTGCGGGAAAATTATCCGTTTCGGCCATAATCTTGAACTCATCAATTGTTCAAAATCTCAGTACTTCTGAACATGTTGATTAAGGATATGTTGTCAGAAATTTTATATCTGGATAATTACTTGTCTA
Organism: Homarus americanus; assembly: GCF_018991925.1. NCBI lineage: Eukaryota > Metazoa > Arthropoda > Malacostraca > Decapoda > Nephropidae > Homarus > Homarus americanus. The sequence goes on along the minus strand of NW_024737097.1, from coordinate 22,667,143 downwards.
AATGACACCTTTTAAATTTTCATTGTTCTTTTGCAATGCCAATTACTTGCCCATTGTCTTGGTTAATGGGAAAAATTTTTGTGTTAAACCATTTATTCGGAGAAATCAGAAAGCAGCTGCTCACTCTTAATACACCTAACAAAAATAAATATTCTTGATAAAATTATAAAAACGTCATGAACCACCACCACATAACAGTCCTCGTTACAAGTGCACACTCACATGCATATCTGTCATTATAATTTAAAAAAAAATAAGTTCAGAACTGATTACAGTACTCAGTAAAAAATTTAAATATTCATATTTATAAATAAATTAAAATATTAATCAACACATTAAATAATAATAGAACTAGGTTACTACTACTACAGGTATTACTTAAACAGTGACCAAGTATAGTATTAAACTAAAAAAAAAAATAGTGGCACTGTTTTTATACAAAATGTTATGCTTTTTATGGGAAATTTTGTATAAAAATAGTGCCATGTTAAAATTTTTATGAACCTTTGCTTTTAAGATAAGAAACTCTTGTGAACCTGTTGGTAATAAATAAAATATCATTTTACGGCCATAAAATATCACAAACGAACTTTGTATCATGAGGAATGATTAACTTGGGATATGAATTGTGCTTTTCAGCCCAAACGAACCTGAAACAGAAGAACATTAGGACATTAGAGTATATATATATTCTATCGAATAATTTAAGTATTATGGGAATGACAAGGATTTAAGAGAATTGATTATTGAACAGTACATTTCTGACATCCTCATGACTACTGGTCCTAGAGAAGTCCTGCAAGACAAGCTAAAAAAAAGTTAATCTGACACTTTCACAATGTGGCTTTAAACACCAAAGAAAATTACTAAGAAATATACTTCAGAAATGAATGAACGTGAGACTTTCAGAGCCATAACACAAAGACTTTCTACTCACTCTTAAGTGTACACTCGCCCCAAAAAGTATCGTTACGAATTTGATAACACTATGTGACAACAGGAGTTAGTGTTTATTTTTAAATTCATCAGACACACACCCACACACCCCCCCACCCCCATAAAGATACTTTATGAAGTGTGTATACAGTACAGTATAGTATGTATATCATTATTTGTTAACATTTTAGGCAATAAAAAGTATTACTGTATCTGTATATAGATATCAGTTTCACTTAACCTTTATAATAAATAAAGTTTGTGAGGCTGGACATTTAGATAAAGGCTTTCTAATTACATTATATACAGTAACAGGGCAATTATTATTTCAGAGTACTGTACAGTATGTACAGATTTACTCTACTATAGCCATAAAATATAAATGACCTTAATTGTCGAACTGTTGTGCGTAGTGAGAATTTTGACTCCGCTCATTACTGTCTTATGGCCCTGTTCCACCCTTACATGGGCGAAACCACAGCTACTTGTACGGTTCTACTCTCAGGCTGTTTCTCACCTCTCTCCACATTCAAACTTCTGTATCTCCCAGGGCAGATCAGTCCTAAAGTCCCACATTAGTGCCTCTAGCACTGACTGAACCTAACATAATTTAGGTATACAGTAATTTGGTTATACAATAGTATTGGTAAACACACAATTGTATGAAAGAGAAGATTTACTGTATATAAAGTAATTTCCACCAAAAATGAACAAAAACAAAAAAATTAATCCTATTTAACACAAATGTCAATTGTGTTTTAAGGCATAATCAGACTATTTATCCCCATTTGGCATGACTCACACACATACACAAACATATTCTGTCTATATGAAAAGGCAGTGGATACGTTGTTTCTCAAGATTGGCTTTTTGATGATTACAAATCTAAAAACATTTCTGCCCGTCTCCTGTGCATACTTTGGATATTAATGACCTTCAACCTTAAAAGCTACTGCAAATAGCATCACCAACCTTTCACTACAACCTGAAAAATCCATTAAATATTACTGTACTGCAGGTAAGGATCATCACTACCAACAGCATAAAAATTTAGCCCTAGAGTTCAAATTCAAGACTGCCTCAAAAGGGCTTCATAAAATTATAGTAATAAATCACATATAACAACAGACCATTTAAGTACAGAAACTTTAAATCATAACAGGTACAGTACAGATCACTTTCAAAACTAAGAACCTTTTCAGTTTCTACAGAATGATAAAAATAATAAACAATCTGATTCATGTACTGTAACTCAAATTCCTAAGACACCCAATATGTGACTTGTTCTTACATAGTCTTCCAAGTGTAAAATGCTTATAGTGTAGTTGCTCAAAAAACTATCAACAAAATTGTGCTGAGAAAATATGACGCAAAGGACGAAGGATTTTGACAACCCTACCAAGACAACAGGAGTCGCAGTGTTCATTCTGAAATTCATCAACTCCCCACGTAAAGATAGTTTTTTGAGTGACATGAACAATAAATGGAAAATAATTTGTATTCACACATGTCCACAATGCAACTTAAGAGATTATTTGTTATCAGTAACTGAACTGAACCACAGCCAATGAATACTGTACTGTTATGCTTAACCTCTTAACACCCAGAGATTCTTAACACAAAAACTGGAGATTCTATAATTCAGTATGTATTTTAACTTCCACAATAAAATATTGAGGGCGGTGAATGTCTAACTATTTATATTGTCACAGGCTGTTAAATGTATCTTTTTTATCTAATATCAAAGAATTATTACATAAATACACACACAAAAAAAAGCAAAGACAGTTAATCTAAAGAAATAATCAGTGTAACTGTGCTACACAACCCAAGACTATTATGTTCCACTGACAAAAATCATAAACTTTGAATCTAAAATAACAAATAAATCAAATATTCAGTGTGCTGATGTAAGGCTCACACAATGTGCCATAAAAATGATGCGACTTACCAGAGTACATCACCTTGTACCAAATCAAATCACCTTAAAGATTGAGCACCTCAACTTAATTCAACTGCTGATTAAATGCCCTAATGCTACCTGGAGTGTTAGGTTAGTGATTAATTGTCAGGTGAAATAAGCTGGGGTTTCTCATCTTCCCAAGAATCATTAAATCCAATACAAGTGTACCCCAATTTACAAAAACTCTTAATTACAATTATTTTTTTCTTAAGTTATGACTTTAAGGAATGCAACCTTGTTGTAAAACAAGGTACAATATACCTGTTTACTTAAAAGGTGGAAGAAAGATACAAGCAAGTAGTGACTAATTCAGAGTCAACCTTCTATGTCTTGGTCATACACCCAGTATATTGCTGCCAACAATAGCAATCAGTATTATCCACTCTCTTGTCTAGTATTTGACGACAAAGTTGCAGGAGCTTATAAGAGTGCAAATGTACAAGAAGAGCAGTTTGTGCCAAGAACATTAAATGCACTTTTTAAATAAGTTATAGGAACAACGACACACCATGCAAGCAATGACCATCTCCTAATTGACAAGTCATTCTTCAATATATATATATATATATATATATATATATATAGTGTGGCAGATGATACACTGTGTCAACACTCTCCGTATCTTTTTCACTGTTAAAGAAGCTGTAATATTGCACAACTTGTTACATGAATTTGATTGATATCTCTTATATACTACTGTACTACACTCAAAGCCAAAATATTGATACAGTATATTGATATATATTCTATCATATATTTGTTACAAAAATACATGCCAGTAATAAGGAAAGTTATTTATTTTTATGACATGGCTATTATGCTTGATGTTGCTAAATACCTGAGTGTAATGTTTATCTCAAGTAGTGTGATAGTTATCCATCCATACACTACAAACTTCAGACCTGGTGACCACAGTGAGGCTCCCCAGAGACTGAGGTGAACCTGTGACTGCACTCACTCACAATACATGTTACTCAAAAATTACTGTAATTTAATTTCTCTGATTAGTTTGCTATGCAGTGATATAGTCAATGCCACAAACAAGACCATTCACACTTAAGCCTTTGCAGATCACCTTTAGATTATCCCCTAAGTAATGTTGGTGCTATACAAATTCAAGCTGGTTAGGGAGGGAGGTGTTGACCTCTGGTGAGTACTTGGGGGTGTAATCTTCAGGTGATACACAAAGGCTAAAGTGTGAAGGGTCTTGTTTGTGGTCTCAACTTCACTACAGTTACTTCCATGCTAAAACTTCAAATGAATTAATAAGGCAGAACAGTTGACTGCCAGCCACCTTACATTCTCTAATACTTTTATATAAGCTTAATATACCTAGAAACTTGTATTTTGATCTTATTTTCATAAATTTCCATTTTATAATATATATTTTAATTTGTATATGAGTATTTAGTGCTGACTATATATATACTGTACTTGTATATGATTATTATACAATGCATTTATGATTTAGGTTCTGTCAACCCTACATTGTACTGTACTAACAAACACAATAACAAATCTATTGATGTTGGAGTTAAGTTCCTGTACAGTCACTCAAAAAACTATTCCCACAAAATTGTGTTGAAAAAATATGACAACGGAAGGAGGACTTTGACAACCTCACCAAGACAACAGAAGTCAGTGTTCATGCTAGAAACATTGCCCCCCTCCCCCCCAAGTAAAGATAATTTCTTGAGTGACTGTACAACAAATCCACTTAAATTAAACTATTAAACTTAACCTCTTATGGGAAAAGTAAGGCGGTGGTTCAGGATCTCTTAATACATTATAATCGCCCAGAATCACACCTTTCAGTTTTGAATAATTATTTCTGTTGATCATAGTGATAGATAATTGCTATTCAGTACAACAAAATGGCATGCAGTGATGGAGAGATACTCATATCTTAATAAATAATAACTGTTTTGTGTTTAATACAAAGACAGTTAGTTGCCCGAGAGCCACCAGCATAACTTAGACGTCACTACTGGCCGATGAAGATTTAACAATAATTTTGACCGTGTAGCTCTGTAAAATAAAATAACACAATGATGAAATGGAACATCATGAAGCAAGACCAACAGCTTCTGTAGTATAGATCAGTCATTTTAGTGAACTCTTAACTCGCCCAAAAATCATGGTGCTCTTCTTCCCATGTGTGATAGTTCAACCTCTAAACTTTTAGCTTTTTACAGGTAAATCTGTTTAGTTATTGTGTGTGTGTGTGTGTGTGTGTGTTGTTTTGTGTACGTGTGTGTGTCCCAGCTAAGCCATGACAAGCAGAAATGGTTAGGACACTAATGATATCTGGTCACTACATCTCAGCCATATCTCTTACCTGTTGTGTCATGGCATTAACCATAAATACCGCACACTCATGACACTTATCAAAGGCTCTAGCTGAACAAAAGCCCATATATTTTTAAGCAATTTCTTCACATAATACTCATTAATGCCCAAATTTCAACAACAAATATCTACGAATGACGGAGATAAACTGTATAAAAGGAGGTGTGACACGTGTGAGCCTCGATACCTATCAAGACCCACAAGAGAAAGATGCAGTAAATAAACCTTTCGTTCAGATAATATGAGAGATACCAAGTGTTGAATAAGCTACATTAACTACCACGTCTCTACGGTATTACAAATATTCAGGCACATAACTTTTGGGAAGCTTCAAGCCGCCACCACAAAGGCAGTGATGGAACCTAGACCTTGGTCGTGTCTCCTCCGGCTCTCCGTTGTTGGAGTTGCTTGAGCCGGTGACTACAGTAAACGCGTAGGAAGATGGCCATAAACACCATGAAGATCCCGAGCACTCCCATTAGACTCACAGGATGAGAGTAGATGAGGCATGACAGGAGGATGGCCAAACCCTACGAGTGAAACAAAACAATATGGGATTACCAACAGTACTATTTTGTACATTTTTCACACATGCATATGTAAAATATATCTTTGAACATCTAACTGAGGCTATTCACACTCTTAGCCTGTAAGGATCACTTGAAGATTACCCCCCTCAGATAAGTCTGGGGTGGTTAAACACAGGCTGGTTAAGTTGAGGAGTAAAACAGTTAAACATCATGTGAGCACTTAGGCCTTAGGGCGGTGGTTCCCAAACCCATGGTCGAAAGGGTGTTCCTGAGGGTCGAGGAACGGTCTCGGAAAAGAAAAGGCAAAATTATGAAATATTGCAATACTGTATTATAATTGGATCACATCACTGGCACAATATTTAGAATTATTGAAATACTAAGTAAAGTAGAATAGTTGTGGTTGATAAAGCATCCATATACACTGAACATAGTAATGTTCGAGTCTGTTCACGTCCAATACTCGTGCACCAAGCAAACCAGCGAGTAGCCTTGACCCTGACACTCCTTGCTCAGTTGCAACGTTACTACGTTGCAGATGGATGAAACTGTAGACATAGCAGGTGACCCTCAACTCATGGTATTTGTAAGGTAGAGAGAAGACAGCATCTGTAAGAATTTCTCTTTTGTAATGCTCTATCAAGTACCACCACTGAAGAAGACATCTTCAATATGATGAACAATTTTCTCAGGAAACATGATCTAGACTGGTTGCATTGTTTGGCTGTGTACACTGATGGCGCTCCGTCAATGATGGGAAGTTGTGGGGGTTTTGTTACTCACGTTAAAGCAGAAAACCGTCATATCATAATAATTCACCGTTTCTAACATCGGGAAAACCTTGCCTTTCAGCATTTGCAACCACACCTCCATGTAGCTCTCAATGATGCTATCCAAATTGTGAATTATGCCAAGGCTGGGGCTTTAAATTCATGTATTTTCCATAAAATGCATGAAGAGATAGGATCACATCACCAGGTCTTGCTGTTCCACTCTGATGTCCGTTGGCTCTCTCGAGGGAAGATTCTGAGCTTTATTCTACTAATTATTAAAAATTATCACCATACAATCGAAACTCAAAAGAGCTCACTCCAACAATAAAGCAGCATCACATTAGCCACAGAAAAATTTTGATTTTGTTATGGAGGCTACCGAATTATGTAATAAAGTCTAATTTTCATGAAAATTTGTGTTTTTCATTTAAATTAATTCAATAAAACTATATGAATAAACACAACATATGCAAATGATTGATAATTAACACTACATTTACCCACAGTTAGGGTCACCAGGTCAGGACGAGATTGTATTTAGGGTCGCAACCAAAAAATGTTTGGGAACTACTGCCTTAGGAGGTTAATCTTCTGAAGAACGATAAAGGCTAAAACTATGGTTTCATTCATGGACCTAGTCTCGACTATATCACTGCAACTTACAGGTATTAAGCGGCACAAGAAAAGGTCGTTAAATCTAACCACACGATCACTTTCAAAAAGGTATTATGAAAACGAGAGTAATTATTATTTTGTCATAGTGTTGTGTAACTTGACGGTGAGGTCAAAATGTTGGCTCCCACCTGACGTATAGTCATGATGATGATGAAGACGACAGGACCAAAGAGGGAGATGGTGTGGTAGATGAACAACTGGCCAGTGGCGGAACAAATCTGTGAACGAATAATTCTCTTAAAAATCACACACACAACTAATGGGAAACAGGAGCTGGTGGCTTGTTTAATCCTACCATTATTCCTCAGGAGTTTAACCCTTCAAAGAGTCAAGTGTTAGCAGTGGAGTGACTAAAAGAAGACCTACAATGTACAGTAGCGTCACACTGGAGAACACCCTTCTCACATCTAACCCGGTATCAAAACCAGGACACAGTAGTGAGAGGCAAGGCAAAGGTGTTATACTACTGTACCACCAACATTCCCTGTACAGTCAACTACTAAAGCCCATTCACCTCTCCCCCCTGAACCACGAACCCCCAAGAGATTCAGACTTATGAACCAGAAGCAGTAGACGGATACATTATTCTGTCCATAATTGCTTCGGATTCATGAGTCTGAATATCTTTGGGGTAAGTGGTTCAGGGGAAGAGGCGAATGTACAGACTTTAGTGGTTGACTGTGCATGAAGTATTATCAAGAATCTTAACACCTGTCAAGTCAATAAATAAGATATAATCATTATGCCCATACTTGAAAATGATAAGAATTTACCGAAAGAATGAGGCTGTCCCAGAAAAACGCTGGATAGGTAAGCATGAAGTTAAAAGACGTAGAGAAGCCTCCCTGCTGCATCAGAGATGTCGTGGTGAAGAGGCAAGAGAAGAGGTTAACACCGCACATCATCTGAACCGAAGACATCTTGTGCTGAGAGAAGAGCTCCCCTTGCCAATTGGAGGTGAAGGCGTCAAATGACATGTAACCTATGAGAATGATGATCCCAGACAAGGTGGTGCTGCTGCTCGAGTCTGTCAGGATGAACAGAGTAACACAGATCAGTAATCATACTCTACATTACAGTTTTGTATATATATAAGCACGGACACACACACCACACACACTCGCACCACACACACACACTCTCACCACACACACTTGCACCACACAAATCCTCTCACCACACAAACACACTCACCACACAAACACTCACCACACACACTTGCACCACACAAATCCTCTCACCACACACACACTTGCACCACACCATACACACAGTAAGCCTTCTACCATATATACTCTTTGAATAGTACAAGTTTTTATGACCAAATTTGGGGGGGGGGGGGAGAAGTGGGAGAAGTTAACTTTTGCAAAGCTTGGCATCATTAAGCAGCATGAGACTCCCCAAAGGATGTGTGGGAGTCAGAGTGACGTCTCCACTCCACCTACAAGAGTCCCCTTAGCCTCAAAAGGGATAAGTGATGATGACTAGGCATGTTCTTCAGGATGTGGTGAGTGTTGTTTAATTATTTTGTACTGATATTAGTATTGCAGGAATTTTTTTGTCAGTGATACATGTGTGTTTGGGGACTGGCTGAGAATGTATCCCATTGAACTCTATATTATAATCCTCCCTATTTACACTAATACACCTAGCGATGGGTTTTCAGGAACCTAACTCCATCATATCTCGAGGTTTTCCTGTAATACTTTCCTGGGGAAATTTTAACTACTATAGCCTACATTTGATCTTTTTTCAGTACATGTTATTTCACATCTTGTTTCAGTAGTGGTAATAATATTTTGTGTGCTATCTACAGTACGTACTGTACATTCAACTACAAAAGTCCATTTGCCTCTCCCCCTGCACCACAAAACCCAATATTCAGACTTGTGAACCTGAAGCACTAGACCGATACATTATTCTATTCATAAATTTTTGAGGTTCATGAGCCTGAATCTCTCGGGGGTCCATGGTTCAGGGGGAGAGGTGAATGGACTTTAGTAGTAGACTGTACATCCACCGGTATATCACAGTAACCCAACAACTGCTACCATAAGACCAACTGATTGATTGATTGATTGACTGACTGACCGATTGATTGTGTATAGATCATCTGGCACAGTAACAGTTAATCATGTAATGCCATATTCACTTGAAAGGGTTTTCATTTAACCCTTTCACTATGGGGGACACCACTTTTAATATTTCATTTTACTAATGGCAGATGATTTTATTCAGCAGAGGGGAACCCATACACGAGGGTTGAACCCGGCATAAAATTACAGATAAAAACACATAATATTCAAAACTATGCTTAAAATATTATAAATTACAGTATTATATTTATAAAGGGTCTGGTTTGTGGTCTTTACGACATCATTGGTCTATGGACAACACTATGTTTATACAGTGTCTCAAGAAAATATATGCACACACTGCCTGACAGGTTTTTGTGGTGATTACATGAATGCTTGGAATACTGTGTACCAGCAACACTGTCCTCACTCGTTGATCCATATGCGAGGTCCCCCCAGAACATTATGGGGCACCTCACACATCAACAAAGAAGGACAATGTGGCTGTTGTATTGCAAGGAATCGAACAATCACAAATATCTGTAAGCTATTGTATATACATTTTTTGTGACACCCTGTATATATTGAGCAAGGATAATAAGCGAGAAAAGGCAAATGAAAAATGGACTGAGGATGTAGACAAGAAGAGTATATAACAAAGATGAAAACAGTCGTGATGGTAAACGACTGAAGACAAAAATCACATACTCCCTTTAGATTCAGTCGACCCCAGCAGGAACATGGTCATGCCGAATGATATGAGCACAGCGGTCACATACTCAAAATACTCGTACTTCTTTTCACTAACAATCTTGCCCATTATCATAGTAGGAATAATTTTTGAGGCTTTGGCCAACACCTGTAGAAGAATGAGAAAAATGTATCTCATTTAATTGTTGAGATAAGATGATGGTGAATGACCTGTGATGCTTCTGCACGCACGACCCCTCACCAACCTGGCCACAAGCAGTAAATAATACATAGTCAGGCCAGCAAATGTGCTGCGTACAGTTCCCATACCAGTGAACCAGAGATAAGGCTATACAGTACTTTGAACCGCTAAAACACAAGTTATTACAGCAAAACCTCTATTTAATGGACTACACAGAGAGGGATGTCTGTTATGTCGAGGGTCCATTAGATGTGAAGCCTTCATCTAACCAACTATATGGAGATTAATGTCTGTTGTATCTAGGGTCAGTTAGATGTGAAACCCGCCCACATAAACGGATTATGTAGAGAGCAAAATAATTTACTTGGTGATTTTACTGTACGGGTACTGTACTTCAAGATCACTGTCCACTGCCTCGATATATCCATTCCTGTCTCATGACCCTCACATAGATAATTACAAGTAGCTACCACAGTTCAGTCCTCAGATCCTGCCAACTAAGAACATCACTTTGGGATGTGGGCAGGAAGATAGGTCACCGGAATCTACTCCCTAGGCTATAAAACGAGATCTCGCACTTTAATCTTCCATTTATAACCTAACCAAACCATTGTTATATATCTGAACTGTCTAGGCACATAGGTAACTGTGTACTGCCATGACCTACATACAACCTAACCTAACTGCATAGTTTATATACTACATGACTATTCAATTGTAAACCCTTATGACAATTGTACAAATACTTAATAAATATCATCAACATGCTTATTATTACAAGTTGTTGACAAAGGATTAATGATAATTCCTCCTAGGATAAAAAGTGGGAAATGGATGAAGAGAATAATTCATAAATTTTAAGAATATATTAACAGTATTTTATTCATATCGGTTGCTGCTGGCCGCTGTTCTTCATTAAATACAGTCCTGTACTGTACTTGAAGGCAATTTTACGGAAACACGATTAGCATAAACCTAAGAAATTCAGGAGTAACAGCTCTTGTTCATTAAGACAAGCACATACTGGACAGGATAATGGCAATATTACACAACACTGATTGATAACACCCATTCCTACCTCCCCAACCACTCTACTTGCTTGTTATCATTTCCTCTCAGACACCACAAGTTGGAAACGTAATTAAACTGGGAGTCTTAAGAGTTGTGTTAATTGTTTGAGACTCTACATGACATCACTACTATAGAAGCCTCCACACAATGGACTTCTCTCTCCATATAATCCATTAGTGGGGGTTTTCACATCTAATGGAACCACAATATAAAAGACTTTCTTATCTACATAGTTTGTCATATGGAGGTTCCACATCTGGAGGACCCTCGATATAATGGACTTTCCTCTCCATATACAGTAGTCCACTAAATAGAAGTTTCAACGTGGGTCAACAATGGAGGTAATTTACTCACCTGTGTATAATTCACTCACCTGTGTAGGGAAGGTGACATACTTGAGGGCTTCGTACTGACACCAGGAGCTCATGATGTTGGAAAACGAGCAATAGGAGTACTTGTAGATGGGTGCTGTGTGTCGAGGCTGTCTGGTGAAGCCGAGGTAGGTGGCCGCCAGCAGGAACGCCAATATACGATTAACAAACACCAAGAACTGAGAGTCCCTGAAGTGGCCGATGTTGCCCTCTGAGCTCTGGTACTCCTGAAGAAAGAAGATAGTAAATTACTTCATGATATTCCACCAAGAAATCTTTCCTGTGCTTGTGAGGTACTGTATGATGCCCTCCAACACCACACCCTTGTTCCTACCTTGCTCCATACAGTAATACAAAAAACCTGCTTCTCAACTGAAACTAAAACATTCTAGATAACCTGATGATTAAACAACCCCGGATTATTTCACCTGAACATTAACTACTCTAATGTTAACCTAAATTAACCTAACCCGTCAGATAGTAGTATTAAGGTGTTTAATAATTAATCAGGTGAAATAAGGTGGGGTGTCCAGTAATCAGGCGATCCAACCAGGAATACTGTACTACAAAGTATCTTATTCTTTTTGACAAACATACAATATATAACACACACACACACACATCTTGACATATAGGTTTTGTTGAACACATTGCTGTACAAACCATCAACCAACCTTTGTCATAATCTTCTCCTGCAGGACGCCCCACGTAAGGTATGAAGCCTGAAGACCCAGAAAGCAGAAAATGAGTTGTAAACACTTGCTTGACATGCTCCGCTCTGGTGCTGGAGTTCTGGGTGCTGGTGGCAAGTCCGTCGTCACCAGCTTGTCGTAACCCTGCCCGTATACGCATGACGTGATCAACTTGGACAGTGTGCCCAAACCTGTGTGATGAATCTGTCTATAGTTACTGTATTATTATGAGAGTTAATGTATGCATTCAGTCGTATTGGTCAATTTACCATTCCTAATACAAACTATAACACAAATAGACAACACCAAAACATAAGAGAATAAAACTCCTGCTGCATTCTGTGTTTCCATACCACCACAATTCACTCACAAATAGTTTAGGTAATAATCCTTACTATAATGGGCGACTGAACTTAGGTTGTTAGGTTGTTATTGTTAAAGCTAGTGGACTTGGAGGCAGATGTTGTAGGCCTGGAATTAATCCCATTTCGTCTAACACCAACACCAAGTTGGATAAGTTTAGGTTTAGGAGGGAGATAGGAAGAAACTGGTTCACAAATAGGGTGGTGGACGAGTGGAACAAGCTTAGCAACTTTGTAGTAAGTGCAGGAACTCTGGAAAGTTTCAAAAGGAGGCTAGATAGATTCATGGATGATGGAGAGTGGTAGTAACTCTCGACAGGAGCTGCCATGCACAGGCCAACCGGCCTATTGCAGGCTCCTTATTTTCTTATGTTCTTATGTTAACACACCTGCCTCTCATCACTGCATCCTGGAGTTCAATTCCCAGGTCATGTGAAAGAGGGATTATCCAGTGTGACCCTCCCAAACATGGAAGATACTCTGGGTACTACTGTTTCCTCCTGTACTAACACTGGACAATGAAGGTCATAACAGACCATTCCAACCATCCTGACTGGCTAGTGATGATAATGATAAGTACAGTAATTTAAATCCATTTCCATAAAACTGATAGTGAAACCTCTATTTAATGGACTATATGGAGATGAAAGTCTGTGATATCGAGGGTCCATTAGGTATAAAACTTCCATCTAAAGAACAATATAGAGATGAAAATCTGTCACATTAAGGGTTCGTTAGATATGAAACCTCCCCATGTCACAGATTATATGGAGAGAGAAGTGCATTATACAGAGGTTTCACTGTATCCACATTATTCTCCAGGAACTAACACCTTCTGGAAATCAAAAGTTTCCTTCACATATTTCCCCATAAAACAGTTCAGAAACACCAGGTAGCTACAATATCATTATGATGAGGTTCGTCAAGTCAAGAGTATAACTTAAAAAACAGCAAGACAACGTGAAGTGACTAGATATTGGAGGATCACACAGATAACATCAAGTAATTGTACCACATTAGGGCCTATTCTACAGTATATTAGAGAACCTAACCTAATCATAACCTTACCTAAACTAATCATACCTAATCATAACCTAAGCTAACTAAATCATAACCTAACTTAATCATAACCTAACCTTTTCCAGGTTATGTTTACTAAGAGAATACAAATGATAGATGAACATCCTACAACGTTCCTGCTTATAAAAATCTCACCTGCTCTTTCAATATATTTAGATTTCTTGAAATACTGAATTAAAAAATAGCCAGGAATGAATACGGTAGAGTAGCAGAGAAGATTTATCGTCAGGCTGCCCACCCATGAGTCCACCACGCTGTACAACACTGAACTTCCCGACATCTTCACTCACGTCTGAAAAATATTAAAGTACCGAGATCACTAATGGGGCTCCGTATACCCTAAGTAGCCATACAAGCTATAAGGAACACCAAGCAACACTATAGGAGCATCAATGACCACTATAGGAGCATCAAGGAGTACACAGGAGCACTATAAGAGTACAAAGGACCACTATAGGAGTACGAAGGACCACTATAGGAGTACGAAGGACCACTATAGGAGTACGAAGGACCACTATAGGAGTACGAAGGACCACTATAGGAGTACGAAGGACCACTATAGGAGCATCAATGACCACTATAGGAGCATCAAGGGCCACTATAGGAGCATCAATGACCACTATAGAAGCATCAATGACCACTATAGGAGCATTAAGGGCCACTATAGGAGCATCAATGACCACTATAGGAGCATCAAGGGCCACTATAGGAGCATCAAGGGCCACTATAGGAGCCACTACACAGGAGCATCAATGACTACTATAGAAGCAGACCACTATAGGAGCATTAGGATCACCACTATAGGAGCATCAAGGGCCACTATAGGAACACAAAGAGCCACTATAGGAACATCAAGGGCCACTATAGGAGCATCAATGACCACTATAGAAGCATCAATGACCACTATAGGAGCATTAAGGGCCACTATAGGAGCATCAATGACCACTATAGGAGCATCAAGGGCCACTATAGGAGCATCAAGGGCCACTATAGGAGCATCAAGGGCCACTATAGGAACACAAAGAGCCACTATAGGAGCACCGGGGACCACTATAGGAGCACCGGGGACCACTATAGGAGCATCAAGGGCCAATATAGGAGCATCAAGGGCCACTATAGGAGCATCAAGGGCCACTATAGGAGCACCGGGGACCACTATAGGAGCATCAAGGGCCAATATAGGAGCATCAAGGGCCACTATAGGAGCATCAAGGGCCACTATAGGAGCACCGGGGACCACTAAATGAACACATCACATCGTACCGAGTGGGCTTATTAACTCCTAGGTACGTTACAGGCGACAAGACTCCTCTTATGACCACTGGGCAGGTGTCTGGGTATGTCGACAAGTACCGTTTCCTTTTTTGATAAAGTAATTAAAGTAATAAAGGTAATAATGAATGTGGCAGGTCTGAGTGTCAGTCGGTGGCAGAAGTTTGTTGACGTCCACACTGTGTGACGTCACCACCTGAGCCAGAGACTACTAGCTTAAAAAAAATTGTTTTCTTTTTTCTCGTATATACTTTGTTTGTGTGTAGATAGATAAATAAATAGGAAGATTTACAATAGCTGACGCACATATATCTATCTCTCCATCTAACAATCATATCTAGACAGTACGTCCATAACTGTTTCCCCTTGGATCACATTATAGTCATATATCATAACTATAACATAAATTTCACCCCAACGCATAAATAATCAACGTAAAGACAAGTACAGTTTATATGTCAGCACATCATTATTTAAACTATCACCACACATACAAATTATTACTACAGTACATCACTAGTACCACATGTTCACTACAACACTAGTACTACATGTTCACTACAACACTAGTAACACATTCACTACAACACTAGTACTACATGTTCACTACAACACTAGTAACACATTCACTACAACACTAGTACTACATGTTCACTACAACACTAGTAACACATTCACTACAACACTAGTACTACATGTTCACTACAACACTAGTAACACATTCACTACAACACTAGTACTACATGTTCACTACAACACTAGTAACACACACTGTACTACAACACTAGTATCACTACAACACTAGTTCATGTTCACTACAACACTAGTATCACATGTTTACTACAACATTACTTCACCACAACACTGTATCACATACTAAACATTACTAGTTCACTATAACACTAGTACTACTTGTTCACTACAACACTAGTAACACATTCACTACAACACTAGTATCACATGTTCACTACAACACTAGTACTACATGTTCACTACAACACTAGTACTACATGTTCACTACAACACTAGTAACACATTCACTACAACACTAGTACTACATGTTCACTACAACACTAGTAACACATTCACTACAACACTAGTATCACATGTTCACTACAACACTAGTAACACATTCACTACAACACTAGTATCACATGTTCACTACAACACTAGTACCACATGTTCACTACAACACTAGTACCACATGTTCACTACAACACTAGTACCACATGTTCACTACAACACTAGTATCACATGTTTACTACAACATTACTACCACATGTTCACTATAACACTAGTACTACTTGTTCACTACATCACTAGTACGTTCACTATAACATCATTACTATCTGTTCACTTTAACATTCCTGTATGAGAACCTCTTCCTACATTTTGATACACGATTGTGTATAACTACATCGAGGGTGATATACCAGAGGAGTAAGTTTATTAAATTACGAGAATGAAGTCTTATATTAACCAAGATATTCTCAACATTGCTGAGAAGTTTATTGAGCCGGAAATCTGGTCTGTTTTAAAGGATGTTATTCACGATAATGTTATTGCGAGTATACTCCGTCACAACCTACAGGAATCTGTATCGCAAATAAACTCCACAAAACAGCCAAACACTGCTATCGGTGATAGGTGTTTTGCCTTGACCGAACTGCTCGGGTCTCACGAGTACGAGACCGCGAAAACACCAAAAGATGCACGACGTTCAATCCTGCAGCTTGTGAAGAAAATTAATCCATCGGATATTTCAAAATTAATTAGCTAAAAAGTATCTCAAGAGAAAAAGGCAATGGAGGAGAAAATACAGGAAATGACGTCAACACAAGTGGCGCGCGACCTAAACCAGCGATTGTTCTCGGGAGGGCTATTATTAGCTGCTAAATACCCAGTCGTTCAGCGTGTAGAGAAAGCCCGACGCATGACATCGAGGGTTGAAAGATTGATTGTCCATCTACGACAAAAACACGGCAAGCAAATTTCGACCAATGTCATCTCCAACATCACCAATACCGTTTCCTCAACACGGGAGTTAATGAACTTGGCAGAGGAAAACCTACGAATGATGGACTGGGGAATGAAAATAGTGGGCATGAGCCCCAAAGAGACACGTATAGGGTCGTGTAATATCGTATCAAGCATCGAACGTTTGTGGGCCCGTGTGTGGCGGTTGGTGGCAAAACAGATTAAGCCCACCGTCGTGCACCATGTTGTGCCGGCCACCCCAAACAGAGTGGCTGAAGCCCGCGCCAGTGCCGCTCGTCACGGCCGACATATGGTGAATCGGGAGAAAACCACCCAATCCACGTATTGATTTTTTTATGTATTTTTATGAAAACAATAAAAAAAAATTAACTTATTTGTTTTACTCTATGATGATTATCCAGTTTTTTATTATATTTTGTGAAGGAAAATTCAGTGCCCTTTAACATACAAGAACTGTATTATATTTTGTAAAATATTCAGGCTATAAACATTAAAACAAACAAACAAGAAACATTATTAAGATGTGTTCACCTCACCCGCCAACAACAAATTATGAATTATTAACATTAAAATACTCGATAAAGCTAAAATGTTAAGATTAGAGAATTTTGGGCGTAGAGTAGAGGTGAAGTTGACTAAAGCTGGTGATGAATTAACCTGATCAACTCCGAACTACAGGACCTTTTGAGGGTAATAACTTAACCCCCTGTTTCAGTTGAAAATGTTAGTCATCACACTCAAGGTGTTAAATCATCACACTCATGGTGTTAAGTCATCATACTCAAGGTGTTAAATCATCACACTCATGGTGTTAAGTCATCATACTCAAGGTGTTAAGTCATCATACTCAAGGTGTTAAGTCATCATACTCAAGGGGTTAAGTCATCATACTCAAGGGGTTAAGTCATCACACTCATGGTGTTAAGTCATCATACTCAAGGGGTTAAGTCATCATACTCAAGGGATTAAGTCATCATACTCAAGGTGTTAAGTCATCATACTCAAGGGGTTAAGTCATCATACTCATGTGTTGTCATCATACTCCAAGGTGTTGTCATCATACTCAAGGCTAAGTCATCATACCTTGGCAAGTTGTCAATATACCAAGGGGTTGTCATAATTGCTGCTGTCATCATACTCAAGGGGTTGTCATCATACCATGGTGTTGTCATCATACCTGGCGTTGTTTCATCATACCTGGCGTTGTCACCATACCTCAAAAGTAACATCACACCTCAAGGGTTGTTGTCATCATACCCAAGGGTTGTCATCATACTCAAGGTGTTGTCATCACACCTGGCGGTGTTGTCATCATACCTCAAGGGGTTAAGCCATCATAATTAAGGGTTAAGCCATCACACTCATGGTGTTGTCATCACACCTCATGTGTTAAGTCATCATACTCATGGGCTAAGTCATCATACCAAGGGGTTGCTTCATCAGTACCAAGGGTTAAGTCATCATACTCGCGTGTTAAAGTCACACTCATGGTGTTGTCATCATACCTTAAGGTTGTCATCATACCTGGCGTTGCTTCACTACACTCAAGGTGTTAAGTCATCACACTCATGGTGTTAAGTCATCATACCCAAGGGCTGTTTCATCATACCTTATGATTAAGTCATCATACTCAAGGTGTTAAGCTTCATCATACCTGCGGTGGTTGTCATCATACTCAAGGTGTTAAGTCATCATACTCCAAGGTGTTGTCATCATACCTGCCATGTGTTGCCTATCATATCAAGGGTTAAGTCATCATACCAAGGGGTTGCTCATCATACCAAGGGTTAAGTCATCATACTCAAGGTGTTAAGTCACACTCATGGTGTTAAGTCATCATACCTCAAGGTTGTCATCATACCTGGGGTTGAGTCATCATACTCAAGGTGTTAAGTCATCACACTCATGGTGTTAAGTCATCATACTCAAGGGTGTTTCATCATACCTCATGATTAAGTCATCATACTCAAGGTGTTAAGTCATCATACTCAAGGTGTTGTCATCATACTCAAGGTGTTAAGTCATCATACTCAAGGTGTTGTCATCATACTCAAGGTGTTGTCATCATACTCAAGGTTAAGTCATCATACCTGGCGTTGTCATCACTCAAGGTGTTGTCATCATACCTGGGGTTAAGTCATCATACTCAAGGTGTTGTCATCACACCTCGGTGTTAAGTCATCATACCTGGGTGTTGTCATCATACTGCGGGGTTACCATCTAAGGGGTTGTCATCATACTCAAGGGTTGTCATCATACTCAAGGTCATCATACCAAGGGGTTAAGCCATCATACTCAAGGTTGTCATCATACTGCGTTGTCATCATACTGAAGGTGTTAAGTCATCATACTGAAGGTAAGTCATCATACTGAAGGTGTTATCATAATTAAGGGGTTAAGTCATCATACTGAAGGTAAGTCATCATACCAAGGGTTAAGTCATCATACTCAAGGTGTTAAGTCATCATACTGAAGGGTTAAGTCATCATACTCAAGGTGTTAAGTCATCATACCCAAGGGTTGTCATCATACTCAAGGTGTTAAGTCATCATACTGAAGGTGTTAAGTCATCATACTCAAGGGTCAAGTCATCATACTCAAGGTGTTGTCATCATACTGAAGGTGTTGTCATCATACTCAAGGGTCAAGTCATCATACTCAAGGTGTTAAGTCATCATACTGAAGGTGTTAAGTCATCATACTCAAGGGGTCAAGTCATCATACTCAAGGTGTTAAGTCATCGCACTCAACACCCCATCACCAAATAATATACCGTGTGTGTGTGTGTGTGTGTGTGTTGTTGTTGCCTAAACAATAACTACTAACAACTCAAGGTTATAATACACCATAACAATACTACATTGTTCTGCCTTGGCGTCAGTCGCCCCAGTGTGTGTGTGTGTGTGCTTGTACAATCGGGTGGAGGGCACACACAGTGGGGGGGGGTAGTATTGAGGAGGGTAGGGAGAAGGGGAGGTGTGGGGAGGGAGGGGTAGGGAGGGAGGGGAGGGGAGGTGTAGGGAGGGAGGGGAGGGGAGGTGTAGGGAGGGAGGGAGGGAGGTGTAGGGAGGGAGGTGGGGAGGGAGGGAGGGGGAGGGGAGGGAGGTGTAGTGGGAGGGAGGGGAGGAGGGAGGTGTAGTGGAGGGAGGAGGGAGGGAGGGAGGGAGGGAGGGAGGTGTAGGGAGGGAGGGAGGGAGGTGTAGGGAGGGAGGGAGGAGGGAGGTGGGAGGGAGGTGTAGGAGGGAGGTGTAGTGGGAGGGAGGGAGGGAGGGGAGGGAGGAAGGAGGTGTAGTGGAGGGAGGGGAGGAGGTGGTAGTGGATGGAGGGGGGGAGGGGAGGAGGGAGGGAGGTGGGGTGGAGGGGAGGGGAGGGGAGGGAGGGAGGGAGGTGTAGGGTGGAGGGAGGTGTAGTGGGAGGGAGGGAGGGGAGAGGGAAGGGAGGTGTAGGGGAGGGGAGGGAGGAGGGAGGTTTAGTGGGAGGTGGGAGGGAGGTGTAGTGGGGGGAGGGGAGGGAGGGGTAGGGGAGGGAGGGGAGGGAGGGAGGTAGTGGGAGGGAGGTGTAGTGGGGAGGGGAGGTGTAGTGGAGGGAGGGAGGGGAGGGAGGGGAGGGAGGTAGTGGGAGGGGAGGGGAGGGAGGTGTAGGGGAGGGAGGGAGGGAGGGGAGGGAGGGAGGGGAGGGGGAGGGAGGGGGGAGGGAGGGGAGGGGAGGGAGGTAGGGGAGGGAGGGAGGTGTAGGGAGGGAGGGGAGGAGGTTTAGGTGGAGGGAGGGAGGTTTAGTGGAGGGGAGGGGAGGGAGGTGTAGTGGAGGGAGGGAGGGAGGTGTAGTGCAGGGGAGGAGGGAGGATGAAGGAGGAGGGAGGTGTAGTGGAGGAGGGAGGGAGGGAGGAGGTGTAGTGGAGGGAGGTGTAGTGGAGGGAGGTGTAGTGGGAGGGAGGTGTGTGGAGGGAGGTGTGAGTGGAGGGAGGGAGGAGTTGAGGTCAGAAACAAGGTTCAGTACAACTTAAAGAAGCAGACTCAAAAGGCTGCACATGTGTGTGTGTGTTTCACGAATTGTTGACTGAGTGTGATTGCATATAGCAAGTGGCTGGTGAAGAATTAGGCCGAAGGTGGAGGGTGGAGGGAGAGAGGGTGGAGATGGAGGGTGGAGGATGGAGGGTGGAGGATAGAGGGTGGAGGATAGAGGGTGGGAGGGTGGGAGGATGGAGGGTGGAGGATGGAGGGTGGAGGATAGAGGGTGGAGGATAGAGGGAGGATAGAGGGTGGAGGGTGGGAGGATGGAGGGTGGAGGATGGAGGTTGGAGGATGGAGGGTGGAGGATGGAGGATAGAGGAGGATAGAGGGTGGAGGATGGAGGGTGGAGGATGGAGGTGGAGGATGGAGGGTGGAGGATGGAGGGTGGATGGTGGAGGATAGAGGATAGAGGGTGGAGGGGATGGAGGGTGGAGGATGGAGGGTGGGAGATAGAGGGTGGAGGATGAGGGGTGGAGGGATGGAGGGTGGAGGATGGAGGGTGAGATGGGAGTGGGAGAGGATAGAGGGAGGATAGAGGGGGAGGGATGGAGGATGGAGGGGGAGGATGGAGGGTGGGAGGATGGAGGGTGGGAGGATGGAGGGTGGGAGGGTGGGAGGATGGAGGGTGGAGGATGGAGGATAGGGGAGGATAGAGGGATGGAGGGGTGGGAGGATAGAGGTGGGAGGATAGAGGGTGGAGGGATGGAGGGTGGGAGGGATGGAGGGTGGAGGATGGAGGGTGGGAGGGTGGGAGGATGGAGGGTGGGAGGATGGAGGGGATGGAGGTGGGAGGATGGAGGATAGAGGATAGAGGTGGAGGATGGAGGGTTGAGGATAGAGGGAGGATAGGGAGGGTGGAGGATGGAGGGTGGGAGGATGGAGGTGGAGGATGGAGGGTGGAGGGGTGGAGGGATGGAGGGTGGAGGATGGAGGAAGAGGATAGAGGGTGGAGGATGGAGGGAGGATAGAGTGGAGGATAGAGGGTGGAGGATGGAGGGTGGAGGAGAGAGGGTGGAGGATGGAGGGTGGAGGGTGAGGATGGAGGATAGAGGATAGAGGGTGGAGGATGGGAGGTGTAGGATAGAGTGGAGGATAGAGGAGGAGGAGGGGATGATGGAGGGTGGAGGATGGAGGTGGAGGATGGAGGGGTGGGGGATGGAGGGGGAGATGAGGGAGGTGGAGGATAGAGGGTGGGAGGATAGAGAGGATAGAGCGTGGAGGATGGAGAGGGTGGGAGGATGGAGGTGGAGGAGGAGGATAGAGGGTGGAGGATGGAGGGTGGAGGATGGAGGGTGGGAGGATGGGAGGGTGGAGGATGGAGGGTGGAGGATGGAGGGTGGAGGATGGAGGGGTGAGGGGTGGAGAGTGGAGGATAGAGGGTGGAGGATAAGGGTGAGGATAAAGGGTGGAGGATAAAGGGTGGGAGGATAGAGGTGAGGGATAGAGGGTGGAGGATAGAGGGGTGGGAGGATAGAGGTGGTGAGGAGAGGGTGGAGGATAGAGGATAGAGGGTGGAGGATGGAGGGTGGAGGATGGAGGATAGAGGGTGGAGGGTGGAGGATAGAGGGTGGAGGAGAGGTGGAGGATAGAGGGTGAAGGTGGAGGACAGAGGGTGGAGGATAGAGGTGGGAGGATAGAGGGTGGAGGATAGAGGTGGGAGGATGGAGGATGGAGGGTGAGGGATGGAGGGTGGAGGATGGAGGATAGGGAGGGGAGGGTGGGAGGAGGAGGTGAAGGGTGGGGGAGGAGAGGGAGGATGGAGGGGAAGGTGGAGGATAGAGGGTGGAGGATAGAGGGAGGATGGAGGATAGAGGTGAGGGTGGAGGGGGAGGATAGAGGGAAGGATAGAGGGGGAGGGAGGTGGAGGATAGAGGGTGGAGGATAGAGGGTGGAGGATAGAGGGTGGAGGATGGAGGGTGGAGGATGGGGGTGGGAGATGGAGGGGTGAGGATGGAGGGTGGGAGGGTGGAGGAGGAGGGAGGGAGTGAGAGGGTGGAGGATGGAGGGTGAGGATGGGAGGTGGAGGATGGAGGGTGAGGGTGGAGGGTGGAGGAGGAGGTGGAGGATAGAGGGTGGAGAGACTCGAGACTTCATCACACCTACACCGCCTGGGAGTGTCCTTCACTTACTGTGAGAGAGGGGGTGAGAGGCTCCTCCTGGGACTCCTACCCTCTGTCTCTCTCCCCTCCCTCCGTCTGTCTCACTCCCTTCCCCGTGCACCCCTTCCCTCTGCTCTCCTCCACCCGTACCCTTCCAGCAATTCTCTCAGCTCAGACGGTCTCAGGTCTGTGTACATAGGAAGCACTTATCTCCCTCCACTGCCCTCAACGTCTCTCGCTTCCTCTTACGTAAGGAGAGAGAGAGAGAGAGAGAGAGAGAGAGAGAGAGAGAGAGAGAGAGACCTTACCTATATGACATTGTCCCTACGATCTACACATTCTGTCACACATTCAAATTAAGTCCCAAACCTAACCTAGCCTAACCTAACCTAACCTCACTGCATCATTCAAACACACACACACACGTGCCTCTCCTTCTTGAAGATACAGTATACTGTATTTGTATTTATTTTGTATCGTATATCGGGCTACTGTTTTACTAAATGCGGGTATTATTATGATCGAATCCGGGTTGTGTGTGAGTAACATAGTACTACTACAACTACTACTACTACTACTACTACTACTAATAATAACAATAATAATAATAATAAAACCATCACCACACATCAGTCACCACCGCATCATCACCACACACCATGACTCCTTTAACCCAAGGATTACCTCGACATAAGACGCTGCCTCCTGTTCGCCCTCCTCCCCACCAGGTGAAGGGAACGTGCCCAGGCAATTCTTCACCTCTTTATGTTACATACGTGGGTGTGTGTCGGCGGAGATAAGTGTAGCAGTGAATGGATCCTTACCTCCCCTGCCCCCTCCCCCTCTCTCACCCTTGCCCCATCACCTCCCACCTCCTCTCACCCTGTCCTCCCATCACCTTCCCACCTCCTCTCACCCTTGCCCTCCCCATCACCTCTCCCGTTATTAATAGTATTACAAGCATCATTCTACACTCATAACCTAACCCAACTCAACAATAAAGTTAGGTACCCATTTACAGCTGGGTCGACGAGGAGTGCCTCCCTCCCACCAAGACGAACTAGTGACCCTTAGGACAGGAGACGAGTGCTGTATCCATTACCCACCGCCTCACTATAGTCACAGGAAACAATGAGTTCAATAGCATAATGTTTTCACTCATTATTACCTGTGTGTGTGTGTGTGCAGAGTAGGGAGGTAGTGCCAAACAGTGCCACTATCAGACAGTAGGGAGGTAGTGCCAGACAGTGCCACTATCAGACAGTAGGGAGGTAGCATTAGACAGTGCCACTATCAGACAGTAGGGAGGTAGTGCCAGACAGTGCCACTATCAGACAGTAGGGAGGTAGCATTAGACAGTGCCACTATCAGACAGCAGGAAGGTAGTGCCAGACAGTGCCACTACCAACAAAATAAGATTAAAACTCGTGAATAAATGAATTAATTAATATGGATAAATAATGAATGCAAATGAAGTACAGTATTAATCATTGGTGTTTGAGGTGCAGTAGTGATAGGGGATCGAACCCGGGCCGCCCCATACTGAAGTGATAATGACACACCACTGCGCCAAGGTTTGCGTTTCACGGTTGTGACGTCATGGAGGTGCGTTAGGATTTTGCTTCCTGTTCTTTTTGTTGTTATTTTCTTAATCTGATTTTCCTTTTATTATTATTAGCATTGTTATTATAACACACACACACACACAGCGTCACCACCAATTTATGACGTATTAAGCCCACCTGCTGCACCCCAAGAGGGAGGGAGGGAAGGAGGGGGGAGGAGGGAGGGAGAAGGGAGGGGGGGAGGGAAGGAGGGGGGAGGAGGGAGGGAGAAGGGAGGGGGGGAGGGAGAGAGACGGAAAGGGAGACAGACAGACAGACATTGATACGTTCGACAAAATTCCCCCTGATAATCCCTACACCTTCCCCCTCCTTATCTTACCTCCCTCCCTCCTCCCCCTGGCCCACTTCTCCAAGCTACCCTCCTGCCCTTCCCTCCTCCCTCACCCTTACTCCTCACCTTTTTCTTCCTCATCTCCCATACCTCAAACCCCCGTCCCTACCCTCCCTGACCACCTCTGCCTTCCTCACTCCTCACCTCTGCCTTCCTCACTCCTCACCTCTCACCACCCGGCTGACCAGTGAAGGTGTGACCAGGTGTTAGTTGATGGCAGGTGAGTACGATCAATGGCTGTGACTCACTGCACCTGAAAATCACCAGCAGGAGGCGCCACGCTGGCCAGACGTGGCGGTGCAGTGGTGTGGGGGGTGCAGGGGGGAGAGGGGTGCAGTGAGGAGGTGCAGTGAGGGGGTGCAGTGAGGAGGGTGCAGTGAGGAGGTGCAGTGGGGAGGGTGCAGTGAGGGAGGGGGGTGCAGTGAGGAGGGGGGGGTGCAGTGAGGAGGTGCAGGGGAGGGGGTGCAGTGAGAGGGGGTGCAGGGGGAGGGGTGCAGTGAGGGAGGGGGGTGCAGGGGAGAGGGTGCAGTGAGGAAGGGGGTGCAGTGAGAAGGGGAGTGCAGTGAGGGGAGAGAGGTGCAGTGAGGGAAGGGGTGCAGTGAGGGAGGAGAGGGGTGCAGTGAGGAGGTGGAGAGGTGCAGTGAGGGAGGGGGTGCAGTGAGGAGAGGTGCAGTGAGGAGGGGGTGCAGTGGGAAGGGGGGTGCAGTGAGGGAGGTGCAGTGAGGTGGGGGTGCAGGGGGAGAGGGGTGCAAGGGGAGAGGGGTGCAGTGAGGAGAGGGGTGCAGTGAGGAAGGGTGCAGTGAGGAGGGTGCAGTGAGGAGGGTGCAGTGAGGAGGTGCAGTGAGGAGGGGGTGCAGTGAGGGAGGAGTGCAGTGTGAGGAGGTGCAGTGGGGAGGGGTGCAGTGAGGGAGGTGCAGGGAAGAGGGGTGCAAGGAGGGTGCAAGGGGAGGGGTGCAAGCGGGAGGGGGTGCAAGGGGAGGGTGCAAGGGGGAGGGGGTGCAAGGGGGGAGGGGTTGTATTGGTGTGGGGGAAGGGGGTGCAATAGTGTGTGAGGGAGAGGTGGGGGAAAGGATGGGTGGGAGAGGGGGAGGAGAAGGAGGGAGGGAGAAAGAGGAGAGGGAGGGTGAGGGGGGGTGGGAGAAGGGGGGAGGATGAAGGGTGGGGGAGGGGGTGTAGTGGGGGAGGGGAGAAAGGTTAGGGTGATACGAGCTCCTATCATGGAATAATGACTGACTGACACACACAAACACACACACACACACAAACACACACACACAGATAGAGATTAAGAGACAGACACATACAAATAAACAGGAAGGAGAAAGGGAGAGGGGGTTAAATAGAAGTAATCAAACAGACGGACTAAAACAAACAAACAGAGAGACAGACACTCAATTCTATGACTATTTTCCCCTCACAACAGGCCGGGGAAGTCACAAGCAACACTGATAAATGACTATCTTATCTGTACTCAACACCCTCTGTCTCCTTCCCCACACTCTCCTCACCCCCACCTCACACACACACACTCGACTCACCTCACAAACTCTCTCCTCAAACTCACCCCACACTCTCCTCACCCCCACCTCACACACACACACTCGACTCACCTCACAAACTCTCTCCTCAAACTCACCCCACACTCTCCTCACGCCCACCTCACACTCTCTCATCACACACTCCCTGTATTACAAACCTGTACAACACACCTGACTCTTTCCTTACCACACACCTGCCTCTCTACTCACCACACACCTGCCTCTCTCTTCACCACACACCTGCCTCTCTCATCACCACACACCTGCCTCTCTTCTCACCACACACCTGCCTCTCTCCTCACCACACACACCTGCCTCTCCCTCCTCACCACACACCACTCTCCCTCACACACACCTCTCCTCCCCTCACCACACACCTGACTCTCCTCCTCCCCACACACACCTCTCTGCCCCTCTCACCACACCTGCCCCTCACCACACACCTGCCTCTCTCTCACCACACACCTGCCTCTCTCCTCACCCACACACACTGCTCTCCCTCCTCACCACACACCTGCCTCTCCTCCTCCCCACACACCTGCCTCTCCTCCCACACACACACCTGCCTCTCCCTCCTCCCACACACCCTCCTCCTCACCACACCTGCCCCTCACCACACACCTGCCTCTCTTCTCACCCACACACTTGCCTCTCTCCTCACCACTCTCCTCCTCCACACACACACCTGATTCTCCTCCTCACCACACACCTGACTCTCTTCTCCACACACCTGCCTCTCTCCTCACCACACACCTGTCTCCTCCTCACCACACACCTGACTCTCCTCACCACACACCCTCACCACACACACCTCCCTCACCACACACCTGACCTCTCCTCACCACACCTGACTCTCCTCCACCACACCCTCTACCTGCCCCTCTCCTCCTCACCACACACACACCTGACTCTCCTCCTCACCACACCCTGCCCCACCCACACACCCTGCCCCTCCTCCTCACACACACCTGCCCCTCTCCTCCCCACACCCCTCCCTCTCCTCCACCACACACCTGCCCCTCTCACCACACACCTGCCCTCTCTCACCACACACACCTGCCCCTCTCCTCCCACACACCTGCCCCTCTCCTCACCACACACCTGCCCTCTCCTCCCCACACACCTGCCCCTCTCCTCACACCCGACCTCTCCTCCTCACCACACACCTGACCCCCTCTCCTCCTCACCACACACCTGCCCCTCTCCTCCTCACCACACACCTGCCCCTCTCCTCCTCACCACACACCTGCCCCTCTCCTCCTCACCACACACCTGCCCCTCTCCTCACCACACACCTGCCCCTCTCATACAGACATACACGAGTCATCAGCGTTAATGACGGAAGTCCCAGTGTGTCACCCTGGGGTACAACCCTCACCTCCGTGTCCTTGTGAGAGAGTATTACAAGGTAGTACTTCCTGTGTTGTGAATCTGGTGGTGGTTGTTGTGTGTGGTGGTTGTTGGGGGTGGTGGTTGTTGTTGTTGGTGATGGTTGTAGGAGGTGGTGGTGGTGGTGATGGTGGTTGTTGTTGTTGTTGTTGAGGTGGTGGTTGTTGTTGTAGTAGGTGGTAGTACCACCCAAACGCCAGCAAGTCCTTCCTCATTGTGAAGCCAGAACATTATGAACGGGCAATGGCGGTGTTTGGCGGAAGTGAGGTCAAAATAACCTAGGCGCAGTAATCGGCACGACGGACTTCAAGACCGAGTACGTAACGGGGAAGGTGAATGAGTGGGTTAGGGAAATCCAAGCTCTGTCTGAGATTGCTAACACAGAGCCTCTTGCGGCTTTTGCGACATTCACCCATGGAGTCAAGCATTGCTGGAACTACCTGATGTGCACTATCCCTGATATTGGTCCCCTCCTCCACCCTCTGGAAGAAACTAACAACGTCAATTTCATTCACAAATTAGTGAAACACACTCACTTAACCCCAGCAGAAAGATCACTCTTTGCACTACCACCGAGACTGGGAGGAATGGGATTGACCAATCCAGAGGAGATTGCTGCCACCAAACATCAAAACTCAGTAAAGCTCACGGCAGCCCTCATGGACCACATAATAGCTCAGAATGCAACAGAGGAGGTCGATACCAGTGAAGTAAACAAGATTCGAAGGTCCATTACGAAAGAACGACAGCACGGCCAAAGTGATAAGTTGCAGCAACTGTTGCTGCAAGTACCAGAGAATTTGAAAAAAAAGTAGCTATAGCGCAGGAGGTGGGCGCCTCGAACTGGTTAACTACGTTACCGATAAAGGCAAATGGTTTCAGTCTCAATAAACAAGAATTTACAGATGCCAATGCTCTAAGGTACAGTAGGCCAGAAGAAGGTTTGCCCTCCCAATGCGTGTTTGGCTCTTCCTATGACGTCGATCACGTCATGGTGTGCAAGAAAGGGGGGGGGCTTCATATGCATGTGGCATGACGAAGTAAGGGATCTCACAGCAAATATGTTGAAGGAAATCTGCCGTGATGTCAGGGTAGAACCGACCCTCTCCTTCCATTGGACGGTGAGAATTTCCAACATTGGACTTCAAACACATCCAACGAAGCCCGTGTTGACGTCAGTGCTCGAGGATTCTGGATGCTGGGACAGCAAGCCCTCTTCGACATCAGGATTTTTTATCCCATGGCCGCATGTCACCGTAACTTAGCTCTCGATGGTGCACACAGGAGGAACGAGAACGACAAGATAAGGGCATATGGGGAGAGAATTCAGAACGTTGATCATGGCAGCTTCACTCCTCTAGTGTTCACAACCTCTGATGGGATGGGACCAAGTGCAAGATGCTTCTACGCCAGACTCGCGGAGGTGATCTCCGAACAGAAGCAGCAGCCCAGGCGTTATGTTACAGCCTGGATGAGATGTCGACTGTCCTTCTCTCTCCTTAGGTCGGCTTTACTCTGCCTCAGGGGAACGAGAGCATCGGCCCCAAAGCCGACAACAGTTGCAGATATTGACTATGAGGCAACAGTCACTGATCTGCGGCTCACCTAACTCAACACAGCTAGGATAGCTACTTGTGTATTAGGATATTTAATTTTAAAGTAATAAAATGGTGGCAAAGATGTGGCTATTGGGGGAGGATGGAGGCCATAATTAAAAAATTATATATTAGTGGTGGTGGTGGTGGTGGTGGTGGTGGTAGTAGTAGTAGTAGCAACAGTCACTGAATCCCGCATAGATCTGCGGCTCAACACAGCTAAGGTAGCTACTTATGTATTAGGATATTTAATATTAAGGTAATAAAATGGCGGCGAAGGTGTGGCTATTGGTGGAGGCTGGAGGCCACGTAGTAGTAGTGGTGGTAGTGCTCTAGACTACATCTGTACCTTCAACGTCGTGTTGGTCGCGATAAACCTCTGGGAAAAAACATCCGGTGTGTGTGTGTGTGTGTGTAATAATAATAAAAATAATAATTAACGGTTTATTAAAAAAGTTCTGTAGCCCGAAGGCTGAAAATATACAATGGACATTAGCGACATATTACATACATTGGTGGTTTAACAAAAGCCTTCATTAGAGAAAGGTACAGGAACATACAGTGAGCATACAGATTAATGTAGGTGTTGAACAGCAAACATGTAGTGTAGTAACTCCCTCCCAGATTGTGTTAGGAGGGACCTGACGTGGTGTAGTAGTTCCCTCACAGATGGTGTTATGAGGGACCTGACGTGGTGTAGTAATTTCCTCACAGATGGTGTTATGAGGGACCACGTGGTGTAGTAATTCTCTCAGAGGGTGTTATGAGGGGCCTCACGTGGTGTAGTAATTCCCTCACAGATGGTGTTATGAGGGGCCTCACGTGGTGTAGTAATTCCCTCACAGATGGTGTTATGAGGGGCCTCACGTGGTGTAGTAACTCCCTCACAGATGGTGTTATGAGGGACCTGACGTGGTATAGTAATTCCCTTACAGATGGTGTTATATGAGTGAGGTGTGGTCCCAGTCCTTCCTATCGTAGATGGATTAACACATCGCTGGTTGTTGTTGGGTCTCACGGGCCGTTATCACTGGGTACCTGGGACCTCACTGTGTGAAGGTTAAGTTGGGTACGACTGTTACTGTTGAGTTGTTTTCACTGATTTACTCACTGTTCACCTCTGTTTAACACTGGTTCCATTCCTTTCCTAAATGAAATTGTAACTTCTGGCGAGAACTTGTTGATATTCCGGTGGGGAGGAGGGTTCAGGGGAGGGAGTTAGTATGGGCCAACTTAACAGTTGACCTGGCTGCTCCGAGAGGAGCGCCAGGTACGTCTTGGCCCTTCGGTGGTCAAGGATGTAGTGTGTCTGTGTGTGTGTTTGTGTGTGTGTGTGTGTGTG